>NW_017805494.1:195534-199603 GCF_001891065.2 Hippocampus comes | reverse complement strand
ACTTGTTGACCACCAAGGGACATAGACATGCTAATCAGGTTAACTGAAAGTAGCTATTCAGCCCTAGCCCAAACAATAGGCCTCATCAAGATCCAACGATAGGGAATTTAGAAATCAATGGGTCTCTTCACCATAGGGGCGTGACTAACCATCCCCACCCAGTCCTCAAATAGGCCACGCTCAGCTTTTTAGCGCAGAGCAATTTCCCGGAGTCTTCACGGAGACTTCAGAGTTGTCTACCGCTGACGAAGCTTCTGTGAGAGAAGCGAAACGTCCTTTTTTGTTTTTTACCCACAGGTACAGATGACAATTGACAGAACCCTTTCTACAATGTGGCACCATGAACGGCTAAAGGACCAAGTCCCCAAAAAGGAAACAACCCCCCCCCACCTATTTAATTGTAATCTCATTGTAATTTGGAAATACATTTTTTATGTCAGAATAAGAATAAGATGTCTGGCTTTTTGGAGATAGAGTAGCTATTACTTTTCAGAAATGAAATAGTCAGTGGCCATCGTTTGAAGAAGGCGGTTGTTGAGTTGGGGAGTGATTCAAAAATAGAAGTGATATGTCATCTCAATGCATGTATCCTGTGCCCAATCTGTTTGGTCTATCATCTCTACTTTTTCCACAGAGTCAAGAAAGTGTATTTACATAGTTTATGTAGATTGTTGTGACATATGCTGTGTGTAATATTTAAACAGTAAGTGTTTTTTCATCCTCAAGTCCTTTCGGTCTTTGGCAACGCCTGAAGAAAACAAAAGCGTCCATGCATGACGCCGTGTGAGAGAGGCTAACGGCAGAGGCAGACCCATCACCAGAGCCCAGCCTCAAGGGGGCCATATGAAATGCATCGGGTGGGGGGAAATTAAGACCCTATAGACAGCAGTGCTCCGCGAATATATGGAGCAAAGTCCATATATTCGCGGAGCACTGCCGATCCCATCTTGAATGGCGCCTTTTGTGACAACCACAAGCATTATCAGAGCCATTTACATTCAATATAAAGACGCATTCTTGAGTACGCCTGCGTACCAAACCTTTTTTCAGTAATGCCGTGATTGGCTGTTGCATATCAGACTGGCCATCACCCAAACAAAAATGACATTACTGATTCTTTGTATTTTTAATGTCTTTGTGATAAACATCTAAACATTAGTATTCCACAACACAAAAATAACTACCATGATAAATTAAAATAACAATTAATAAAAACTTTTCTTTTCAAAATCCGTACCTCAAATGCAGGGACATATCATCTCGTCCCACACCATTCAGAAAGACCAGCGGTTTGTGCACCGCTGGTCTATACAAATAAAGCTGTTGTGTTTGTGTACGTGGATGTAAAGTTGGCTTTCAGTTAAATGTGAACTGGGATTTCACTGTTCTCCACTATGTCAGCACCCTGTGTTGGTGAAGGTCTGTGACTTCTTTGTCTAATCATTGATGTTATTGCGAGCAAGAAACATCACGGGTGCCAGCATGTTTAAAATATGTAATCAGTATTTATACTTTACATATTTGAGACAAATATTACAACAGTACATGTATTTACTCAAATTTTTAATGATAAGATAAGATAAGATAACCTTTATTTGTCCGACACTGGGGAAATTTGCAGTCTACAGCAGCAAAATTGGAGTGGGGGGGGGGGGATAAAGTGTTTCATTGCATAAAATAAATGTTTAAATAAAGTATTAGCAATATATTTGTAGAATAAATATGACAAATAATAAATAGCAATATTTTTATTGTAAATGTATGAATTATAAATTAATAAATTTTATAAATGTATTTATTATAAAACCTGACACAGAATCAGAATCAAATTTATTGGTCAAGTATGGAAAAAAAAAAAAACACAACAGAGAACAGCACTGAGGCCCTCTGGTCCCTTGTCCAACGTAAATGCTCCCTGGCCCATGCAAGACGATGACGCCTGCGGCCGGTGGTGTGGTCAGGTACCCTTGCAGTTCGTCTAGCACGCAGACCACACTAATGTAAATGGTTTCGAATGGTCTGATGTGACAGTTGGGTGCCTCTCACCTCCCTTTAAACATGCCTGGAGTTGAGTGGCATTCATCATCTGGTTTCTCAGGGCATTGTTCACAATGTAGCAGTCATCAGCATGGGCTACGGCCAAAGGACGTCCACTGCTACATCTTTCTGTGACTCCTCCAGTCTCTCAGTGTGTCTGTTGCAACCTGCTGGTGACAATCTGTGACACACTAAGATCAGTGGCAATGTCCTTCTGAGAGCGTCCTGTTTGAAGCATAACAATGGCAAGCTTCTATTGATCCATTGTTCAGTGTCGTTTTGGTCTCATGATGTCAAAGTCTGACCAGCATGATGAGGACGACTGTTTAAATACCAGCTCTAATTGAACCAGGACATTTATTGGTTGATTGAAGGATCAAACGCCTGTTGTGAATTTTGCTGTAAGAGAACAGCAACTTGTGCAAAAAGTACTGAAACATTTATCAGCTGGACACATGCAGTCAAAAGCTCAGAGAAGGTCACATTAAGTTCACCTGTAAAGATTTAAATGCATTTTAGGCTTGTCCTGAAATTTCACCCAAAAGTCAAATATCCTGAACCTTTTTTCAGCAGCGTACATGATGCCATCCATGCTGACAGTTGTAGTCCTACTCAACACTGACGAAACAAAAACAAAGCAGAGCAGAACATGACATGATAGAAACTGCACCCACCCACACAGCTTTCCCTGGGGTGCAGAACAATGAGCGCACAATGCACTTTGAGGTCTGGTAAGTTGACACAAAAACAACTTTGCTCCACCTTTGTTGTAGTGTTCATAGTGCAAATAATTTTAGGATGATTTAGATTGGTACATTCATGAACATCTCAGGAAGGTGTTTTTGTAAGAGTGCTTGCATCGGGGTTTGGGGCAGTGTGTGCGTGTGGGTGTGCATGTGCGGGACAAATGGGACATAATAGGACAGTGATCCCTGAGCTTTTTCCCACCATGGTCCAGTTCATGATCTCACTGATATTTCGTCAACTGGCAACTGTCCGTTACATTCCTTCCATGGTGAAAATGTACATGTACATTTGGGGCTCATATGCCCCACTACAGAATATTTTATTTGTTTTAAAGTATATCAGTGTGGCCCACATGATGGTAGCGGGATGTGGACCGGTGGCTGGGGGACCACTGTAGTAGTGCCCCAAAAAAGCTTTATGCCTTGCAACACGCCTGTTATGAACGTAGCTTCACTTCACTTTCCCCACCCAGTCGTGGTGTGAACATTTGTAAAAAAGTTGATCTTAGTCATGGCTGCTACCATTCTAACCACGACATACTTGCAGGATCAACCAAGTCGCCTTGAAGTCAGGATTTGGCTGGTTGGCGGGCAGGGAGTAGCGTGGGCGGGCGGCTGTGGTGGGCACCCGCATATGCTCGCTTGTTCGGGGCCCTGTCGTCTTTTGAACATTTTCGTACTTATTACTTTTTAAGTCAAATGTGTCAAATTCATTTTTGTCACGGTAGTTACGGTTTCCCTTGGAGGACTGTTATAACAGTGAATGTTGTGAAACCATATGAATGATTAACACCTCCACATATCACATACACAGCGAGCAAGAAATTTGATGGATAACTATTTTTGAAATCAGAAGTAAAGAAGAATAGCTTGTTCAAACATTGTTTACGTTAATATAATACGAGTTTGGTTACGAGAAAATGCTTGTGATATCTCTTTGTGGTAATGGATTACATATGACAATTTGAAATTTTGGTTCAGAATTTAGCATGCATCATGGGAGTCAACATGCTTGATTTACTTTCGCGGGCCACATAGAATGATGTGGCAGGCCAGATCTGGCGCCGGGGCCTTGTGTCATAAGTAATCTGATTTGAGCAGTGGCGGACCCTGAGGGCCAGCAAGGCCTTCTCTGCTGGCCTAAACATTCTCAGAAAAGTAAATTTACTTTTATGTATTTTATGTTATTTTATAAGTTATGTTATTTTATTTTCATAAATATGTAAACAAAATTATTCTCTGTATTATTTACATTATATTATTTCCACTTAGTTGAGTGGCTTTCA
>NW_017805494.1:188655-193582 GCF_001891065.2 Hippocampus comes | reverse complement strand
CAAGGGATGATAAATACAACCTTGCGATAATATTTCATAAAGTTAGCTCACACAATTTATTGAGGTCTGACCGGCTACACTCGACACACATAGACTCATATGGTAGAGGTCCCTTTTAGCCAATGGGATGCCAGAGATGATGCTCGGTAATAGCCAATGGCAGAGCAGCTATAATTATGTTGCGTTCAGGAAACTCGGAGCTGCGAGCCGCAGCCCATACTGTATTTTTACCTTTCGTATCTTGAAATTTCTTTTGTAAAAAGAGGCAATATTTTCCTGTTGAGACGTTTCGTAACTTGAAAATGACGGATGAAGAAACATTCGTAAGTAGATGCACCACTGTAAAAGTATTGCATGCGCAAGTGTGCACTACTGGTGCTCATTTGGTTAAGTTTGTGTTCATTATTTTTGTGCAACACTGTTAAAAAATATTTTTGACTTGGATTTGTTGGCTACTTGTTCAAAGGGATGAAATGCATAAATATGCGCGTCTGTTTGTCAATGTTGGGGGGGAAAAAAAGTTGAGTTGAGCGGGGGCAGAGGAGTAACAACCTCTCCATCTCATCGTTCACTGCTAACATCCTCTTTAAAATTATAGCGAGGCCTTTAGAAGGAATAATACCTTTTGTAGCTTCCTTTTGTTTTAATAACGTGGCGATTGTAGATACATTACGGTCATATTCATTGGCGAGATAAACCAAACGCATCCCTTTTTCATACATTAATTTTCTATTGTCTCTTGCTTTGTTTGTATGGACAAATAAAACTGTTCCCCATCAGTTTATCGGGGTCCATAGTGAAGACTGTAAAAGTTAATACATTTTCGTAAAGCTTTCAAATCTCCTCATGTTCCGAGGGGCGAATGATGAGTACGCTGCATCGACACATATCTATATCAAATATTGCCCTAAATGTGTATTTGGCAAGGGATGATAAATACAACCTTGCGATAATATTTCATAAAGTTAGCTCACACAATTTATTGAGGTCTGACCGGCTACACTCGACACACATAGACTCATATGGTAGAGGTCCCTTTTAGCCAATGGGATGCCAGAGATGATGCTCGGTAATAGCCAATGGCAGAGCAGCTATAATTATGTTGCGTTCAGGAAACTCGGAGCTGCGAGCCGCAGCCCATACTGTATTTTTACCTTTCGTATCTTGAAATTTCTTTTGTAAAAAGAGGCAATATTTTCCTGTTGAGACGTTTGGTAACTTGAAAATGACGTATGAAGAAACATTCGTAAGTAGATGCACCACTGTAAAAGTATTGCATGCGCAAGTGTGCACTACTGGTGCTCATTTGGTTAAGTTTGTGTTTATTATTTTTGTGCAACACTGTTAAAAAATATTTTTGACTTGGATTTGTTGGCTATTTGTTCAAAGGGATGAAATGCATGAATATGCGCGTCTGTTTGTCAATGTTGGGGGGAAAAAAGTTGAGTTGAGCGGGGGCAGAGTGCCTGGTTTTTGACGGTTAGCCCTGGGTCCTATGAGTAGGTAAAGGCAGCCTTGAATCCATCCCACACGTCATTCGAGACCAGGGCAGTGGTCGTGAGTAGAAGCCAGAAAGAAGATAAGATATGACCCGTTGGTTTTCTTCCTGTCACTCTCTTGTCTTCCTTTGCTGGATCCTGATGAACATCGGGGTCTGCTCTTCTTGCTCCTGCTATGGTTGGACGCAGTTGTGGGTTCTGATCATTCATTTCGCCTTTTCTTTTCTTATTCCAAGAACATATTTTCCTTCGCTTTATTTTAGCTGTAAGTCAAGCGCTGATGTCCCATGTCCAACCAAAGATTCTGACCATATGCACGACAATGACTCCATTCACCGGCGCGCCTCTGATGATCTTGGTGGAGAACGACACATTAAAGTGAATCACACTTTTCCCGTTTTCTGCGAGACCACATTTTGCTTTTCCTCTTATTATATTTCAACTTTTTCCTGCAATTCCCCTTTCTCAAAAAGATTGACCATTGCCTGTAAGACCAAAATCAGGGTGAACTTCAAAATTGTTTCCATTCAGGGGCAATTTGTGCCATTGTGTGAGTTGCAATGTTGTCGAAATTGATCATTTACGAGAGACACGTTAAATCGTGTTTCAGTGGTTAAATTCACATCCAGGAGTGCCACATTTGTCCTGTTAGGAGTCACCACCATCTCATGTCAAGATCGTTCATTTTTAATTTTTTTTCTTTTCCACTCCTTTCACAGTACTCACTTTCCTTATGGCGTACCTCTTCCAATTACCATGTAGATTTAGAGAATAAAGCTGCACATCATAAAAACTGCGTTGTGCATGGTGTTTGTGTGTTAAATAAAAGTTACTCACATCTAAGCTTCAAGAGGTTTTTCTTTTGAACATTTTCAATTCATCCAAAAATAGACGTGGTGCCCCTAAAAGCATTTGAATTTATTGCAGGCAGTAAACTCATGCTGCTGTTTAGTAATTAAATAATTGACCTGTTCCCGCGTCAACATACATTCTCTTCATTAATTTTAAACATAGTTTTTAACAGTACAAAAGGGGAAAAAAATCACAGAGGTGAACTACTAAAAATGGACCCCTTGGCATTAAAAATCAATACAATTTTAAATTATGATCCTTTACACGGAATGACCATCGTTGCTTCTTGTGAATGTGCATGATCACAAGATGATCGCTGCTTTAGTTATTAGCGGCTAAACTGCTAATGTTTATAGAGGCGGGCTGTACACACTGCTCGCATTTTCATGCTTTCCATTTCATCGCTTGGGTGCCGCTTTATCAAATGACACAATAGGTTTGTTGCAGTGTCTTGTTTATGACAACGTACATTGCACGACAGCTTCCTCGCTCTGGAGATACCACCACAAAACCAATGGGAATGCTCTTATCTTGTCAAAATAACAATCTTTGGAAGATTACTGCATGTCATGGCTGCCCATCAGCGAAGCGGTATGCCACATGTCTTGTTCCTGTTACTTTTACTTTCTTTTTCCTGCCTCTCCCTTCATGTATTGGCGGATTCTGTTGACTTCAAGTTGGAAACCAAAGTTAGAAGAAGAAGCTAAACTCTGATTGGCTGCAGTCGCGCACATTTCCGCCACATCTGTTGGAGTAAATATGCTCCCAGCTCGCAGCTGCTCACATACAGTAATATCAAATTCCTCAATCATATAATCACCCAGCCCTACTTACCGTATTGGCCCGAATATAAGACGGCCCCCTCTTTTTCAAGACTCAAGTTTGAAAAAAGACTTTTTGAACACCAAATTCATTTTTTTGAACACCAAATTCATTTTTATACAGAAAATAATTCCAGTACATCTGAAACAAATGATTATAACAATATATTTGAGAGAAAGAGCATGTTATTTTGCCTCATTCAAATCTAAAGTGCAATCACATTCGTAAATGAATGGCTTCTGGTTTTTGAAATGTAAATGACATCATAACTTCTCCTCAGCTGCCGGTTAACCTGGCCGATCATCGACCCACCTTTCTCCAGATTGTCACTACGTTTCTCCATTTTCTGTTATCTCTTCTATTATTTTCTTCTCTTTTCCTTGTTACCGCTATTTTTCTTTTTCTTCTTCGTGCTACCGCTATTTTTATTTTTATTCTTCGTGGCAGGGGTTCACTTTGGCCTGGGAAGTCAAGTTCAGCATTCGCTTCAATGATATCTGGCGCCACCTAGCGTCATGAATGGATATATTGTCTAGACCCCGAATATAAGACGACCCCCACTTTTTCAGTCTTATTTCAATGCAAAAAACACCGTCTTATATTCGGTCCAATATGGTATATTGCCCTTCAGAAGGTAGTCGACGGGGTGGGGAGTTGTAGGGGCCTTTCTGGTGGTTCTGTCTATTTGCGGCCAAGTACCAAATAGGCCGTGGACGGGGTCCTGATGGTTTGGGGCCCGCTGACGTAGAGGTCTCCAAAACTTAAGTATTACATATGACACGTTTGATGTCATAGGGCTAAAGAGAATTGTTATGGCCACACGTCTTTGGAAAGCCAATGAAAAGCTCTTCTTCAAACGAGAAAGGGAGGAGACTCACGCTATTTATCTTAGATGTAAGCAAGCTGTTCTTTGAGTTACAGCCTTGAGTAGAGTAGTTTCACGACCATAGGGCACACTTAAAAGTCGTAAATTTCCTCCCAAATGGACGGAGCACCTAATCTGTGCTCAGAGTTCCATAATCTCTAAACTGAGGACGGCATGCTGACATTAAAACGGAAGGTTAGACGTGAAAGAGGACGCTAAAGTCACAGCCACCAGTAGGTGGATAGAATGCCGGTATGTGGATTAGGCAAAACAACTTCGGAACCCCGAAAACAACACTTTGGAAGAGGCACACCTACGAAGCACAATTGGAACTTCAAGAAATCAGTCACGCGGAGGAACATGGCAATCGAGCTGCCGCAAGAGAATTTAAGATAAACAAATCTAAGGTTCGCAAGTGGAGGAAGCAGGAGAACGAGCTTTGCCAAGTCAAGAAGACGAAGTTGAGTTTCCGCAGAAAAAAAGTCGAGGTGGAAGACCAGGGGGAGGGGACATTATGTGCTCCAAGCACAGATATGACTTCTTCATGGTGGCATAGGGAAATATTAAAAACATATTGTGCTACAATTTAAGGTTTATTTACATGTATTTTTTTCTAAAATTGTCACCTGTTGTATTTAAATCAAGACTGAAGCGCGCGAATTTTGAAAATAAACCGCTCAGCTACGTCACATAGGCTGGGCGTGAACCTGCTGCGTCACAGTTTCCGTGTGCATGTGAGTTTAGTGAAAATGTAGGTGATTGAACAGTTAGGGGTGCTGCCAAAAAGAACCCTTTCTGCACTGAAATACAATGAAATTAATTTTGATTCCGTTTGCTGCAATACAAACCGGATACTTAATACTTGACCATAAAGTTAATTTAAAACTTA
>NW_017805494.1:186180-187917 GCF_001891065.2 Hippocampus comes | reverse complement strand
GTCGGGCCGGAGTAGGGCCGGATATGGTTATACAATGCGGCTCACATACGGGCCGAATGCGGCCCGGATCATGGATGCCAGACCCAGGCCACTGCAGGACCGTCATTCATTGCGGTATGTGGGCCGAGTGTCGTGCCGTGTCCGCCCCAGAGCTGGGCCAGACCAATTTTGCTGACTGGGCTACCATATTGTTTAAGCGAGCGTGCGTTTTGCCATGCCTGCGTCCAATAATGCAGCGCATGTTATGGAAGTATTAAATACAGGGTTGACCTAAAATTGGAGAGCTGCTGTTGTGCCATGACTATCAACAAGTACACCGAGTTTTATTCAAATCAAAATCTGCTTGATTCAAATGTTCACGTTTTTGGGTGATTGCGCATGAAACTGTTGCTGTTTGGGTTTCACGATGTTCACAGCATGGATGATCGGCCAGAATAAATATTTATGGAATTGACGATGTCTTCTATAAATTGAGGAAATGTATCTGAACGCTGTGGGTTCCCTTTCAAAACTATCTTTTGCAAGTATGGATCACTTCATAAAAATCTTTCTTCACCCATTCACCAATAATCATATATTTTTAAGCACAATGAATTTTAAACACATTCCTCTTAAATCAGTGAAGTTATTTTTTTGTAAAAACGCGCGCGCACACACGCACACACACACAAAGATTGACAAGAACAGGCAAACAAGATTACAACAAATGAGTGGAAACTTGAGTTCACACTTGAACAATTTATGCACAGTTTGGAAATTTTCAGTTAAATGATACCATGACAATATACCACAAGAGTGACTATTCGTAAGCAGACTCCCCAGCAGTCATGAACAATTAAGCCATAAAAGTGCTCATCTTTTAGAAGTGACAACAAAAAATATAGTGTTAATGCATTAAGGACGAGAATACAGTACATATTGAACACATGAAAGAAAATTGTTTAAACTCCCCCCCAAAAAAGGTCATCATTCATGTTAACATACATAATACACTTTTTAAGTTAATACCAGAGCTAGTCCTCATTTGATGGGAGAAATGACATCAATACTTCTGATCAACACTGTCCTCAACTACCGAAGATAAAAGGGGTCACGCACATCCCTAAACTTTGTAGGCTTTTGGATCTTCATGTCCAGTGACAGTCTACAGATGACTGATTCACCAACACTACAGGCATGTAACATAATCACAAGAAAAGCATTCCCACAAGCATCTCTTACCCGTTGTTTTGTCATCGACACTTGACTCAATCCCAAGAAGTGCGCACGAGTTAACTGGACAATATAATAACGTTACTGCATAACCCACTTGTGCTGTACAATCTGTTGAAATAAAAAAATCCTATCCAAGGCAGAAAGTGTGCTGTATTAAAATGCACCCAAATAAATCTTACTTAAGATATCAATGCAGAATTTAGTCGAGAGTTTCCCATTTCCATTTTCTGATCTGCTTATCCTCACAAGGGGAGCAGGAGTGCTGGAGCCAATCCCAGCTGTCTTCGGGCAGTAGGCGGAGTACACCCTGAACTGGTCGCCAGCCAATCGCAGGGCACAAATAGACGAACAACCATTCGTGCTCACAATCACACCTAAGGACAATTTAGAAAGTTCCATTGACCTACCACGCATTTTTTTTGGAATGTGGGAGGAAAGCCGAGAAAAAACCCACAGCGCCTGAGTTTCCCATTCATCTTTTATCAATTTGGGTTTTATCATGTTTAAAGTTAAACTTAAAAA
>NW_017805494.1:172570-185728 GCF_001891065.2 Hippocampus comes | reverse complement strand
GCTGTTGAAGTCCACAATTAGCACGTCAATGCAGGTGGGCAATCACAGGGGAGGGGGCGAAACTCGGTCACAAAAGGGGAATGAATAATTTGGGAACAGCGGTTGAACAACAAAAGACGAGTTGAGAACACCCGTCGCGCCCAGGCGACATTTGTCGTCCGCGAAGTCTGCAACATGTTGATACAGTGTGGACCAGACAGAAAGGCGCCAATGTACTGGTGGTTCAAAGCTTAAACTCAGGTAACCAATCACTACCGAGGGGCCGGACCGGGGGTGCGGTATGCAAATGTCGGGGGCAGTGTTTTCCTTGTATGTTACAATAAAAGTCGGAATTGGCGGGAAGGGAGCTCGAGAGTGTGATCATCGGAGCAACTACCGTCGTTCGCTCTCAGAGATCCCCCTCCCGCCGATATTGAAGACAATTTTCCTGTGTGCCGAGTCATTTCTTTAACTTTGTCCGAGAAAAATCTCTGACAGTTTCCCATTCATCTTTTATCAATTTGGGTTTAAGGCACCCATCCATTAAACTTAAAAAAAAAAATCCACCATGTTACTCGATGGTACATTCGTTGAAGATGATTCAACTTCTCTGCTTCAAATATTCTTGTTTGTTGCCAAACCCCGACAAATAAAAACTAAAGGTGCATAAAGATGACACGAATGTTGTCTATATATTTGTATTTGCTTGTATTTTTGCTTTGTTTTACTCTGCCGTTGGCTGACAGGACAGCATTGCACATGATAAACTGTTCTCAATTGCATGACCCGGACAAATCAAACAAATAACACTCGAACATTTTTTCCCATTAATGCCATAAAATAAATGTCAGTCAAACATATGGAAAAACACTCTTGAGATAGAGGTGAATCACCTTGAAATGTATTTTTTCCAATGTTTGCATCGAAATTTATGAACTGCTACTCAGTCAGGCATAATTTTATTGACGACAGGTCATTTTACAGTGACTGTTGGGCAATTGTCTAAAACGTTACTGAATACGGGAAACACTGCTTTTCGAAAATTCCCATACCTGTTTTCTAGGTGGCTCCGCAATCTGCTGATTATAAAAATGCATATGTACTGTAATTCACACTTTAAAAATGTGACCCCTCCCATCTAAAAAACAACAAATAGGCGTTTCTTTAATTTGTCGTGCAAATTGCATAAGTACGTTGTGACAACCTAATGTACAAAACAAGCAGACTTAATTCACACAACTCACACCAACACATTTGCAGTACTTTTAAACATGTTCAACTCACATCCCAGCAGAAAAAACAAAAACATCAGTGCTTTTGTATGAATATGCCATGAAGCTGCAATGACACAGTTATTGTGTGGAGGCCAGCTTTACAGTTTTGATCTACTGTACATAAACAAACAAAATCTTAACCTGTTTCTCTTCTGTACAGATCTATACATTTTCTACACGCTAATGTAAAATACAATTTCGATGCATGATGTAGTAGGACTTGCCTGAGAATTCATCATGTTGTGTTTTTACTGCTCGTCATGAAGAGTGTCTTATTCTGTTTTGCATATAACTGTAAAAATACAGTCAGATTAAACTCGACAATCAATTTCCCTTTTATCATGTACTTAAAAAAAGTTAAGTTGTATAGTACACATCGACATTACACAATAATCATCAGAATGTGCACTCCGATATTGGGCAAGAAACAGTCAACCATCAACAGTTACATTGATTATTTTTTTCTTTTTTTCTTTTCACATACAAAAGTTTGGGGCATACACAAACTCAGGACTTGATCAACATTAAATTAGAATGCACCGATTTTTTTCCCTTCATTTGATTAATGCCACACATTTTGAGGGGGACAGACTCCAATGCAAAATAAGAGAAAACTCAAAACCAACAACTGGCGCCTCTTCATTTTTTTCCCTTCCCTAAATTTTACATGGCAACAGTTTCTTCTTTTTCAATGCAGAAAGAAGCTTGTAGGTAGTCCCATTGAAACATCAGAACTCCAGCAGCAGGTTGGTCATCATCAGCAAGGTGCATAAAGAGAATTGGGGCAAAACAGCGGCCCTGTTGACATCATGCATTGCGCCAGGTCCTGAGGGGGGAAAAAAATGCAACATTTCTACCATGCTTAGCTCACACACACAAAAAAACAAACAAACAAAAATAACCAAACAAAAACCCTCAGCATAACTTCTCATGCTACTTTAAGTTGTCAAATATACCGGTATGTCATTTGTCATTTAATAGTTATATACCGTATTTAAATCACCGTTTTTTTTCATAGTTTGGCCGATTTATACTCTGGAGTGACTGATGTGTAAAATTATTTACACATTATTGTATCATTTCACATGCTATTTCACATTGAACAACAAGAAGGCGCTCTAGGCCTCTGCTGATAAGTCGACGATGAGTCTGACGTAAGCGACGTACAAGAAGGAGCAGCATCGTCTACCTCCTGAGTGGGCGGAGTTGTTTTCAAGTGACAAGGAGGATGAAGATTTCATTGGATTTAGTGATTTGCAGTGACACTGATGGTTTAGTAAACTTGTTAGCTTGTTCTTTATGCTCTAGTTATCTGAATAACTTTGAATAGGTTACGTGAACATACCAGGCATGTTCTCAGTTGAGTGTTTAAGCGTCATGTAATGTTAGCATATCGTGCACTGATTCAGCCTGTTGTTCGCTATTTGATTTTTATTTTAAATTCTCTGTTCTTGGTGTTGGATTTTATCAAATACTTTTCCCCATAAACATGCAATTTATATTCCAGTGCGAATTATGTTTGTTTGTTTTTTTTTCTTTATTGTGTATTTTATGGCTGGTGCGATTTATACTCCGGAGCAATTTATAATCCGGAAAATACGGTATGTCATACACAACAACGAAAATTCTTCAACCAATTCAGTTGTCTCGAGCACATATCAAGTTCAGCGTGGTACAGCTGAACAAATGACCAAATCACTAAGTGTTAGAGGTGGGCATCATTGACGGATGCCCGACTAAGCACAGACGGATTTGGAATTTTGTCTGTCAGTCTCTAACGAATGCCTGTCTCATGTGTGTTTATTTGAATTTTTCATATCATTTTTGTTTTATCAGTCATTACTGCTAAATTTTGTTTTAATGACTCTTGCACGATGTATGCCTTTATTTTTCTTCAGTTCAATACGGATGTGTCATGATTTACTGCCTGCTCTCTGCCTCGCCGCCCCTTCCTCGTCTGTGTCACCTGCTCCCTGATTGTTTTGCCCTCACCTGTTTCACATCCCCAATCAAGCCCTGTATATATTCCCCTCGCGTGTCTTGTCTCTTTGCCAGTTGGTTGATTCGACTCAGGTCACGTTCCAGCGCTTTTGTCTTCTCATCGTCATTCTGTACCGGGGCCTTTTTTTTTTTTGGCTTTTAACCCTGTTTTTTGGTCTCTGCCTGATAATTTTGTCTTTCACGTGTACCGACTTTTCCCTGGATTAAAAGTTTTTTGCCCCCCAACTCTTGAGTCTGTGCACTTGAGTCCAAACCACCTGTGCCTAATTCTTGACAGGATGCGTAATGACATTAGTGAGGCAGTTTTCTGGCAGATGAGCCAGAAATAAAACAGATGTTAGATGATCTATCTTTTGGAATTGCTGAATAAAATACGCACCACATCGAATAAGTGACTTGGAGACACTCCAAGCGACAAGACAAGCATACACTCGCCCCCTGGTTCTCGAAGGGGTATGGAGTGCCCATGGAAACCACTTTGAGAGTTGTAGCAATCGAGCTTGGCGATTTCACTTCATTGACACCCAGTGTGCAAAGTTTGAAGGTCGCACGTGCAACACTTTCCGGGTTGACCGGCTTTAACCAGGTTTTGTAAAGTTCCTCAGTTGGCCACATGCAAACGCTACACAGGAAGGCCGGAGCCTGGAATCGAACACGCAACCTTTGTACTGTGAGGCGGATGCGCAAATCAGTTGAATACCGTGCCGCATATATAGTACATCAGTATAGTGTGTGTATATATATATACTATATTACACTGATTAGTGTGTGGAACTGTTCATTATTCCCTCCACCCTCACCAGTTCCATCTGAAATAAAACAGCCCCAAATTATGATGTTCCCACCACGATACTTGACTGTAGGTATTGGTGTTTGTTTTGGTGTTGAGCAGTCTCCTTTTAGTTTCAAATTTTGGTTAAAATGTGTTGAACTTTTTAGCCATGGTTTGGTTTCATCGGACTGTAACACATTTTTCCACATTCTTTTCTGAAATTTCAAACGTGTTTTTGGAAAATGGATCCAGGCTTGGATGGTTTTCTTTGTAAGATAAGGCATCCTCTTGCCACACTGTCCCGAAACCCAGACATATGAAGAAGTGTATGAAACATAAATAAAACAGAATATACAGTAATTGTTTGCAGAAATATTTAATGTTCAAACTGGTAAATGAAATTGTGATTTTTCAAATATTCACAAATTTTGAATTTGATGCCTGAAACATGTTCTCAAAAAGCTGGGACCGGGACATGGATATGACTTTGTTACGATGCTCAATAAATTTTTGGAGGTGAAAAGACTAATTGTTGAAGCTATGTAAAAGGAATTTGTTCCCATTTTTGCTTGATGTACAACTTCACTTGGTCAACATATGGGGTTTCCATTGCAATATTTGGTGATTAATGAGCCACACATTTTCAGTGGGAGACAGGTCTGGACTGCTGGCAGGACACACAGATCACTACAAAGTAACGCCGTTGTATATGGCTTTCGCTTGGCATTGTCAAGTTATAACTTGAATTAGTAGAAATAGTGAGCAACTGCGCACTAGTCGCACACTCTCAGCTCACAAGAAAACCTGTCTAGCGCAGCGAACACACTGCAAATGAAATAAATATATAACTTTTTTTCCAGCATCATTTTGCAGTGTAATTCAGTGAGTGACAGGTGTCCAGCCAATCTTACGATACGATGCGATGACGCTATGCAGCCAATCATGACATTGACAGGACTTGCGCATGTGCTCTGCTCATGCACGCTCTATAACAATACCAGTGCGGCGGAGAAAAGTGTGCTTTAAGGGTCTGTTTTATTTATTATCTGAAGCAAGTTCCATGTTCAGTACTTGTATTGCTCAGAAAAGTGTTCTTACAGTTTTTGGTATGTTAACCTAAGCAATTTTTATGGACCTGGTGTTCTCTTTTATTTTTATTTTGTAATTATTTGGAGATTTATAAAAACAAAACAGTGATATTCCCCCTGTGGTCGAAACTAAAGGTTGCAAGTTGGATTTGGGATTAGTCTCAAATACAGCAGAAAGTAGATGGCTTGGACGGCATCTGTTCAAAGTCTGTTTGAAAACAATAAAATACTTTATCATACCACTTTTTTGTGATGTGAATCTTTTGATCTGCCTAAATGCTCAATAATGTAATGAATTTAAAACGAAAATAAGGATTTTCTCAATTTTTAGATGAGATTAAAATATGGATTAATTAGTTCAATGAGTTACAGATCATAATTAATTAATCTCACCTTTTTTTAATCCCTTGACAGCACTACTCATGAACAATCAATGAGTTTTGGCTTTTTCATTTTAAGTGGGCCAAATTAGTTATATTAAAAGTAGACTTATGCTGTTGTAATTTGATCCTTGTAACCCTTGTGCTGCAATTTCTACGATGTTTGTAACACATGGGTTACCCCATATGTTACAATTTCTACAATTTTTGTAGATTTTTGCGTATTCTTCATCACGTCATCTTTAAATCAAAGACACAGCATAAAAAGTGTGTGATATGAAATATTCCAATTCATGTTTTATTTATATAGATTTATATTTATGTTTTGGTCATAGCACAATGCCGCTTTTATTGTCCATAGAGGGCAAAAATACAAAGAAAAAAAATAAGAACTATATGTGTATGTATAGCACTGATGCCACTGAACATGTCGAGTGGTTGAAAGTGAAATAAATATTCAGGAATAATACTTTTACAATTTTTGTAAAATTGTATGTTGCGTTATATAAACTTGTTTAGATCGACTGCAGCACATGGGTTTTAATAATAAACCATGAACTTTCTTTAATCCCGGGTGTGATACTAATGTGTGGCCACAGCGAGCGCTTCTGATATTGCTCATAGTGGTCCTCAGTATGCTCAGGGAGGTTGTCCGTTTGCCCAGACATATGAAAAATTCGAGGGAACATTGATCCTCGGCACAGTTATTCTTTTTTTTAAAGGAGGCCGACCGAGGGAATAAAGGCAACGGGCATTCAGTGTTGCTTTTCGGCCCAGCCATTTTCGTGCGGAGGTTTCTGCAGATACTCTGATGATGAAACCCCCCATTTTGTTGTAAATATATCTTCAATTTTGTTCTTAAACTGTTCAACTATTTGCCTAAAAACAGTTGTCCACAAAGTGGTAAATGCACCAGCCTTACTTGTGGGGGGAAAAAAAAATTTAAAAGCTCACATCATTCCACTGAAAACAAGCCCCACAGAGGTCATTAATTGACCTCTGCCATGTAATACACAATATAAATTCAGCAATCGAACTCACCATAAAGAATTATGCTGGCGTTAGTTATCCCCATGGTGTTCATCGCAACACACGTGTAGTTGCCATAGTCTTCTTCGGAAACATTGAAGAAGATCAGCATTGACTGTTTGCCTCGATTCTCGATCCTGATCCTATTATTTCCATTGGACAGCCTGAAATACAGACAGGAGCAACTTCAATTTTTTTTTTTTTTGAAAAAAAGTAAGCTTTCTCTGAATCATGTATAAGTTCATGTGGCTGTTTCCCAACTGACTCATCAGAGTTTTTAACAAAGCAGATAATATGCTTTAAATGAATGTTATGTCTATTTATATCTTAATTATAACCATTTAAATATACCTGTACATTTTCCATGAGAAAAAATAATCTCATGAAAATGATATCAGAATCGGCATATGACAAAGAGAGTCTTGGTTCAAACTGCATTACAAGCTTCACAGCTTCAAATTGAAATTTTACCAACTGGAAAATCTCCTCCACAGAAAAAAGAAAACACTACATGAACTTCTAAAAAAATGGAAGCAATCCGTCACAGTCAATATTTAGTCCTCGATCAATTAAAAAAATTGTCCATTGGTATAACCTGAGGGTTTTACTTTCAAGAACTGTCATTTGTTAAAGCAAAGCCAACAAAATTTAAATTGGATTAATGACCTAATATAAAGAATCCTCAGTTCAAGATGAAAGTTTTTCCTTTGTATAAACCACATTTGTACATTGGAACAGTATACATTTCATTTGCCTCAAAGATTTAAAACTACCATAATGCCGATTTTTTTTTTAAAAAGTGCTTAAAATGCATTTGGAATACAGTAATAGGCAATTCATTATCGATACAACATTGTAAAACATTTAAAAATAAAACCAGACATTAAAACAGTACAAAAATAAACAAAATTATTCATAGAACTTAACAATGCAAGAATTTTTTTTTTTTAAAAAGAATTTATATTGTGACAGGTTCATGGCACGCCACTGAGCTTGCTGTAAATTTGCATTAGGTTAAAATCAATAAATTGCATTCTACCTGAATAAAAATTGGAAACTTAAGTTGAATAAACTCATATGTTTAAACAATGGGAATTAAAAGTTAAACGCATGACAATGTTGTACACTTATTTCCAGTGTACTGTAAATCAAAATAAGTTCCAATCTTAGAGACCCATTGTCAACTGCACTACTCATTAAAAATTGGCCTTTTGGATGAAAATTCTGGATGAACCGAGCATGCACAATTGAACTTATTTTGACCCTGGCTCAATTTTGTCCAACGGTTTTAGTACTTTGTGGAAAAATTGTGTTTTCTGATCAGCAGCTGAATAGTAAAATTCACAATTCGTGTGATTTTGAATCTAGTGCGAGGTAAAATGTAATCTAATTTCAAACATCATACATGATGTGTGAGCGTGAAACCACAACCTAAAACTCTCAGAATTTCTGCGTTGTGCATTAATGCATTGGATAGCAATGAACGAGCTCCGAGGTGAAACTTGCCTGCGATCTTCTTTGTACCATTCAAAATCTGCCCGAGGCACAGCCGAAGCTTCACATTGAAGAACTCCTTTTTGTCCAACTGCAGTACCTGTACCCCTTGCCTTAGAAATTAAGGGAGGATCTATAAAATACATAAAAAACATGTTTAGACTCATGACATGAGATTCCTGCTCGAACAAGTTGTGTCTTGGATGATACAGTTTAATGATACAGAGAGGACTCCCGAGGGATAATTAACACATTCTATCATTTCACGTTATTTTCACACTAAACCACAAGAGGGTGCTCTAGAGCTCTGTTGATACTTTCCACATTGGTGGTAATTGATTAAAAAACAACTGACGATGAGTCTGACATAAGCGACGTAGAACGGGAAGTGTCGCATCTTCTACCTCCGAAGTTCGTGCAGTTGTTTTCAAGTGACACCGTGGATGAAGATTACATTTGATTTCGTCATTCGGAGTGACACAGATGATTTGGTAAACTTGTTAGCATTTTCTTTTTGCTATAATGATCTGAATAAGTCTAAATATGTTAGGTGAACATTCCAGGCACGTTCTGATTTCATTGTTTATGCATCATGTAACGTTAGCATATCATACACTTATTCAGCCTTTTGTTCTCTATTTTTTTTATTTGCCTTTCAAGAGTACATTTCTGTTCTTGGTGTTGGATTTTATCAAATAAATTTCCCCCCAAAATGTGACTTATACTCCAGTGCAACTTATAAATGTTTTATTTTTCTTCTTTATTATGCATGGCTGGTGTGACTTTTACTCAGGAGCGACTTAATACGGTATATCAATATTCCAGCACGTATCAAAACATAATACTGACACATATGTTGATGAGAGGACAAAATCAACATACTGCTCTTCCTACACTGCCCCACTGTCCCAAGGTGTCCCCCCAGGGTTCTGTGCTTGGTCCTTTTCTCTTCATTCTCTACCTTCCACCCCTCGGCCAAATCATTTGTCATCCTGGTCTCCAGTTCCACTGCTACGCTGATGACGTCCAATTGTACAGCTCCACCGAATCATTTACCCCAACAACCCACTCCACCCTGTCTAACTGTCTTTCAGATATCAAATCCTAGATGCAAACAAACTTTGTCACTCTTAACTGCACTAAATCTCAACTGCTAATAATCGGTCCTCGGTCCCTCACCCAAACAGCCTCCAACTTTAACCTCACTATCGATAACTGCACCCTGTCCCCCTCCTCTCACTGTCGCAACCTCGGTGTCCTTTTTGATAATAACCTCTCTGTCGACGACCACATCACCCAAATCACTAAAACTGCTTTCTTCCACCTCAAAAACATTTCTCGTCTCTGCCCTTCACTTTCTTTCAACGCCGCTCAAAACCTCATCCACGCCTTCATCACCTCCCGCCTTGACTACTGCACTAGCATCCTCTACGGTACAACCTCCAAACTCCTCAATAAACTACAGTACATCCAGAATGCCGCCGCCCGTCTACTCACCCACACCCGCGCTCGTGATCGCATCACTTGCGTCCTTAAAAACCTCCACTGGCTCCCTGTTCCCCACACAAACACAAACCTCCTCGCTATCCCCGTGATGAAGCTCAAAACCTGGGGGGACTGAGCCTTCTCTGTCGCCGCCCCCTCTGGAACACTCTACCACAACATATCCGCAATTGTACTGACCTCCAATCCTTCAAATCATCTCTTGAAACTCACCTGTTCCGCAATGTTTTTAACACCTTTTAATCTCTTTTACCGATTTTTGCTTTTTTTGTTCATCTAAATGTGTTTTTTGTGACTCATGTATGCTTGTCTTTAAGTGTACATTTTCATCCCCTGTTTTAAGCTCTTGTAAAGTGTCTTTTAGTATGATGAAAAGCGCTTTCAAATAAAATGTATTATTATTGTTATTATTAAAACACCTCTCTGTAAATAAACTAATACAGTACTATGAAATCATACACGACTTAAGTATGTAAGGCATATAGAATTCATCCACCTTTTTTAGATCACAGACACGCACCACCCTAATTGTTGTCAGATAAAGTGATTGCATGACTCTTACAGTTGACTGCGACCTGTACTGTCCTCACATCAGGGGCGGATATGTCATTTGAAGCAATGCACTCATATGATCCGGACTGATCTTTGCTGATGGTAGCGAGCTCCAGATGCTCTCCTTCTGTTACAAATGTGTGAGTGCCTGTAAAGGAGAAAGGAAGAAAGATTTGTGTTTAAAATGTACACCGAACTTTATTTGGTCTATGAAAATTCATATCAGAGTAACACATGCATTAAAATGCATGCCCGTGTCAACATTTTCATCCGTTGCCAGGACTGGTCAAAACAAAAGTTTGTTAGGCCTGCACAAGTTGCCGCGTCGCCCAATCAGCGCAAAAGTATTGGACTAAATGTCCCACCTTTACCCAAGCAAGACACATTGGAGCGGTCCCAGAAAAATACTGTGGAGAACTCCTTTGAGTGATTAACGTATCAATCTGGCTCTTGCCAGGTTAGTGCCGATGTTGATGTTAGCCTTGGCTGCTCTGAGTCACGTACTGCTCCACTGTCATGTAGTGTTCCACATGGCTCAATTATATGGCCTCTGTTGTTCTCACTGTATCTGCTCCCATTGGGTTCCATCTTAAGGAAACATGGTATTTCCTTCCACTGCTTTCGGGATGACTGTCAGATCTACAGGTATGTCCCACTGAGCAAAAAAAGACTCTTTCTCATTGAAGCCACTGCCTGGAGGAAATCAAGACCTGGATGGCACAAAATTTCTTGAATTTCAATGAAAAGAAGACAAACGTGATTGTGTTTGGTCCCAGTGGCTGTGGTACATCCAGTCCTGTAGACTTGGCTCCCTGGCTCCTTATTTTAAGCCAACAGTCTCAAACTTGGGTCTTAAACTGGACAGTGATTTTAAATTGGACCAGCAAATTGGTGCCGTTGTTAAATCCAGCTTCTTTCATCTTAGTCAGCTGGTGAAAGTAAAACCTCTCCTTTCTCATGAGCACTTTGAAACAGTAATTCATGTCTTTGTCACATCCCGGCTGGATTACTGTAAGACTGTACAATCCTCCATTCAGCATCTCCAGTTGGTCCAGAATGCCTCTGCTCGCCTCTTGACTGGTATTCGTAAGAGGGAGCGCATAACTCCTACTCTGGGTTCTTTTTAAGATCCTTTTATTTGTTTTCAAATCTTGAAATGGCCTCGCCCCACCTTCCCTTTCTGAGCACCACCGCCCCTACACACCTGCTCGGCACCTCAGGTCTGTGGACCAGACATTATTAGAGGTACAAAGAACTAGGCTGAGGCTCAGAGGGGATCGAGCCTTTTCCGACATCTTTAAACCTCGTCCCAAAACTCATTTGTGTTCTTTGGCTTTTAACTCATCCTAGGAATTCATCCTAAATGACACCATGTGCCTATGGCGCCCTAATTTGCATAACCGAGTCGACCTCAGTCAATGTGCAGAGGTTAAAAAAAAAAAAAGAATTGAAAAAATAGTTTGGAGAAATGTTCACAATGTTCTCAATCTTTATCCTGTTTCCTAGGTTCATGTCATCAGACTATATATATATATATATATATATATATATATACACTTCTTATACATTTTAAATTAATTCCAAACTTAAATTAGACTATGCTGGCATAGATTTAAATAAATTATGAAGTTTTCAATCAACAAGCACTGCACAAGTTGTTAAAATAGAGAGCCAGGGATAAATATAGAACAACAAAGAGGCATTTGTCATTCATGAAATTGATGCCAGTTGAAGTTGCATCACACTGGTGATGTGTGTGCCTGTAGGATCTTTTTGACGGTCATTTGTCAACTGTAAACTTGTGGAAATGTTGTTTTAGCTCTGTAACAGGCACGTGTAGAGCTACTAGACTGATCGAGGTTGTTCCAGAATTGGAGGACATTTTACATCCCACCCATCAAATTGTTAAAAAGTCCACATACAAAATACGGACCAAGGAGTCTAACGCGCGTGCGAGTCGGAAGGCCTGACGAAACCCGACCTGGCGCAATGAAAGTGAGGGCGGGCGGCGGTACCGTGGGGTACGATGTCTCCGGGCGCACCACCAACCCGCCTCGCCAGGGAGGTGGAGCCTGAGCGTGCGCGATAGGACCCGAAAGATGGTGAACTATGCCTTGGCAGGGCGAAGCCAGAGGAAAGTCTGGTGGAGGCCCGCAGCGGTCCTGACGTGCAAATCGATCGTCCGACCTGGTTATAGGGGCGAAAGACTAATCGGACCGTCTAGTAGCTGGTTCCTTCCGAAGTTTCCCTCAGGATAGCTGGGGCTCGAACAGCAGTTTTATCCGATAAAGCCAATGACTAGAGGCCTTGGGGCCGAAACGATCTCAACCTATTCTCAAACTTTAAATGGGAAAGAGGTCCGGCTCGCTGGCGTGGAGCCGGGCGTGGAATGTGAGCCGCCCAGTGGGCCACTTTTGGTAAGCAGAACTGGCATTGCGGGATGAACCGAACGCCGGGTTAAGGCGCCTGATGCCGACACTCGTAAGACCCCAGAAAAGGTGTTGGTCGATATAGACAGCAGGACGGTGGCCATGGAAGTCGGAA
The DNA here is from genome assembly GCF_001891065.2 of Hippocampus comes. Classification (NCBI taxonomy): domain Eukaryota; kingdom Metazoa; phylum Chordata; class Actinopteri; order Syngnathiformes; family Syngnathidae; genus Hippocampus; species Hippocampus comes. The sequence goes on along the minus strand of NW_017805494.1, from coordinate 173,112 downwards.
CCCGCCAAGGAGTGTGTAACAACTCACCTGCCGAATCAACTAGCCCTGAAAATGGATGGCGCTGGAGCGTCGGGCCCACACCCGGCTGTCGCCGGCAGAGGAACGCCACTAGGGCTAAGCCGCGACGAGTAGGAAGGCCGCCGCGGTGCGCACGGATGCCGCAGGTGCAGATCTTAGTGGTAGTAGCAAATATTCAAACGAGAGCTTTGAAGGCCGAAGTGGAGAAGGATTCCATGTGAACAGCAGTTGAACATGGGTCAGTCGGTCCTAAGGGATGGGCGAACGCCATTCGGAAGCGCGGGGCGATGGCCTACGTCGCCCCCGGTCGATCGAAAGGGAGTCGGGTTCAGATCCCCGAACCTGGAGGGGCGGAGAGGGGCGCGCGGCCGCGGCGCCGTCGGTGGGGGGGTCGGCTCGGCGCCTTATCCCCGCCCGTTCGCGGGCGGGGGGGGGCGAAGGGTCGCTCTTTTGTCCGGCGCGCGACGCGCCCGCGCCCAGTGCGGTAACGCAAACGATCTCGGAGAAGCCGGCGGGGGCCCCCG
>NW_017805494.1:162570-172286 GCF_001891065.2 Hippocampus comes | reverse complement strand
AGGCCAACTTCCCTTCGTGTGTCAGGAGGTTGCGGCGCTCGGCGGGTCCCCCCGTCGTCGGCGTCTTCGCGCTTTTCCCCCCCGCCAGGGGGGGAGGGCCGGGGGCGGTGGCGCGGGGTGCGCATCTCCGTCGGGTTCGCCTCGGCCGGCGCCTAGCAGCTGGCTTAGAACTGGTGCGGACCAGGGGGATCCGACTGTTTAATTAAAACAAAGCATTGCGAAGGCCCGCGGCGGGTGTTGACGCGATGTGATTTCTGCCCAATGCTCTGAATGTCAAAGTGAAGAAATTCAACGAAGCCCGGGTAAACGGCGGGAGTAACTATGACTCTCTTAAGGTAGCCAAATGCCTCGTCATCTAATTAGTGACGAGCATGAATGGATGAACGAGATTCCCACTGTCCCTACCCACTCTCTAGCGAAACCACAGTCAAGGGAACGGGCTTGGCGGAATCAGCGGGGAACGAAGACCCTGTTGAGCTTGACTCTAGTCTGGCACTGTGAAGAGACATGAATAGGAAATGATGGCGCCCTCTTACCCCGCCTATGGCGCCTATCCTAACACATAATTGCTACCTCGCTAACAACCTTTGCCTGTAGCACAACTCTCATGTCGCATCCTGTTCAACCCTGCTAGCAATGTGCCTTATTTCAGCAACATCTGTTCCAATATGTCATGACTGCCTCATCACTTACGATCTTGACATATGCCCAGCATGTCTCCCCGCTGTTCTCTAACCACTAACCAGATGTACTCGGTTGTCGGCATTGAATTGTCACTCAACAAAACTAACGCTCCACTGTGTGTGTGTCTTACAGACCGAGACCCATCGAAACGTTGACCAAACGATGAATCCCTCCACGCAAAACTCGACTGGAACGCCCATGAACAATACACACCATGAGGGACCACGCTCAGCTCCCCCCTTGAGGAAAAGACGGAACAATGTGCCAAAAGATGACGTCCAACGTGTGCACCCCGAATTATGGCGAAACGGAACCTGTATCTCTGATACACCAGAGATCAGTTTCAAGAAGCGCAAGCTCTTTGAGAGCAAAACGAGCCCTTCACCCATACGGCTGATGATCAAGATACCCCGGTTCGAAGCTGCATGTCCACTCTGTGGAGTGAACATCTGGGGGACTGGAACTCTTGGCAAACACCTCACTTCGAGACATGGAAATGTAAAAGTGTGCTACATCTGCAGGAAATGCAACAAACTATCGTCCAACTGCCACTCCATAGCCTGCCATGTCCCCAAATGCACCACCCCTCTTGCTGCCCAATTGATGGGGACCTTGTGTGCACTATGTGGCAAAAGATTCACTACCAACCGTGGCCTGTCCCAACACATGCGGCACACCCACCCCCTTGAGAATGAACAAAAAATATCAAGACTCCAAACCAAAAGACCAACTCACCAACGGGTCGACGCATGGGCCAACACAGAACTTGACATCATCATGCGGATGGTGCGTGAGAACAAACATGACAGTGAGATATTCACCCGTATTGCGGCTACAATTGGCAAGGGCATGACGGCGGGGCAAGCAATGGCAAAATGGGAAGCAATGGCCATCAAAAAGTCGGAATTACACATGCATGTGGATAAACTTGACAACCCTTTATCACACTCAAGTCCCATGTTACCTACTACTCCATGTGACCGAATCAAGAGCAAGTTCCTTGCCAATATGCTCAAACCTCTAGCAAACAAAAAGAGATGCATATCTAGATCCATAATCAAGATGGTGATGAAAAGCGAGGGGACCAACTCCACAAGTGACAACAATGCTGAGCTGTTGATTAAAGCTCTAGGCAAGAATAGAAAACCAAAGAATCTCGATCCCACAAGACAACCCATGGTGACTGAACCTATGTCCTCCAAGACTAGGAGGCTATACAAAACTGCCAGTTTCAAATCGTACCAAATGATGTACGACAAAGACCAGAGCACCTTAGCCAATTTGATTCTCGATGGCAGAGACATCACGAAATGCAAAATTCCTATGGCCACTCTCCACGCAACCTTCCTCATGAGATGGCAGCGGAAGACTGAATACAAGGGCCTCGGACCCTTCAGATCCATTGGGGGCGTATTAAACGACACTCTGTACAAACCCATAACGCCCAGTGAGGTGATAAATAACCTCAACAAAATGAAAAACGGTACAGCACCCGGACCCGACGGTATCACAAAGAAAAACCTAACTAACTGGGATGTGTATGGGGTAGCACTGGCCCTTGAATACACCAGATGGCTGATCCAAGGCACCATCCCGGCAGCAGTCAAGGAATGCAAAAAAGGCCTGCTGCCTAAAAGTACAAACCCCGACGACCTCGAAATCACATCCAATTGGAGACCGATCACGATCGGCTCAATGCTGCTGCGACTCTTCAGCCGCATCTTAACCATGAGACTCGCGCAGGCCTGTCCGCTAAACCCGAGGCAACGGGGGTTTATGACTGATGCCAACGGCTGCGCAGAAAACCTAATGATCCTCGATAACTTAATCATGAACTCCAGGTCCAACAGGACAACACTGGCTGTTGTCTTCATAGACTTCGCAAAGGCATTTGACTCGATTACCCACGACCATATACTGCACGCCCTAAAGAGAAGAGGGCTGGACCACCACATATGGGGACTGATCAAAGACTCCTACGAATCCTGCACGACCCGGATAAACTGCGGAAAAATCACCTCCGACACGATACAGATCCTGGTGGGAGTAAAGCAAGGCGACCCGATGTCCCCACTTCTATTCAACCTGTCCATGGACCCACTCATACAGTGCCTCGAAGACTCCACAGATGGCCTCGAACTGAATGGAAGGAGGATCTCGACGCTGGCATTCGCCGATGACCTCGTCCTCGTCAGCGGATCCGAAAGAGGCATGAGCAACCTTCTGGCTTCGCTTGAGAAGTTCTGCCGACTAACGGGGCTAAGTGTCCAACCCAAAAAGTGTTGCGGCTTCTTGTACGACCGTGGTCTCCTCAATGCAAGGGACCCTTGGAGACTGGAGGGACTCCCAATTCAATTGATCAATCCCGGTGACAAGGCGAAATACATTGGAGTGCATATAAGACCCGACAAAGGCATAGTTCCCCCGGAACTAAAGGAAGATATGATACGATGGTTGACGAACATCAAGAAGGCCTATCTCAAACCTTCGCAAAAGATAACCATCCTCAACACATTTGCCATACCACGAATCATATACAAAGCATCAATGGGCAAAACCCCCTTAACATACCTGATTGAAATTGATAGAATAATCCGCAAAGCGGTGAAAAACTGGCTGCATCTAAACTCAATGACAAGTAACGGGCTGCTGTACTTCAGGATCTGTGACGGTGGACTTGGAATCGTACGGCTGGAAAAACTGATACCAACCATACGAATGAAATGCATATGGGGAATGTGCTATAGCACCGACAACTGGACAAGAGCGGTGGCACATGAAATGGTGAAACAACCTGAATGGGACAGGTTATGGAAAGCAACGGGTGGAACCCCTGGTACGGCGCCTAAACCTAATCGCGTGCCTGACATTGATGACGATCCCGGTAACATGCAGGCAATTGGCCTACCAGACTGGAGAGACCAAGAGAATCTCATGTGGGAAAAACTTGGACAACATAATAAAGGAGTCGCAATGTTTCGCAATGACAAAATCAGCAACACGTGGCTGAGAGATCCCCGAAAAGTCTCCTTCAAGCCTAAACACTATCTGATGGGGCTAGCGCTCAGATCGGGGCTACCGCCAACCTCAATTGACCGATACTCCGTGTCCACGCAAACAAACCCCGCATGCAGGAGATGCGGTACTGAACCCGAATCCCTGTCCCATATTTTGGGACGATGCACCTATGTCAAGCGGAACATTATCCGCCGTCACAACAAGCTCTGTGACGACCTCCAAACTGAAATGGAGAGGTACAAATGGGAGGTACTTAGGGAAGTCCAAATCCCAAACAAAAATGGGGTGACCCAAATACCTGACATCGTGGCACTGAAAAACGGCACAGTACTAATAATCGACGTCACAGTTCGATATGAGATATCTAACTTCCCACTAACACTGGCCGCTGAGGAAAAAGTTTCAAAGTACGCTGGAATTGGTCCAATAGTGATGCACATGCTATGCGCCAAAACCTTCAAAGTGTTCGGCTTCCCCATTGGGGTGAGAGGAAAATGGCCTACCTGCAACAACCCAGTCCTAAAAGCAATTGGCCTGCCGGCAAATCGTAGAATCTCCTTTGCAAAATTCCTAAGCAGGAGAGTATTGCTATACTCCATTGACATTGTAAATGGCTTCTGCAAAATATAAAAAAAAAAAAATTAGATTAGCCCCACCCTCATCAACGGGGGCTACCAGGGGTTGATGACCCCGATTAAATCATGAGCCAACGAACAAGCATAAGCGCCCATGACACAAACAGAATATGGGATACAAACGGGGACTGGCAGCCCCAAATAACCATAAAGCATTATGGTGCGACAAACTCAAGCAGAATATGGGACGACACCGGGGACTGGCAACCCCGTAACACAATGAGCCTACATGGGGAAATGGCTCATATGACCTTATGGCCTCAAAGCAGTGCCAACAGGGACTGCCCGAAGGGTTAACTCAACCCTGCTGTTAGTCGAGCAGAAGGTGAACTGGCACACCTTCATTGAAGTGGTAAGCTAGGGAGTGAGTGGAGAGCTGCTGTACTTCAGGATCTGTGACGGTGGACTTGGAATCGTACGGCTGGAAAAACTGATACCAACCATACGAATGAAATGCATATGGGGAATGTGCTATAGCACCGACAACTGGACAAGAGCGGTGGCACATGAAATGGTGAAACAACCTGAATGGGACAGGTTATGGAAAGCAACGGGTGGAACCCCTGGTACGGCGCCTAAACCTAATCGCGTGCCTGACATTGATGACGATCCCGGTAACATGCAGGCAATTGGCCTACCAGACTGGAGAGACCAAGAGAATCTCATGTGGGAAAAACTTGGACAACATAATAAAGGAGTCGCAATGTTTCGCAATGACAAAATCAGCAACACGTGGCTGAGAGATCCCCGAAAAGTCTCCTTCAAGCCTAAACACTATCTGATGGGGCTAGCGCTCAGATCGGGGCTACCGCCAACCTCAATTGACCGATACTCCGTGTCCACGCAAACAAACCCCGCATGCAGGAGATGCGGTACTGAACCCGAATCCCTGTCCCATATTTTGGGACGATGCACCTATGTCAAGCGGAACATTATCCGCCGTCACAACAAGCTCTGTGACGACCTCCAAACTGAAATGGAGAGGTACAAATGGGAAGTACTCAGGGAAGTCCAAATCACGAACGAAAATGGTGTGACCCAGATACCTGACGTCGTGGCATTGAAAAACGGCACGGTATTAATAATCGACGTCACAGTTCGATACGAGACAGCCGACTACCCACTAACATTGGCTGCTGAAGAAAAAGTCTCAAAGTACTCCGGAATCGGCCCAATAGTGATGCACATGCTATGCGCCAAGAACTACAAGGTGTTTGGATTCCCCATGGGAGCGAGGGGAAAATGGCCTACCTGCAACAACCCGGTCCTGAAGGCAATTGGCCTACCTATGAATCGAAGAATCTCCTTTGCCAAATTCTTAAGCAGAAGAGTATTGCTGTACTCCATTGACGTTGTAAATGGCTTCTGCAAAATATAAAAAAAAAAAAATTAGATTAGCCCCACCCTCATCAACGGGGGCTACCAGGGGTTGATGACCCCGATTAAATCATGAGCCAACGAACAAGCATAAGCGCCCATGACACAAACAGAATATGGGATACAAACGGGGACTGGCAGCCCCAAATAACCATAAAGCATTATGGTGCGACAAACTCAAGCAGAATATGGGACGACACCGGGGACTGGCAACCCCGTAACACAATGAGCCTACATGGGGAAATGGCTCATATGACCTTATGGCCTCAAAGCAGTGCCAACAGGGACTGCCCGAAGGGTTAACTCAACCCTGCTGTTAGTCGAGCAGAAGGTGAACTGGCACACCTTCATTGAAGTGGTAAGCTAGGGAGTGAGTGGAGAAGGGTACGAGAAGGCCGGTAAGGGAGGCATCTGGGAAGAACGACCACTCTTGCCCACCCTGCACAGAGTTGGGTGGGCGTGGAAGTGAAACCTAGAAGCCACGGGTAGCTACCGACCCGAGGTCCAGTCCTCAAACTGGCGCGACAGTGGGAGTCTTTGTCGAGAAGGCCGGGTGAATATCCCATCATCCTCTTCGTCGGGATGGTGGGCGTTTGTCCGTCTCATGCACAACACTTAGGTGACCACTCACTCGACGGCCGAGGATAAAAACGCCGAAAAGCCGTGTCGGAGGTTGTCGTCATGTGATCCCTTCTCAAGATAGTCACGGAACCCAAACAAACAAGAGTCCCAACACATGGCGACGCCTGCGGCGCCGCCCTGCAGTAGCCAAATGCCTCGTCATCTAATTAGTGACGCGCATGAATGGATGAACGAGATTCCCACTGTCCCTACCCACTCTCGCGAAACCACAGCCAAGGGATCGGGCTTGGCGGAATCAGCGGGGAAAGAAGACCCTGTTGAGCTTGACTCTAGTCTGGCACTGTGAAGAGACATGACGAAAGTGGGAGGCGCTCCCTCGCCCCTACGAGGGCACCTACCTACCCTGACGCATAAATGCTACTCTGCTAACAACTATTGCTTGCAGCACAACTCTCATGCCGCACCCTACTGTACCTTGCTGGCAAATGTTATGTCTTAACGATATCTACCTCAATGTGTCATGTCCGCCCCACCACTCACAACCGCGACATGTACCCAACATGTCCCCCCACTGTTGCCCAACCACTAACCTTGCATGATCCGCCTCCTGTGTTGAGATGCCACTCAATAACTAATACTCCACTGTATATGTGTCTTTCAGACCGAGACCCATCGAAAAGTCGACCGTAAGATGTACCCCCCTACGCGGAGCTTGGCCCGAACGCCCGATGCTGGTGCACATCACGAGGGGCTACAGTTGACTTCCTACACAAGAAAAAGGCGGCAGAGTGTGACCAAGAAACGCATGCAGCGAGAACACCCCGGACAATGGCGGAACGATACCTATACCTCAGACACACCTGAGGTTAGGTTCAAGAAGCGCAAGCTCTTCGGAAGTAAAACGAGCCCTTCACCCAAACTGCTTACAATCAAGATCCCCCGATTCGAAGCTGCTTGTCCACTATGTGGAGTTAATATCTGGGGGACTGGAACACTCAGCAAACACCTCGCTTCGAGACATGGAAACGTGAAAGCATGTTACGTTTGCAGAAAATGCAACAAACTATCATCCAATTGCCACTCCATTGCATGCCATGTTCCCAAATGTACCACCCCTCTCGTTGCTCAACTAACGGGGCCCTCGTGTACACTGTGTGGCAAAAGATTCACTACCAAACGTGGCCTATCCCAACACATGCGGCACGCCCACCCCTCCGAATGGAACGAAAAGAAAATAGCAGAGCTCCAGACCGAAAGACCATCCGGCCGATATGGGGGAACTATGGCCAACACAGAACTCAACACCATCATGCGCATGGTGCTTGAAAACAAAAGTGATGGTGAGATATTTACTCGCATTGCATCTACGATTGGCAAAGGCATGACGGCAGGACAAGCAATGGCAAAATGGGAAACGATGGTGATTAAAAGGAATGAATCATGCTTACCTGAGGAAAAACCGGACACCCAGGTACCATGCACAAGCCCTATGTTGCCGACTACTCCACATGACCATACCAAAGAGAGATTCCTCGCCAAAATGCTCAAACCCCTGACGAGCAAAAAGAACTGCATATCCAGATCCATAATCAAGATGGTTCTGACGAGTAATGGGAACGACAACATGAGCGACCACAATGCTGAATTATTGATCAAGGCTCTTGGAAGGAAAACAAAGACAAAAACCCCCGACGCTACAACGCGATCCATGGTAACCGAGCCTGTGTCCTCCAAACCAAGGAGGTTGTACAAAACGACCAGATTCAGATCGTGCCAAATACTGTACGACAAAGACCAGGGCACTTTAGCCAATATGATCCTTGACGGCAAAGACAACACGAAATGCAGCATTCCTATGGCCACTCTCCACACAACTTTCCTCAGGAGATGGCAGCGGAAAACTGAACACAAGGGCCTTGGCCCCTTCAAATCCATTGGTGGCGTATTGAACGACATCCTGTACAGACCCATAACGCCCAAAGAGGTGATAAACAACCTCAACAAAATGAAAAATGGCACAGCACCCGGACCCGACGGTATCACAAAGAAAAACATCAATAACTGGGATGTGTATGGGGTTGCACTGGCCCTTGAATACACAAGATGGCTGATCCAAGGCACCATCCCAGCTGCAGTCAAGGACTGCAAAACAAGCCTATTACCCAAGAGCACAAACCCCGATGACCTCAAAATCACGTCCAATTGGAGACCAATCACGATTGGCTCAATGCTGCTACGACTCTTTAGTCGCATTCTCACCATGAGACTCGTTCAAGCCTGTCCACTGAACCCAAGGCAGCGGGGGTTTATGACTGAAGCCAATGGCTGCGCAGAAAACCTAATGATCCTCGATAAACTGATTGCAAGCTCCAGATCTAACAAGACAACACTGGCTATTGTCTTCATTGACTTTGCAAAGGCGTTCGATTCAATCTCTCACGACCACATACTGCACGCCCTTAAGAGAAGAGGGCTAGACCACCACATATGGGGATTGATCAAGAACTCTTATGAATCCTGCACAACCCGAATAAGCTGCGGAAAGATTGTCTCCGATACAATCCAGATACTGATGGGAGTGAAACAAGGCGACCCGATGTCCCCTCTGCTATTCAACCTGTCCATGGATCCGCTCATACAATACCTCGAAGATTCCACCGACGGACTTGAACTGAAAGGAAGGAGAATATCGACACTGGCGTTCGCCGATGATCTAGTTCTGGTCAGTGGATCTAAAAGAGGCATGGGTAACCTCTTGGCAACACTTGAAAAGTTCTGCCGACTAACGGGGCTAAGTGTCCAACCCAAAAAATGCTGCGGCTTCATATATGAACATGGTCTTCTCAACGCAGGAGGTCCCTGGAAACTGGAGGGACTCCCAATACAAATGATCGACCCCGGCGAAAAGGTGAAATACCTCGGGGTGCATATAAGACCTGACAAAGGCATAGTCCCCCCGGAACTAAAGGAAGATATGGCACGATGGTTGATAAACATCAAGAAGGCCTATCTCAAACCTTCACAAAAGATAACCATCCTCAACACATACGCCATACCACGAATCATATACAAAGCTTCGATGGGCAAAACACCCATAACATACTTGATGGAAATCGACAGAATGATCCGCAAAGCGGCTAAATGCTGGCTGCATCTAGTCCCAATGACAAATAACGGGTTACTATACTCCAGAACGCCTCGTGATTCCCTCTCTGGCCCCGGTGGCTACTAGCCGGGCTATTGTCATGCTGGTCCAATTCGCTAAACTCAGACATTTTAAAAAACATTTTCGCCGGCTTTTCTCCTTTTTTTACGCAAACCAGTCGACACAAAGTGACCCTCTTCGCTCCCTTTTTTCAAGGACTACCAGAGGGGTCCTCGCAGACGACTTCGCCCTGGAGGAGTTAGTTGTCAGCATGG
>NW_017805494.1:152840-158461 GCF_001891065.2 Hippocampus comes | reverse complement strand
ATCTGTGACCCTTCTGATTTTCCCATTTATACAGGTGATCCATACGCTCACTCACTCTCCTCTTCCATCCTTCTCTGTCATTCGCTAATCTCTCCACCTCCGTCCAGTCCATCCCTGCGTTCCTCATTACTCTCTTCCAGTATAATGTACTATGTGTATGTATGCACATGTACGTGTATGTATGTGTATGTGTATGTATGTATATATATATATATGTATGTATATACAAACAGAAGGGTGTATAAATAGATAAGTACAGTACACATAAGGGTAAAAGTACTTGATGAGAGGTAGATCTCTTCCTTTTCTTTTGCATTGAAAAATGATCTATTTATATTATTACACAACAAGGGGTAGGACTAGATAAGTTGTATACTTCTTCCTACTCCTTTGAGCATATAACGATGATGATGTTTGTTTTATTTACTTTTTATTTTTATTTTTCCTTTTGTAATTTTGTTTGCCTTTTGTCAATTGTTGTTGTATTGTATGTTCAATAAACAATTAACTAACTAACTAACTAACAGAATCCGTGATGGCGGTCTCGGAATCATACGGCTGGAAAAACTGATACCAACCATACGAATGAAATGCATATGGGAAATGTGCTACAGCACTGATGACTGGACAAGAGCGGTGGCACGGGAAATGGTAACACAACCTGAATGGGACAGGTTATGGAAAGCAACGGGTGGAAACACTGGCATGGCGCCCAAGCTTAATCTTGCGCCTGATACTGAAGATGACCCCGGTACCATCCAAGCAATTGGTCTGCCGGACTGGAGAGACCAAGAAAACCTCATATGGGAAAAGCATGGGTCCCATAATAAAGGAGTTTCGATGTTTCGAAATGACAAAATCAGCAACACATGGCTGAGAGATCCCAGTAAAGTCTCCTTCAAGCCCAAGCACTATATATTGGGACTAGCACTCAGATCGGGGCTACCACCCATCTCTGATGATCGACACTCAGTGTCTACCCACGCAAACTCCGAATGCAGGAGATGCGGTGCCAAAAACGAATCTCTGTCACACATTCTGGGACAATGCACCTATGTCAAGCGGAACATCATCCGCCGTCACAACAAGCTATGTGACGACCTCCAAACTGAAATGGAGAGGTACAAATGGGAAGTACTCAGGGAAGTCCAAATCACGAACGAAAATGGTGTGACCCAGATACCTGACGTCGTGGCATTGAAAAACAGCACGGTATTAATAATCGACGTCACAGTTCGATACGAGACAGCCGACTACCCACTAACATTGGCTGCTGAAGAAAAAGTCTCAAAGTACTCCGGAATCGGCCCAATAGTGATGCACATGCTATGCGCCAAGAACTACAAGGTGTTTGGATTCCCCATGGGAGCGAGGGGAAAATGGCCTACCTGCAACAACCCGGTCCTGAAGGCAATTGGCCTACCTATGAATCGAAGAATCTCCTTTGCCAAATTCTTAAGCAGAAGAGTATTGCTGTACTCCATTGACGTTGTAAATGGCTTCTGCAAAATATAAAAAAAAAAAAAAACCACAACCTCCGGGGCTACCAGGGGCAAACTACCATAACAACTGAGCGTCCATGGTACAAACAGAATATGGGAAACACCGGGGACTGGCAACCCCGTAAAACCATGAGCCAATACGACGCTATGCACAAAGAAGCAGAATATGGGATGATACCGGGGACTGGCAACCCCGTAACACCATGAGCCACCGTGGGGAAGTGGCCCATACAACTTTATGGCCTTGACGCAGTGCCGGTGGGAGACTGCCCGGGGGGGAACTTACCCCGCTGTTAGTCGAGCGAAAGGTGACTGGCACACCTTCACTAGGATGGTAAGCTAGAGTTTGAGTGGAGAAGGGTACGAGAAGGCCGGTAAGGGAGGCATCTGGGTGGAACAACCACTCTCGCCCACCCTGCATAGGGTCGGGGGGGGGGGGGGGGGAGCGAAACTCAGAAGCCACGGGTAGCTACCAGCCCGAGGTTCAGTCCTCGAATAGGCGCGACAGTGGGAGTCTTTGTCGTGAAGGCCGGGAGAATATCCCACAACCCTCTTCGTCGGGGTGGTGGGCGTTCGTCCGTCTCATGTACAGCACTTAGGTGACCACTCACTCGACGGCCGAGGATAAAAATGCCGAAAAGCCGTGTCGGAGGTTGTCGTCATGTGATCCCTTCTCAAGATAGTCACTGAACCCAAACAAACAAAAGTTGTTTGTGCACCTGCGGCGCCGCCAAGCAGTAGCCAAATGCCTCGTCATCTAATTAGTGATGCGCATGAATGGATGAACAAGATTCCCACTGTCCCTACCCACTCTCGCGAAACCACAGCCAAGGGAACGGGCTTGGCAGAATCAGCGGGGAAAGAAGACCCTGTTGAGCTTGACTCTAGTCTGGCACTGTGAAGAGACATGAGGGGTGTAGAATAAGTGGGAGGCGCCCCCTCGCCCCCCGGGAGATATTATGTGATAACATATGAATGGCGGATTGAGATTGGAATCCTGATGACTAACCCTGTCTGTCTCTGTGTCCCCATCTAGATGGCGAACCGAGTGAAAGACAGTGAAAATAACGAGAACGGTTGTTGGCCACCGCTGGGCGAAGGTGAAGGCCTGAAGGATCTTACGCCAATCTGCAGGGGGATGCTGGGATCGGCGGGCCAGGTTGTAGGGAGTGAAAGAGAGGAACGGACGGAAAGGAACCTGAAGGGCAAAGACCCAAAGACGACCCGGGCTGACCAAGCGATCCCTAAAACGATGCCTACATCACACCCTCAGCCACCGGCTGAATCGCCCAAAGCTCGTCCCCTTAAAGGCATGATAAGAAAAAGGAGATGGGAGATGACCATGGGAACCCCCACGATGAACAGACTGTCTCTGACGTCGCCCAAAAACAAATGATTGACGACCCCCCACAAGAATGTATCCAATCCCAGCCAGCCCATGCCCCTCACCTGGAATAATAATTATAAAGCTGCCGAGAAACGATTTCTATTGTGCCTTGTGCGGAATTCGGATTATGGGAGTATGGACACTGAACAGGCACTTTACCACCAGACACAGATTGGCCAGGGTGTTGTATATGTGTCGAGGATGCGAGAAAATCGATATGAACTGCCACTCGATTGCATGTCATGTGCCCAAGTGCAAGGGCAACAAGAGTCCTGTGAAAGGAGGAAACGAGTGCTACATATGCAAGAAAAAGTTCAGATCGGCGAGAGGAGTCTCTCAACATGAAAGACACAACCACCCAATGGAATGGAACAAAGACAAAATTGAAGAGCGAACCAGGATGAGGGGCGGGAGCTCAAAAGGCCGGGCCCAGGAAACCACAACTGATACATTCCTCGAAAGACTGAATAAAGTGGCCGGACCGCAGGACATCGAACAGAGACAGGAGAGACCAAACAATACGGGAACAAACCTAAATAAGACCCAAGCTCCTAAGACAGCACCTGAAAATGAGAGATTGAGAGGCGAAAGCGACGAGGTCCTAAGCATGACTGGTGTAGACAATATAATTGCGGCCCAAATAGTCCAAGAGGAGAACATGAGAGTAATGTCGAAAGACAACAAACTGGAAAAAATGGCAATGATGGTGGAAGACACAGACTGTCAAGAATCGGCTGAAACATTGGAATTGGTCAAGGATATGGATTACGATGAAATAACGATTGACGAAGTGGCGACCGTAATGATCCAAGCCATGGGGACTGAAAGGAGAGAACCAAAGGAACAGAACCCAAGAAACGGCGATCAATGGCAAACCAAGGGATCTAAGAGACGAAGGATCGAAAGAGTCAATCACTATAAATCATGCCAGAACCTTTACCTCTCGGATCAGGCGATGCTGGCCAAAATGATACTTGACGGCAAGGAGAACATGGAGTGCACAATCCCAATGGGAAAGGTTTACCCGACCTTCCGGGAAAAGTGGGAGAATGGCAATGAGTTCCGATCTCTGGACAGGTTCACATCAACCGGAGGAGTGGGCAATGACAGATTATGGAGACCCATTATTCCAAATGAGGTCATGGGGAACTTAAATAAAATAAAAAAACGGCTCGGCCCCAGGCCCAGATGGGATCACCAAGAAGACCTTAACAAAGTGGGATAAAGGTGGAACAACCCCAGCAAGGGAATACACCAGATGTGCTGCACGGGCGTAGACCTAAAACACTTAAGGAATGCCGAACAACACTCATCCCCAAGTCAACGGATGAGATGGAATTGCGGGACATCAGAAACTGGAGGCCGGTCACAATTGGCTCACTGGTGCTGAGACTGTTTGGAAGAATTCTAACAATGAGATTAACGAAGGCATGTCCGATGAACCCGAGGCAAAGGGGCTTCCTGGCAGGGGCCGGAGGATGTGCAGAGAACCTCATGATACTCGACAGACTTATTAAAAGAGCAAGATTGGAGCGTAAGCCACTGGCTGTGGTGTTGGTTGACTTTGCTAAAGCCTTTGACTCAGTAGCACATAACCACATCCTTGCAGCATTGAAACAAAAAGGAGCCGACAATCTAATGTTTGACGTTATCAAAGACTCCTATGTTGACTGCACAACAAGAATATGCTGCGGTAAATCAAGATCTGAGGTGATCCAAATGAAGGTGGGAGTTAAACAAGGAGACCCAATGTCTCCCGTTATTCAACTTGGCCATAGACTCATTAATAAACACACTGGAAACGAATGCTCGGGGCTTGTCATGGGACGGAAAGAAAATCGCATCACTGGTCTTTGCTGATGACCTAGTACTCGTATGCGGTGCGAGGGAGGATTCGGCTTAATGCTAGCAGAAGGACTGGTGAATGCGGAAGGGCCCTGGATCCTGAATGGCCTACCGATCCAGATGGTCGACCCAGGCCAAACAGTCAAAGACTTGGGAGTCCAGGTCGGACCGGACAAAGGAGTAACGGCTCCGGATGTAAGCTCAAAACTCGAGCAATTGCTTGTCAACATCAAAAATTCTGACCTAAAACCTTCTGAACCCTGGTTGCTTGTGGAGGCTCTCAGTCGTACAGGAAAGTTCCATCGTAGAAAGGGTTCTGTCAGTCGTCATCTGTACCTGTGGGTAAAAAACAAAAAACAAAAAAACAAAAAACAAAAAAAACAAAAAAACAAAAAAGGACGTTTCGCTTCTCTCACAGAAGCTTCGTCAGCGGTAGACAACCTGAAGTCTCCGTGAAGACTCCGGGAAGTTGCTCTGCGCTAAAAAGCTGAGCGTGGCCTATTTGAGGACTGGGTGGGGATGGTTAGTCACGCCCCTATGGTGAAGAGGCCCATTGGTTTCTAAATTCCCTATCATTGGGTCTTGATTAGGCCTATTGTTTGGGCTAAGGCTGAATAGCTACTTTCAGTTAGCCTGATCAGCATGTCTATGTCCCTTACTGGTCAACAAGTTATTGTAAATAGGAGACAGGTTAAATCTGATACCTCCTTTCAGTTGACCTGATCAGCATGTCTATGTCCCTTGGTGGTCAACAAGTTATTGTAAATAGGAGACAGGTTAAATCTGATATCTCCTTCACGGTTCAGAGAGGGTGAAAATTTTTTAACAAAAATCGCTTCCTTTACTCCCCTTTCAAACCATCTCTTTTCTGTTCCTAGGATTTTTAC
>NW_017805494.1:149312-151386 GCF_001891065.2 Hippocampus comes | reverse complement strand
ATATCATCTGCTTCTGCTTTTGATAACTTGTTATTTTTGATCGCTGTTTCTACCGCTGTGATGTAGTCTGTTTTTGGTATGTTGTTAGGTGTAACTGAAAAGTTCAGGCCTTTGGCAAGCACTGTTTTCTCTGCTTCTGATAAGTCACGATTAGATAAATTCTTAATCCATTTTTCCTCACAAGGGATTTCTTCAATTTGGTCTGATTTGGCCCTGTATCTACTTGGAGTGGGTTCTTTGCGCTTAATCAAATTTTGGAATTTTTTAATTTGCCGTTTTTTGGAGATTTCATGCTGTTTTAGTTGTGAGGATTTGGTGAATTCTAAAATCTTTTGGAAAATCTCTTCTGACACCATTTGTTTCAATTTTTGTCGAATCTCTTCTGCTCTTTTGTTGAGATCTTTAATATTTGCGTTCAGTCGTCTGATTCTTTGGTTGAGAATTTTAAGGACATAGTTCAGTTGTAAATTTTTGGCTACGTACCCTGGCTCTAACGCTTTTTGGTTGAGGCATTTAGGTATTAGTTTGTTCTGTCTGCATCTAAGGTTAAATCTAAGATGGTTCCTAGAATCCGCAATTTTCTTACCAATCCTCTCAAGGGCGCGCGTCAGCTGGAGGGAGTCTTTCCCAACATTTACAATTTACAACTATTTACAATAACAATAGGCCTAATCAAGACCCAATGATAGGGAATTTAGAAACCAATGGGCCTCTTCACCATAGGGGCGTGACTAACCATCCCCACCCAGTCCTCAAACAGGCCACGCTCAGCTTTTTAGCGCAGAGCAACTTCCCGGAGTCTTCACGGAGACTTCAGGTTGTCTACCGCTGACGAAGCTTCTGTGAGAGAAGTGAAACGTCCTTTTTTGTTTTTTTGTTTTTTTTTTTTGTTTTTTGTTTTTTACCCACAGGTACAGATGACGACTGACAGAACCCTTTCTACTTCTGAACCCTGGGGAAGGTGCTGATGGGGGCCTTGGCCGCAATGGACAGAATGGTGAGAAAGCCGGTTAAGGGATGGTTGGACCTGGAGCAATCGATAAACAACGGACTGATATACTCCCGCAACAAAGACGGCGGTCTGGGAGTGATAAAACTGGAAAGGATGATCCCCGCACTAAGATTAAAGTATATCTGGAAAATGTGCTCGAGCGACGATGGCTGGTCGAAGTGCCTAGCCAGGGAGATGGTCGGACAACCCTCATGGGGTACCATGTGGAAGATGGCGGGAGGTGAAGAGTGCGAGACTCCTAAAATACATGAGGAATCTGATGACGGAAAAGCAAAACGGCGAAAACTAAACCTCCCTGATTGGAGGCTGGAGGAAATCAAGGCCTGGGAGAGGATGAGCACGCAAGGAAAAGGTGTGGCAATGTTCCGGAACGACAAAATAAGCAACTCCTGGATAAAGGAGCCCAACAAGGCCTCCTTTAAACAAAAACAATACCTGACTTTACTGGCGATGAGAGCGGGAGTCACCCCATCGCAAGATGGAAGATTGGGCAACAGCAGCATGAAGGTGACTAACTGCAGGAGATTACTGCATGAGGAATGAATCAATGTCCCACATCCTGGGACAATGTGGACACGTCAAAATAAACATCATTTGAAGACACAACAAGATATGCCACAGCCTACAGGAAGAGATGGAGATGCATGGAGATGGTGGTCGGTAAAATGAGAACTGAGGGTGGAAGACAAAGACGGACAACTGAAAATACCACATATGGTATGCATAAAAGAAGGAACGGTCCTGATAATTGATGTCACGATCAGATATGAAATGGAGGACTTTCCCCTTGAGATGGCAGCGGAGGAGAAAGTCAACAAATACAGGCCCATTAGCAACCTAATTAGGAAGATGTTCGGTGCCAAAAGGGTAAAAATATATGGATTCCCCCTAGGAGCAAGAGGGAAGCGGCCAACCTGCAACAACCTGGTCCTAATGGAAATCGGACTATCCGAGCAAAGAAGCAAGACGTTTGCCAAGTTTATGAGCAGAAGAGTTCTCCTTTATTCAATAGATGTTCTTAATGGTTTCCTATTATTAAAAAAAATATATATACATATATAT
>NW_017805494.1:132816-140273 GCF_001891065.2 Hippocampus comes | reverse complement strand
ATTTGAGGACTGGGTGGGGATGGTTAGTCACGCCCCTATGGTGAAGAGGCCCATTGGTTTCTAAATTCCCTATCATTGGGTCTTGATTAGGCCTATTGTTTGGGCTAAGGCTGAATAGCTACTTTCAGTTAGCCTGATCAGCATGTCTATGTCCCTTACTGGTCAACAAGTTATTGTAAATAGGAGACAGGTTAAATCTGATACCTCCTTCACGGTTCAGAGAGGGTGAAAATTTTTTAACAAAAATCGCTTCCTTTACTCCCCTTTATATATATATATATATATATACACACACACCGTGTATTTATTTATTTATTTATTTAAAAAGGAGACATTCTGGCGCGGTATACAATTGAGGCTATTACACATTGTGTATATCGCCGAAAGCAGGCCGGATAATGGGAAGAAAATAAATACTTGACGGAGTAATACATCAACTCCGTCAGATGCTGGGGTGGTATATATAACGCGGCTAATGCACTGAGTGTATGTAGCCCAAGAAGGAACACAGTGTCAATAGAGCGAGTGACACAGGGGAAGCAGACCCCGCTGAGATGAAGGCCGGATACAACAAAACAAAATAAAAAGACTGTGGTGGAGCGACCGAGTGGGAAAAGAATATAACACTAACAAGAAACAAGGGCATGAAGAAGGAGGGAAGGCAAGTCCCTTGAGCGGAACGGCTGGTTCTCTGGACCCTGTAGAGGGAAATGTGAAACTCGAGGGCCACGGGTTGTTATCAGCCTAGGGTTGACTCCCTGAAATGGTGCATTAGTGGGATTCTGAGTAGCGAAGGCCGGAAGCGCCCCATCAGCCTCTTCGTCGGGACCTTGGGCCGTTCGTCCGTCTCATGTACAGCACTTAGATGACCACACACTCGACGGAGTATTCGAAAGAATATGGCCAATGGATATACGTCTAATATGTTCCCTCCCTAATCCCGAATATGCCTTTATACACAATACGTCACCTGTATCTGAATAGTCTCTGCAAGGAAAACAGACCACTGGCCAGTTAACAACTACTCTCATCCTGTGTGTCTTGCAGGGGCACAAGACTCACCAGAAAGACGTTGATTGTGTGATGGAGCTTGGTCTGCAGCCCAAAGGAGGGATACAAATGGCTGGAACATGTGATGAAGAGCAATATCCGAATCAATACACAAGAAAGAGACTGCGAGATGAAACGACTCAGTCACCTGAAACTGGCCACACTATGCATTGCCTGAGCGATATCAATGTACTGAACACACCGACTGTGAACCTGAAACGGTGCAGGCTCTTCACAAGTAAAGTCCCTTGCCTAGAAGATTGGTGATAAAATCCGCAGATATGAAGCGGCCTGCCCGCTTTGTGGATTAAACATCTGGGGAGTGGGAACACTCAGCAAACACTTCACTTCAAGACATAGCAATGAGAAGCTGTGGTATGTTTGCAGAAAATGCAGCAAACAATCAACAAACTGTCACCCGATTGCCTGTCATGTCCCTAAATGTGTCACCACAATGAAAAGTCAGCCGGGGACACTTTGATTCGCTCCTCTTTCATCAATAACTGCTTCAGACAACAAAGTGTATGCAGGAAGGTGGTTAAGATTGCACGATTGTCTGTGTCTCATGTGTTGTCTTGTATTATTTTGTCATTTTTTTGTTAACTTTTCTTTTGATGGCGGCGCGGACACCCGCAGCGGCTCCTCTTGTTTTATGTTGAGAGGGAAGAAATTTCATCTGTGCTGTACAGCACATTTGACAATAAAGTTGTATTCAATTCAATTCAATTTGCTACAACCCGAGGAGTCTCTCAACACATGAGGCACACCCACCCTTCCGAATGGAACAACCACAAAATAGCTGAGCTGAAAAACAAAAATGCAGCGGTAAATGGTGAAGGGTCTTGGAGGAGTGAAGAGCACGATATTATCACGCGGATGATGCGTGAAAACAGTGGTGAAAAGGGGATATTTGCTTGCATTGCAACGGTGATCGGAAATGGCACAATGGCTGGACAAGTAATGGCCAAGTGGGAGACGATGGGCACGAAAAGACTGGCATCAAACGTGCCAAGAAAGAATATATATAATGAGCTATACGCAGAGCAAGGCGCAAGCCCAAGAACACCAATGACACCACAAGAACGTATCAGAGAAAAGTACCTTGAGAACATGCTTGACAATATGGCAGGCAAGAAGGGGCGTGTCGCAAGGTCGATAATAAAGATGGTCATGAATGGTGATGCAAATGGAGTGACAAGCAATGGCAACGTGGAAATGCTGGCGACAGCTATGGGAAAGAGAAAGAAGATAAAAGTTGCTGACAACTCGAGGCTGTCTATGGTGACAGGGGCCAAGACCTCCAAATGGAAACGAGTCTCAAAAATTAACCGATATAGGTCCTACCAGATACTGTATGAAAATGACCAAGGAACGTTGGCCAATACAATCCTGGACGGCAAAGAAAACCTAAAGTGTAACATCCCCATGGTCGACCTCCACGCGACCTTCTGTGACAGATGGCAACGGAAAAGTGTTTATAAGGGCCTCGGACCCTTCAGGTCGATCAGAGGGGCAATGAATGATGGCCTGCGTAAGCCCATACTACCCAAGGAGGTAATGGGCAATCTAAACAAAATGAAAAACGGCTCGGCACCTGGTCCTGATGGCATCACAAAGAAAAGCATACTCAACTGGGACGTATGCGGAGTTGCGTTGGCAGTGGAATTTACAAGATGGCTACTACACGGTACTATCCCATCGGCGGTTAAAGAATGTACGACGAGCCTACTGCCCAAATCCACGAACCCCGATGACCTTAAGGATGTATCCAATTGGAGACCGATAACAACCGGTTCGATGTTGCTATGACTTTTTGGACGAATACTGACAATGAGGTTTGCCCAAGCCTGCCCAATGAACCCAAGGCAAAGAGGATTCCTAGTTGACGCCAACGGCTGTGCATAAAACCTGGTCCTTGAAAAACTGATCACGAGTTCGAGAACAGGAAAAAAGCCACTTGCAGTGCTCTTTATTGACTTCGCCAAAGCCTTTGATTCAGTTACCCATGACCACATACTAAGCTCTCCCAGGAAACGAGGAGTAGACCGTCACATTTGGGGACTGATCAAGAATGCTTATGTGAGATGTACAACCAAAATATATTGCGGGAAGGACACCTCTGAAACAATCCAGATGCAGGTCGGGGTTAAGCAAGGTGACCCAATGTCCCCACTACTATTCAACCTTGCAAAGGACCCACTCATACAATACCTCGAAGACTCAAATTGGGGCCTCGGAATGAATGGGAGAAAAATGTCAGCACTGGCATTTGCAGATTGAATTGAATTGAACTGAATACAACTTTATTGTCAAATGTGCTACATACAGCACAGATGAAATTTCTTCCCTCAGATGACTTAGTTCTGGTCAGTGGATCTAGAGATGCAATGTGCAACCTCCTGGAATCACTAGAAAGATTCTGCAAATTAACGGGGCTAAGCGTCCAACCAAAGTAATGTCATGGATTCATGTACAAGCATGGACTACTTAATGCGGGAGATCCCTGGGTGTTGGAGGGATTACCGATACACGATTCACCCAGGTGAAACTGCGAAATACCTTGGAGTGCGAATGGGCCCTGAGAAAGGAATAGTTCCCCCGGAACTAAAAGAAGACATGGCACGATGGCTCCAAAACATAAAAATGGCTAGTATAAAGCCCTCACAGCGACTGACAATCCTGAACACCTATGCTGTACCGCGGATCATCTATAAAGCCGCAATGGGCAAAACGCCGATAACCTACCTTGTTGAAATTGACAGGATGATCCGGACAGCAATCAAGAAATGGTTGCATCTGGCCCTAATGACGAATAACGGGTTGCTCTACTCCAGAACCCGAGATGGAGGGTTGGGGGTAATAAGGCTGGAAAAACTGGTACCTTGTATCAAAATGAAGTGCATCTGGAAGATGTGTTGGAGTGAAGTTGACTGGACGAAATCCATTGCAAGAGAGCAGATTGAACAACCTGAATGGGACAGGTTGTGGAAAACTTTGGGAGTTCCTGGGCAGGCGACAAAACCTGACAATATATATGATATGGAGGGTGACTGTTGTTCAGCCAAAACAATAAATATACCCAACTGGAGAGACCGTGAAAACCTGATGTGGGAACTAAAAGGAACATACAGCAAAGGTGTCTCGTTGTTCTGGAATGATAAAATCAGTGACACATGGCTGAAAGACCCCCAAAAAGTCTCCTTCGAGCAGAAAGACTATCTGATGGGACTGGCGCTCAGGTCCGGAATCACACCAGTAGTTATTAGCCGGAGGTGCGCGAACACACATATGGACTCAACATGCAGGAGGTGCAATGCGAAACATGAATGGCTGTCCCATATTCTGGGACAATGTGAATATGTCAAACACAACATTATCCGCTGTCACAACAAAATCTGTGACAACCTGCAAGAGGAAATGGTGAAGCACAAGTGGAACGTAATCAGAGAAATGAGACTGATTGATGACAATGGCAAAAGCGAAAGTACCAGATATAGTGGCAGTGCGTAATGGATTGGTACTGATAATCGATGTGACTGTGAGGTATGAAACCTCTGACTTCCCACTCGAACTGGCGGCTGAAGAAAAAGTGAAGTACATGCCCATTGGTGGAAAGACAATGCACATGCTATGTGCAAAAGACTTCAAAATACTCGGCTTCCCCATCGGATCAAGAGGAAAATGGCCCAAATATAATGACACTGTCTTGCAGGCGATTGGCATACCTGAAAAACGCAGAACCTCATTTACAAGATTCTTGAGCAGAAGAGTTCTATTGTACTCAATTGATGTTATTGAAGGATTCTATAAAGATTAAAAAAAACAACCCCCCCCCCAAAAAAACAAAAAAAAAAAACAATTTGGGGGCTAGCAGGGGTTGGCGCCCCTGGAAAAAATCATAGGTCACCATGTGCAAATGACCTAGAAAACAAGTGCTGGAAACAGAATATGGAAACTACCGAGGACTGGCAACCTCGGAAAAATCATGCAAGGTCATTATGAGGAAATGACCGAGAAAACAATTAATGGAGACAGAATATGGGAAACTACCGAGGACTGGCAATCTCGGAAAAATCATAGGTCATTATGGGGAAATTACCTATCGGACCAACATGTCCTCTGAAACAGTAGCAGCGGAGAGAGTGACATGGGGAGCCCTAGCCCCACTGTAAACCAAACCAAGGTGAACTGGCACACCTGGCATCCATGTCCTGAGATCAAATCTAAAGTTCAGTGCACTGTAGGCGGGAGCACAACAAACTTCTAACAGTGGTGCAACCTCTGCACACTTTAATCTGATCGTAAGTGTTACAAGTCAGGAGACTGTTTATTTACTTTAACAAAGTTAAGCCATACTTTGGATCGGCAGTGTGTGCACGTGCATGAAGTCTACGGCGGGTTCTGCTGAATTCTAAAATATGAACTCTTCTGCAAATATCTGAATGTCCCAATTCCACCCAATTCTCAAGACTCAATGCTGAACCTTCCCGAACGATACTGATCACTCCCTCCCCATCTGTGGAATGTATGGATTGATGAAAAGTGGAAAAGAGATCATGACATTGAAATTGAACAACAATGGCAGAACATGATTATATGCATGGATCTGTGAGCTGCAGTGCACCATTATATCACTTTAGCAATCAAGCTAGCAGATTGAAATAACGAACCGATATTTAAATTATAGGATACATGCAGTCATTTGCAACAATATACAACATCCACTTTAATTCATAGACTCCCTGGACAGTCATTCGGCGCCACCAAAAAGATAGTGACATTATTTACAGTATGTCAAGTGTTGCGGAAGCTATAGGTCACGTCGTGGTGTTCAGGGTCCAAAGCCCGAGCAAAAAAGAAAATTGCAAAGAGATGCGCCACATCACTCTGGTGTGTATTGTCTTGTTCATTATGGGAGTATGCGTACAAACACATTATACACATCAGAGTGGAAATGTGGTTTCCCTTCCCTACATAAAACAAAACAAAACAAAAAATTATTTTGGCCATATTTATGTCGGTTCTACATGAACGGGTGCTGTATGGAAAGTTCATACAACAAATGGTAGCGGTGCCTATAAGACAATGAATGAGCATCACAGACAGCAATGTGTCTGAGTGTTTCATGTCAGCATCCCCGAGGAAGCATCAACAGAGCACGGCTCGCAAAATCCAGAGACCATTTGTATGCTATTAATTGTTTGCACCTTGCTGAGGAAAAGTGGTCTTATCCCTTATCGTTCCTTGTCATATCTGACAATGATCTAAAAACTCCTATCAGGTGAATTTAGGCATATGTTTCTAAATAGTGTGATCACACCTCTCCACTGTTATGATTCAAAATGGCTACCCCACTTACTTTTTGGGTGGTTTTAACTACTTCCACCACTAGGGGCACTGCACTGCACTGTCATGCAATCACTGGGGGCAGAATAAAGGGTAACGACAGAATATGTGTGAGAATAATAATAATAATAATAAATGCTCTTGCGGTGCGGAGGCCCAGTCTCAGTCGGCTGGGTTGTCACAGTGCGTAGAGCCGATCAGCTTCACCAGGGCCCGCCAATGACCACGGTCATGGGCCAGGTCCACTGCATCCTCCAGGGTAAGGCCCTGGTGTTTGAGGTCCTCCCTGACGACATCAAGCCATCTGGTGTGGGGTCTGCCGCGTGGCCTTTTCCAGCCTGCTGTCGCTGGATCAAATGAGAAGATGGCACGAGTTGGGTGTTCCGGGGGCAATCGGAGGAGATGTCCAAGCCAACGGATGCGCCTCTCAGCGGCCAGTCGGGATGCAGGGGGCTGAAGAGTGTTTTCGGAGGTCTGAGTTGGCAACATGGAGGTGCCAGCTGATGTTCAACATGGTTCTGAGTGACCTGCTGTCAAAGCCGTCGATCCTCTTGGCCAGGGTCTTGTTCAAAGGCCAGGATTCTGCACCATACAGGAGGATGGGAAGAACTGCTGAGTTATAAATACGCATCTTAGTCTTTTGGGACACTGAGTGGTGGCGCCAGAGGGGCCGCCACAGCGACTGCATAGCTGCAGCTGCGAGGCCACGTCTCCGGTCGATCTCTGTCTTGAGATCATCGTTGCTTGTAATGTTGGAGCCCAGGTAGATGACGGAATCAACGAATTGCACTTCGTCTGAGCCAAAAAACAGGAGGGGAGGGTGGGGTCCGTCACCAATATACATAAGTTTTGTTTTCTGCCAGCTTTCTTGGAGGCCCAGTTTTGCTGCTTCTGTTTGGTATATTGAGAGAGCACTGCTGAGGTGTTGGAGGGAGTTGCTGAACAGGGTGGTGTCAGCAGCGTATTGAAGGTCGGTCAGGTGGAGGTTGCCAAATGACACGCCTGAGACTTGCTCCCGGACTCGGATCATGAGGTGGTCAATGACACAGTTAAAAAGGTCC
>NW_017805494.1:124314-130997 GCF_001891065.2 Hippocampus comes | reverse complement strand
GTTTCGTAACAATAAATTTCTCCTGAGTGGGTTGTTGGCCCTCTGCAGGATAGTCGGATGATGGGGCTGCCATCTTTGCGGCGTACCAACACACCGTTGGGACCTTGTTAGTCTGGAACCTCCCCGGTAGACCTGCCCGCCAAGGGAGACCCTAGCTGGAGCAAGCTCCAGACGGTAACGCTCTCCGGATCATTGGAACACACAAGCCTCCTTGCCACGGCAAGGCCAGGACCCACATGTGTGAGAACTGTGTACTAATTAATTCCGGGGGTATTGCATCAAACTGTTTTTCACCATTTCGGTTTTCTTAATTTTTTGGGGGGCTGGGGCATGGAGAAATGGTGCCCAGTGATCTGCACGAGTCACGTCTCCTTCAGTGTCAGAACTGATGAGTGCCTTTGTTTGCATCAGTGGCTATATTGTAACTTCAAATACACCTCCACTTAAACATTGTGAGCGAACCATGTGAGTCTTGAACCTCATTTACTAATAAATGTGTAGGAATGTTCCGACTGCACACAAGGTGAGCAGAATCGCAAAATCACCATCGGATTCAGGATGTGTGCGGACCAGCCCATTTTGTTTGCACGACTGCGCTTACATCGATGAATCAGAATTAATCTTGAATGACAGGGCGTGCACATGTCGCACACATTTGCATAACCCACACCCATTTCACCCCCAAAAAAGGGTATCCATTTGACAGCTTCAGGCAATGCGTGGCGGTTAAAAAAGAAAAAAAAAACAGCTGCGAGAGATCTTCATCACTCTCTCTTTATCTTCATCCTATTTTTAAAAGATTCATAACAAATATTCACATCCTCAGAAAGCTTACAGAAACACGAAACATGGCAATAATGATTTTTAATTCATTCCGAACTTAAATTCGTGAATGAAAACACACAGAAAAAAAAAATTCGATCAATAAACAAATACTGCACCAGCTGTACAAATAGTTTGCAAGGACTAATGTATGTAATTCATGCCGATCAGAGCTACGTCCAGCAAGCCAGTCGCCATTTGTGTGTCGAATGGATCTTTTGGATGGTTATTGTTTGTCACTTGCAAAATTGTGAAATGGTTGTTCGAGATTTTTAACATGCATGTGTCGGGTTAACTGCAACGATACGAAAACTTTTGATTAATGCGAGCGGCTCGATGGATTTCTGGGTCCGGGATGCTGGTCCGCTTTTGCCCAACAGCTGTCCGCAGACGCACAAGCGCGGCAGATACACTCGGATACAGTCCAAAAGCACATACAAGCACTTGAATGGAACGAGGGTATATCTGACAAGTGTCCTTTTCATGTTTATTTCGGACATTAGACTACTCATTAGTTAGTTTTCAATTTCAGTTATTACTGTTAAAATTATCAGTCATGTTTACGGAAAGGACCGCAGTTTCAATACGTTTTGCATCCTGTGGACAACATGGTATAAGGATCTTGTAATTACGTTTGCGGAAGATGCACAAACTCAAGTACAAAAATATTGATGAATCATACATTACACGCCTATGCACGTTTTGCGAACAAATTGGTGCGTACATACGTTAGTTTCTGAAGGACATCGTTTCCATTTGGGCCATGGGAGAGCTTTGTGTAAGATTTATGTTAATGTTGACAAGCAGAAGGTTTCTTGTTGCCGGGAAAGTTATGAATTTTCATTCAAGCAAATGACAGCAGCCAGTTTAAAAAGCAACTCAGAGTGAATGGGTTGGAAAGAGGGACTGTTTGGTTCGTATGCACTGGAAGACTTGTTCATTTTAAAAAAATAGTTCCAAAGGAAAGTGTGAGCTGTCAGTCACCCTGACAGCCGGTGATTTACTGGGAGATTTGCAGCAGTCTAACCAGGAAATGTATTACTATCCCACCTCAAGTCACCTAGAGCTTTACCATTTAAACCTGCGGTCCCGACCTCCGGGCCACGGACCGGTACCGGTCCGTGGGTAATTTGGTACCGGGCCACACAGAAACAATAAATAATTTACATTAGTTACGTTTTATTTATTTCACGGTCTTAAAGATGTTTTATTTTGAAAAATTATCGGATTCGCTCTTACATCCGTCTACAGCATGTCACTCTTGACGCAGGTCAAGGCGTGCTTCTCCCTCACGTGATAGGTTGCCCCGAAAATGAAACCCAGGATATATTGGATCAAAACGAGTAAAAAAACAAACAAAGAAACGTCTTTGGAAAGTTTCTTTGGGGAGGGGAAAGGGAGCAGCCAGGAGACAGAAGAGGAGCCTATGACTTTCAAGAAAAAGAAGGCTCCATTTAATAGACAGTATCAGGAGTCCTACTTAAAATACGTATTGATCAGAACGGGAGATTCCCACGCGCCAAGCCCACTATGCATAATATGTGGTAATGGTGAGTCATATTTTTCATGCACTTTGTAGATTATTTCAAAGGCACATATAAACGATACCATAGCGACCAGAGAGTGTTGCGGCCAGATAGGAAGTTCCTCGTGTCATGATTCGTGTTTATTATTATGATTTGAAAATACCACAGTGTCATGCAGGTCATATCATATTATTGTTTTGTATTTATCCGCCACACCATATAGGCCGGTCCATGAAAATATTGTAAGACATTAAACCGGTACGTGGGGCAAAAAAGGTTGGGGATCGCTGATTCAAACAACATATTACCTATCTAAGATGCTAAACTTTTCACCGGGATGAAAAAGATGGGGTTGACAGCACGGGTCATTGTCATTATTAAAAGGAAAAAAAAAGTATATTTACTCGGGCTGGGCATCGTTTGAACTTTGACGACTCAGCGAAATGAACCTTATTTTCATTAACTCCGTGATTGGCTGCTGCAGATAAGACTGGCCATCAATCAAACAAAAATGACATCACTCTTTCTTTTTATATTTAATCCTCACAAGGGTCGTGGGGCGTGCTGGAGCCGATACGAGCTGTCTTCGGGCAATAGGCGGGGGACACCCTGAACTTGTTGCCAGCCAATCATAGGGCACACATAGACAAACAACCATCCTCACTCACAATCGCACCTTGGGCCAATTGGAGTGCTCCATTACCCTGCCCACGCATGTTTTTGGAATGTGGGAGGAAAGCGGAGTACCTGGAGAAAACTCCACATCGAAAGGCCGGAGCCGGAATCGAACCCTGCACCTCTGCACTGTGAGGCCGATGCGCTAACTGGTCGACAACATTACTATTTCACAACACAAAAATAGCTACTATGATGAAATAAAATGCTAATGAAAATGTTACTTTTAGATATCTGTATTTCAAATGTTGGCGCAAAAGCTTCTTGGTGGGTGGGCACCACAGCCACCTTTCTAAACTGGCTGGATCAGTGGTTCTTAACCTGGGTTCGATCGAACCCTAGGGGTTCGGTGAATCGGTCTCAGGGGTTCGACGGAGCCTCTGCCATGGAGTTTAAGACAACACTTGATTCAATGTGCCAATTAGTTATGACATGCCCGCTTGGCCATCCCTCGTTGCAGATGATCACATAACATTGTTTGTCCAATCAGTGCTGTGGGAAATTTAGTTCACTTAGTAGTCAACATGTGACTGTCATGATAGTACGTCATGTGATTTAAAAACAGAAAAATGTTTTAATACATGCTAACTATGTCAAGCAAAAAAAGAAAGTGGTCAGACGAATATGTACAACATGGATTCACATGCATCACGGACCGTGATGGGACCGATCGCACCGGCAAAACTGAAGGAACACTTATTGAAACTGCATGAAGACTTATTTTGTTCATTTTGTGCACAATTAAAAAAAAAAAAAACTTGTCTTACAATGTTATTAACTTTTTTCAGTTTTTAATAAATTCGCTTTTTATGTCTTCAATTTATAAAAAAAAAAAAAACATATTTTTATTTTTCACTAGTGAAGGGTTCGATGAATGTACATATTAACTGGTTGGGTTCGGTACCTCTAACAAGGTTAAGAACCACTGGGCTGGATAGATCGTTGGTGAAATGGGTGTCCGTAGGTGCTTTATTTTCTCTGACTGTATACTAGGTGGCAGTGTTGCCATAATAATACTGTTGAGGTGAAAAAGGAGGAGTTCTGTATTGACGACTAAGTAAGTCGTACGAACTAGTGTTGAACTGTTAATAGACTGATGAGAAAATACAATGTTTGGCTACACTCTGGCCTTGTTATTTTGCCTCTTAACACCGCATACTTAACCCAGTTAGGGACAATTAAAGGGACGGAATGCCCATCTCTGCTATTTACACTATTGTTTCGAATTGACATTGTAATAGGACACATACCGACAGCAAAACATACATGTTCAAATCGTAGATCTGCTCACTCATGGATAGTATATGTTCAAACCTCATACAATCAGGAAAATAAATATCTTGAAGGAACACTGTCTGCACCAAATGAAACCCTTGTACATATTCTTTTCTTTACATTTCAAGATTTGTGTAAGGTGTTTCACAAATGGCTGAAATATTACATGATGTGGTTGCAACAATACTGTGTAAGACTCAAAATATTAAGAGCTGAGAATATACTGCGATGTCTTTTGCTCCCGCAATGATGTTAGAAAATGAATGGCTGATACCAACATTGAACCACAAGTTTGTTGGGTTTTTTTTTCCTTAAGATAGGTGTAATGTTGTTGCTAGGTTACTATAATGCTCCCCCCCCCCCCGTGTTACCATGGTATCCGAGAAGCTAGGCAGAATGGGTGACTGTGAAGGCCAACTATTGTCTAGGAAAGCCTTTCCAAATGAAGACTTACAGAACAATGGACTCTGAAAGAGCCATTGCCCTCTTATTTTTATTTTAATTAATAAGAGCTATTTTACTGCTACATTTGGGGCAGGGGGGGGGGGTTCATTCCACAGTACAGTACCAGTAAGTCACTTTTCATTTCATAAAATAAAAAAGTACATCGAAACTTTTGACTGGTACTGTCTTGTTTGTTTGTTATTGAAATGTTACTGCAATCAAATGCTGTCATTCTAAATTATTTTTTTCAAACCATTCAGCAGCTTAGTCATGCAGTATGGTGGATCTGTATGACTTTTCATGCCGAACAGTTTTGCTCTGCAGTAGGAGAGTTCACGAAATCTAACTCTACATTGCAGTTTTTTCAGACAAATGTCATTGGACGGAATGAATATGGTGGGAGTTGCTATCCACTACCAATCAGCCCTGGAAAGAATTAGTGAAAG
This sequence comes from Hippocampus comes, assembly GCF_001891065.2. Lineage (NCBI taxonomy): Eukaryota > Metazoa > Chordata > Actinopteri > Syngnathiformes > Syngnathidae > Hippocampus > Hippocampus comes. Next base: position 125,809 of record NW_017805494.1, on the reverse strand, counting down.
AAAATAAAGGGATGACAAAGGATGTGTATAGCAATTAGAGAGTAACTCAGCACAGAGAAACCCCGATCCCATTCCTTCCTCCTAACCATGGGCAGTTATACAGGATAGCAAACAAGTGGGAGCTGCCACCATCAACCAATGCCTTGCCACCATATATGGCAATGGATCCATTAATACTGAACTCAAAATTTGCTGAAAAAAATGTTCCTTATATTGTCTCCATAGTGTGCATGGAAAAAGTGTGTTTCCAATCCACCCTTCTTTTAAGAAGAAATTGTCACGATCATGTTCTTGTACATCTCCAGCAGGTGTCAGACGTGGCCTTCCCTTCAGGGTGTAGACCTGCTGCCAATAATCGTGAGCCATGCATTGAAGGTTTGACAAGCTGAATGCTGCATGTCGGATTATTGACCTTGCTCGCTGTATTGCTTCAAGTGTTGTTTTCTAGACCTCTCGATCTTGTTCATAGTCACTCTCGTTTCCCTAAGTATTTTTGTCATGAAGGTATTTGTTCTTCATTTGAGTCCGACGTCTTTGAACTCTTGTAATTTCATTTGTGTATTCTCGGTAAGCTTTAGTACATTACCTTCACAAACTCTTAAATAGAAGTAGTAAGAGAACATGACATGTTTGCAACACATAAATAAAATATCCACAACACAGTTCATGACAATAAACTAGTACGTTACAGTGCCCAAAAATATCAAACGAAACAATCCTTCTCATCTTTACATTATTTTTCAGTTTCATTTTTCAATTTGTTGACCAAAATCTTAACCCTTTCATGCACCCTGTAACCTCATAACATGATAAGCTGTCCACTGTAGTAACCGCTGTCCCTGAAAGGTTTAAATTACACACGATTTAATGCTTTTTAAGTATTCAAAGCAAAATGTTTTCTGTAAATGAAGGTTACATAAAAACAATAACTCAAAACCAATACAAGTGCTTATTGTCGTTAACTTTATCACACTGTGCATTCTATACTACTCATATGATTTCACTGTACTCAGTCATCGTAGAAAGGGTTCCGTCAGTCGTCATCTGTACCTGTGGGTAAAAAACAAAAAAGGACGTTTCGCTTCTCTCACAGAAGCTTCGTCAGCGGTAGACAACTCTGAAGTCTCCGTGAAGACTCCGGGAAATTGCCCTGCGCTAAAAAGCTGAGCGTGGCCTATTTGAGGACTGGGTGGGGATGGTTAGTCACGCCCCTATGGTGAAGAGGCCCGTTGATTTCTAAATTCCCTATCGTTGGGTCTTGATTAGGCCTATTGTTTGGGCTAGGGCTGAATAGCTACTTTCAGTTAGCCTGATCAGCATGTCTATGTCCCTTGGTGGTCAACAACTTATTGTAAATAGGAGACAGTTTAAATACGATACCTCCTTCAAGGTTCAGAGAGGGTGAAATTTTTTTTTTAACAAAAATCGCTTCCTTTACTCCCCTTTCAAACCATCTCTTTTCTGTTCCTAGGATTTTTACTTGTTCATCTTCAAT
>NW_017805494.1:123166-123919 GCF_001891065.2 Hippocampus comes | reverse complement strand
CTCCGAAATAAATCCAGTCGAGCGTTCACACGTGCACATTTGCTCCGGCGTAGCTCCACTAAAGAGCTTATACCGGACCAAATTTGATCCACCTCAGGGAGGTGGTTTAAAAATTTGCTCCATAGCAAATGCTTGTTTGCGACGCTACGCCGGAACAAATGTGCACGTGTGAATGCAGCTGGGTTAAATTTGCTCCAGAGCAAATGCTCGCTTGCGGGGGAGTGGCCTCGCTACGCTCGCTACCAGATGCACGGAATCCGACCCCGGTCGACAGTTACGAGGGGGCCAGCGACACAGACGAAGCCCGGCCGTGCACCCCCTTTCCCGGTAAAAGTGTCGGCGATTTAAGTGGTGAAGACAGCGCTCACGATCAAGAAGAGAATCGAGAAAGCAGTGACGTCAGCCGAGCCCGATTTGCAGGCCCGAGCCCGAAGCAAACCCGATATTTCATATTTTATTTGTGAGTATTTTTGGGAGAAAAAAAACACAAGATTTCTTACGGTTAAAATAATCTACGTATTTTTATGAACATGATCAATGCATTCGCACAACGAAATAACGCTGAAATACAGAATAAGAGGCCAGACAAAGAGAAATCTCGATGCGCATTTGCTTAATTACGCAGAGAAATCCTGCGGCTTATTAGGCTTAAAATAGAATTGAAATTGATCTTGTATTGAAATTGAAACTGAAATTATTTCTATAGGATTGTTTAAATGAAATTAACATATGTGCGCACTGCGTCTGGCCGGG
>NW_017805494.1:116173-123056 GCF_001891065.2 Hippocampus comes | reverse complement strand
GTTTTGGTCCGCAGCAGAAACTGCACGTGTGACCGCAAGTGGAGCTGCGCCAACGCTGCGCCGGTGCTGTCACGCTCAGCGGCTTTGCACGTGTGACCGCTCCACAAAATTTGCTCGGGTGTAAAATATATCGCAACAAAATATTTCGGTGCAGCATCGGACCAAATGTGTGCCGTGTGAACAGGGCTAATGTGTTTGACCTCACTCTCTCTCGACTTGGTGTTGGTGGAGATTAGCGCAGAGCAATTTCCCAGAGTCTTCACGGAGACTTCAGAGTTGTCTACTGCTGACGAAGCTTCTGTGAGAGAAGCGAAACGTCCTTTTTTGTTTTTTGTTTTTTTGTTTTTTACCCACAGGTACAGATGACGACTGACGGAACCCTTTCTATGATGGAACTTTCCTGTACGACTGAGAGCCTCCACAAGCATGTACTCAGTCACGATACTGTTTGGGACCAATAGGTGGCACTGTAGGGCTCTCCCTGCAGCTGCACACCTGTTGGTCAATCTGAAATTAGTGCTTTAAAAGGACTCCCAGCCCGACCACTCATTGTCGGGTCATTGTTTGTTTGCTTGCTTGCAACTGTCATGTTTGTTTCTGTTATGGTTCTGTTCCTGTTAGTTTTTTTGCCACAGTCATGGTTTTGTTTTGGTAATTTGGATTCCTCGTGTTCTTGGAACTTTGTTTAGGATTTAGTTTTCTGTGTTTTAATACAATTGGTCAAGTACACCCTGCTCCTCCCTCCTGCCTGCTTTTTGGGGTCCACCACCACCTCGCAAATGTGACATATTCATTTAAAAAATGCTTGATATCTTGTCCACAAGTATTTATTATTTTAAATATAGATATTTTCTTTGTATTGATGGTGTATGTAGTCATTTTGGTTGCATTTTAAAATGCATGAAACATTTACAACAAAAAAAATTATAAACTAATAAACATAAAAAAATAAGGCCACAGGCCTTCAGTTGAAGTTATACCATCATTTCAAAACATGTCAGGAATGCTGGCACAACCTGCAAAGTTGAACGTACTTTCATCTTGAGTGGCGATATTTTTAGTTTGTGTGTACTTTAAATAATTCAGGCTGTAAGATAATGATGATTATGTAACAGCAGCCGCTTGCTGGTGCAATATGCTGCGATTTACATATGATCTGATTACGCGACTAATTGCAACAACTATTGGTGACTAATCGCCGAGTAAAATAATAGTTTGTGGCAGCCCTAGTTGAGAATTGTTATTGCATAGCCTCCACAGATTGGATTTGTGCTCATCCTCATAATAATAGGAATTATAAAAATAACAGTATATAATATTCATAATAAAGGTGTGTAAAGTATGTTAATAAGTAGATGTCACACAAAAATAACGTATAAGTATTTACGCAAAAAAAGATTAATCTCCTGTGCGGAACTCTCGTCGGTCTAACCCCCCCCCCCCCTTGTCTCTTTCATTGCGTTATATAAGATCGCCAAAAACAACCCAAAACGCTGTTGTGGAAAAAATGTGAGCTGCAGATTGATTACGCTATGTAAATTAAATGGAATGTTAAGAGACAAAGTTGGTTTAGATGTAACGACAATGCCGACATTTTCGAGAGGTTCATTGGGCAACAGCGACATCTACTGGTGAAACTGTAATTTGGAAGAAAAAAAAATAGATCTTAAAGCTGTGTAGTGTTCATACTGTTTTCACATTTTGTCCGGAGCATTTATCAGTCTTTGTCTGTAAAGGTACAATGTTGAACATTTCATGTACCTGTGTTTTAAACATAGGCCTACTTAATAACATAATTATTTTAGAAAATATTTGTACCATGGTTCAAAACTATATTTCATTAATAGCAGTGGCATTTATTTATTTAAATTATATATTTTTATTTTGTCGAGTATTTGGTGCCGTTCTTTGTGTTTTATAAAGACTTCATTAATATTATCTCATTTTGTGTAAGTTTCTGAAACATTACTATTGACGAATATTTAATGTAGCGCCATCTTGGAAAACTGGTGACAGCTGGTAGAGAGAGCTATCCTTTGAAACAAAGCTTTCCCTCCCCAAGCATAGCAATTTCTTTGGGGAACCTGGCTGCTTGACTGAAGCGTATAACTGACCTTTCAGCTTCTTCCATGTCACCTACAGAGAGGGGTTTTGTGTGAAACTTTGCCTTGAAGTCTCATTTGTTTTTCGAGCTTTTGACAGTCTACATTTCCATCTTCGGCAGATGTCAATTCCTTTCTTTTTGAAGAGAAGAGTTTCAGTATCTGTTTCAATCTAAGGATCCATGCAACTGCTCGCTTTAGGCGATACCAGCTTGAGTAATGTTGAATGAATTGATGTGTCGCGTTAATGCTTTCCTCTGCAGCAGATGCATATACTGACACTTCTTTCACCTCAGGATCGTTACTGATAGTTTGGTGAACACTGTCTGGCACTGCTGGCCACTCAGACACCGGCTTTGATACGAAGTCTGGACCCATGATCCATGCCTTTGCCTTGAGAAAGGCATCAATCGTCAGCCCTCTCGAAGCGTAGTCTGCTGGGTTGGCAGATGTGTTCACATATCTCCACTGTGATGTTTCTGATCTGTCTCTAATTGCAGCTACTCGATTGGCGACAAATGTACGATATCTCGTAGTTTCATTTTTAAGGTACTGGAGGACTGATGTGCTGTCCGTCCAAAAGATAGAGTCCGTCAAGTTCATGTCCAACTCGGCTCTTATCATCTTATCCATTCTTGCTGCTACAACTGCAGCAGTCAGTTCAAGTCGGGGAATAGTCACTGGCTTCAAAGGTGTAACTCTGGCCTTTCCCATGATGAAGGCGCAGTGAGTCTGGTTCTGACAGTTTCTTGAGACCAGGTAGGTGGCTACACCATACCCTTTCTCGCTGGCGTCTGCGAAATGGTGAAGCCGTGCTGAAGTAATTTCTCCAAAGTTGGCTGGTTTAATGCATCTTTTTACTTCAAAGGTGGTTAAGTGGTATAAGGTCATCACCCACTGTTGCCACTGCATAGCCAGTGCCTCTGGCATGTCATCGTCCCATGCGTGCTTTGTCCTACATAGTTCCTGCAGAATGTGCTTCACTGGGAGGATAAGTGGAGCCAAGATACCAAGCGGATCATAAATAGTGCTGACCATTGAAAGCAATCCTCTTCTTGTGAGTGGCTTGCTTTGTATGCAGACCCTGAACTGCAATGTATCTGCCTCCACACACCGCTGGAATCCTAAAGCTCTTTCGATTGGCAAACAATCATTCTCCAGATCCAGCATCTTGACTTTATCAGCTCTTTCCTCCTCATGGAGCAATTGCTTGTTTCTCACTGCCAACAGATTTTAGGCAATCATCTACATAAAAATTTTTCAAAATGGTGTTGGCGGCTGTTGAGCTGAAATGTGCTTGGTTGTCTTCCGCACACTTTCTTAATGCATAACTCGCACAACTTGGTGACAAGGTTGCGCCAAAAATGTGGACGACCATTCTGTATTCTTTCAACTGCTGACTGAGTTCTCCCTGCGGCCACCACAGAAGCCTCAACACATCAGCATCTTCCAGGCGAACTTTGACCTGATTAAACATACCCTCAATGTCAGCCATGAAGGCTATTGGTTCCTGCCTGAATCTTGTTAGTACTCCTATGAGAGAGCTTGTCAAGTCAGGCCCTTGCAATAAACATGAATTTAGGGAGGTGCCTTGATGTGTGGCAGCACAATCAAAAAACACCCGTAATTTATGCTTTGTTGGCTGGTAAACCCCATGATGTGGGATGTACCACGTCCTCTTGTCACCTTTACAATCATCTTCTGTCGGAACCTCCTGAGCATAGCCATTCATCAGCGTTTGCGTCATGAATTTAGAGTAATCCTGATGAAGCTGAGGGTTCTTCATCAGCTTCCGTTTCAAACATTCTGCTCTCTGTACTGCAAAGACATGATTATATGGAAAAACTATGTCTTTGTTCTTAAAAGGCAGGCCGATGCTGTAATGGCCATCAACCATCTTCACTGAATTTGATACAGAGTCCATGAACTGTTTGTCTTCAAATGACATTTCCAATTTTTCAGCCATATCATGTTCTGGGAAGTCCAACTTTACTTGTCGCTCAGTGAGCTCCTCTAATGTCACCACTGAGATTCTATTTACTGTTACTCGTGGCCACTCAAAACTCCCGCCATGGCATTTTCTTCCTTCTGAGGACCATTGATCGTCCAGCCTAGGAGAGTCTTGACTGCATATGGCCCATTTCCATCACTGTTTATGACTTTCCACGGCTCAAGTGCCTTTGGTACGTTTGTTCCGATTAACAAACCTATTTCTCCATCAATTCTTTTTAGTTGAACATCTCTTAAGTATGGCCATCGATCCACATCACTTTGTTGTGGGATGTTCTCTTTTCTAAATGGGATTTTAGACTGTGTAAAAACCTTTGGAAGCTTGATAAAGTTATCTTCATCCACAGCACTGACTTCAAGTCCCATGACGACATTGGTATTGACGATCCCTTCTTTTCCCATGGTCCGAAGCAAGATAGTTGTCTTTTTTCCTGTTGTCATAAGGTTCCTCATTAGCTCCTCTGTACAGAAGGTTCCAGTGCTTCCTGGGTCGAGAAACGCATATGCTTCAACTGTTCTGTTGCTCCTCAAACACCTGACTTTCACTGGAACGATTGACAGGGCACAGGCTGCTTCTCCGGCCCCAGTACAACCACAAGTTTCATTGTCGGTGGGAGCTGAACTTTGGACAGTTTGTTGGGTTATCTGGCTCTCATCTGCAGAGAATGCAGACTCCTCTCGATCAAAATGCAGGATGATGAGATGCTTGTGAGAACATGTTTGACAAATCTGTTTTTGCTTACAGCCTTTACTTAAATGTCCCTGTTTTAAGCATCCAAAGCACAGGCCTTTAGACTTCAGAAAATCAAGCTTTTCTTTGTTTGGCTTTTGCTTGATTATTCTACAACAATCCAAGGTGTGTCCTTTCTTTTGGCAAAATACACATTGCCTTTCAATTCCATCGGCGGATGTGTTCCTTTTTGCCTGCTCGGATGAGTTCGTGACAGATGTGACATCAGTAGCAAAAACACTTTTCTTTTCCTTGTGTCTTTTAGCATTTTCCCTTTTTTCCTTTTCATGCCTTTGTTTTGGTGAGGCAGGTTCTTGTATGTTGCCAAACAACGGATGAGAAGCAATTTTTGCCTGTTTGTCCACAAAATTAACTACATCTGTGAACCTGACTTTCCTGAATGTCACATGCGACTCCTCTCCATTTTTCCTTTACCTTAAATGGGAGTTTAGATATAATTACACGCATGTTGGTCATACTGTCCATCTCATTCATGTAATCCACACTATCCACTGTGTTGCAGCAGCTTGTGAGGAAAACAGCAAATTCTGTCAGTGCATCCCCATCTTCTGACCTAATGACAGGCCATTGCAATGCCTTCTGAATGTAGGCGGAGGCAATTGTATATTCATTTCCAAAATTCTTGCACAAAAGCCTTTTAGCCTCTACATAGCCTTTATCTGGGTTCATATATGCACAACTGCATACTAGAACTTTAGGCCTCCCTTGTGTGAATTGCTCAAGGAAACGTAGCCTATCCTTGTTACTCTCTGTCCTTTCTTCAATCCCGTGCTTAAAAGCTTTCAAAAAGAAACTAAATTCCAGCGGATTGCCACTAAATACTGGAATATTAATTGGTGGTAATGTAGACACCTTTTGTTGCTTCACCAAAAGTTTAGTGATCTCATTCTGTTGCTGCATAACAGTCAACAAATCTTGAACACCAGCAGCGCTACCGTGATCTGTGCTAAACTGATTGCCTAACATGTCCCTCGACGGGTGAGGTCTATCACTCCTTCCTGAGTCACTATGACGCAAGGTGCTCTGTGCCCGATTACCATGACCCCTTTGGCCAAAATTGTCATGTTCTGACAGCACAGTACTGCAGCTACACTCACTACCTTGGTCTGGACCACTCTGCTTGACAGTCACATCTTTTCTGAATGCAACATTAGCGGGAAGATCTGATTCTTTGTCAGTTAGCACCTATAGCTTTGCATTAACGGCAGCAATAGCGGTTTGCAACTCCAACTCCTCTTTTCTTGCCTTGAGCAGGGCCTCATCTCTCAATTTCCACTCTTTTTTTGTAATGTTCCTACATGTGCTAACAGCCGCCTTTTCAGCTTCTGCCCTCATCCTTGTTGCAGACACAGTAGAACAGCCTTCCTCAACTGGCGGACCGCGATCCACGACCGGACCGCCGACCTCCTCTGTCCGGACCTCCTCTGTCCGGACCCTCGGCAAATTGTACAAAATTATAAAGTGATTTTTACGTTATACATTTTATATTTGTGGACTATAATCTGCGCATTACCGCGATCGCTTGTTAAAATTATCCGTTTTATTCTTTGCGTGCAATAACAGATGTATTGCAGAGGACCGCAGCAGCGCGACTGTGTGTTGTGTAATGTTTGACTAACTGGAGACCCTGGCTGAGCAGGGCATGTCGGCGATAACGATGCGCTGATTGGCTCCTCTGAACTTAAGGTGTGCCCATACATAAGCGTCAGCACGCGTCTATACCAACACACACGCATTCAAAATGGATGATTGTGTCAGGAAACATACGCATGCGCGACGCCACAGTTGTGCTCACAGCTTCAGTCCAGGAGAGCTGCACACAGACAATTAGACAAGACGAATCGCGGGAGGTTTCGATTGTGTGCAGTTTTGCTCCCGTCTACCCGGGGATCTTTGCAGCTGTTTAACAGCAGAACACCGCAACATGGTAAATGAACATCACAATGGCGTCCTCAAATAATATTTGCATGTCTCAAACATTGCATTCTCCTTTAGTGGAAGAACAGCACTGCACATTCCT
>NW_017805494.1:101112-116008 GCF_001891065.2 Hippocampus comes | reverse complement strand
TTTGCTGTGTACTGGCAAAGTGAATAATTGTTATTTTCATGCACCCCATTATTGGTTGGTTGTGAGGAGTGTTGATTTGTATAAGCTTGGCTTAACCATACTAAATGGGCATATAGCCCTGCTCCCCATGACCGCCGTGCATGGGACCGGACCTTGGTCTTATTAAAAAAAAAAAAAAAAGTGGACCTACAGCATTTCTAGTTGAGGACCACTGCAGTAGAAGATACGGCAGAAGATACAACAGAAGACGGTCAGCTAGCATTTTGCCTTTTACTGTTCTGAGAGTGTATCAATGAAACACTATCTGCAGGCTCGATCTCTGCGTCAAGTCTTTTTGCCTCATCTTCTTAATAGTTAATAAGCAAGAAGATGAGGATCTTCTTGCTTATTAACTTCTTGTAGCCAACTTTCACTCTTTTCCACAAAGGCTTTCAAATACTGTACTTGGCTTTGGGCTCAAACCACTGGGATTGGTCATCCAAAACTTGTGCATCACTCATCAGAGTTTTAACTGTGTCACTGGCTGCACAAAACTAATGTACGTGGCTGCAAAGTAGCCAGATATTATGGCATTCACATTTCCAGCATTGTTGGCATCGTCCATAAGAGCCTCAATTTCCTTCATCCTCCTTGTAAGGTACCCTAACTTAGCTTTTCTTGCTCCTTTAAGCTGTTGAAGCTTGTCCTCTTGAGCTTTTGCTGTTAGTTTAGGTACGCTCTTAGTGGATGATTCGATTTCCATTTGCTCCATATTAATTGAGTTGCCTCGATACTTTCAACACGATGAATCCACTTACTTTTGCTTTGCAGGTCGTTGGATGACGTCACGTGATGTGCTTGTTCACATGAAGCACGCCACAAATGGTGTCTTCCAAAGTCCACGAAATGAAGTATTTCCAAAATATCGAGCCGTTGTAGATCCAAAGGTGCCGAGAAAAACCAAGCAGTCCTTTGATGACGTTCGAAACAACAAGCCAATGTCCGTTCTTCCTCTTGCTCCCCCAACAGGGGCACACTAGCGAGCACTAATTGCCACCGTGCGTCGCAAGTCGTCTTTCGATCCTCTTGCGGAGCAACCCTTTTTTTTGATTTAAATGTAGTGGCAACTTAGTGTCCTTTCGTCGCTACGTCAGCAGGGCATGTAAGTTTCCGACTCATGCTTTTCTTCGACGGGCCTTTCCTTTCAACGATGACGACAAGGGAAACACGAGGCCGCCCTCGATCAAAAAAAAAAATGATTCGCTTTATTTCCTCTTAAATACAAATTAAGGCCAAAAAATGAAAAAACACAACTTCTACAATACACTTAAAAGAAATACGAAATTCGAAATAAGAAAGATGGGCAAAAAAAGGTGTTGCTCCATGCCCTACTGTCTTCCTAATGCACCTTACGCAAACCTGGCCTTTTAACAGGCTATCGACAGGACAACTAATGGAGCCCAGCTACTTGAATAAAAAAAAGCTAAATATATAATTTAACCAAATTTTCCTTGTGGCTCTAACATTTCAGTTATTTTGTAACATCAAGCAAAACTGACAAAGGCTCAGATATTGTTAATTTCTGTCAAGGGTGGTGTGGGGGGCCCTACAGAGCATTTATTCGATATGGCACCAAAATGGCGGGCACCGGCCCTAGCGGCAGCCAAAGCAAAGCGTTAAAAAAATCTCTATAGGATTCAGGAACGTACCGGATCCACATCATTATCACTTCCAGCCGCATGCTGGTTGTGTCGTAAGCGTTTATTCACTTCGACGTCTTCCAACTTTTGCGTGTGTTGCTTGAATTACCCAGGTTATCATTCAGATAATCACGTAACATGGAACAAAATGGTATCGTGTCAAAGTAGAAGACCATGATGTTTTAGGCATTGGCTGGCAGTGCTGGTGCATCATCTTTCTGTTCCAAGTTGGTGAACAAAATTATTTAATCTTTCGCATCGTAAGTGATTTATTTTTAGTTAACATTCTTATCACAAAACAGCGTGCCCTGGCCGGATGACTCATCTGTGTCCAACTGGTATTGTTTATCAAGGGGATGGGGTAAATTTCGATATGACCCTGCATTTCTAAATGGCCTGACAACTCCAGGGGCAAAATAGTTTGAATTCGCCTCATCTGGGATGTGAAATCCTGAGTCAAATCCCATCACAGGTTTGACCTCTATCAGGATCATTTGTACACATACAGGAGTAAAAAAAAACCATTACCTGCACACGTTCGTGCACAAACATACACGTACACACGGACAGCTGGGACACACGTCTGGACAGACACCCACTTTTATTATTTATAATTTTATCTGTGGTTTTATTGTTCTTGTTTTGATTGTAAAGTGTCCTTGAGTGTTTTGAAAGGCGCTTATAAATGTAATGTATTATTATTATTATTATTATTATATCACTGAGTCATTGTGTGTGTGTGTATATATATATATATATATTTTTTTTTTTTAACATGAATCTGTAAATATGACATTAATAGTCGGTTTCTCCTCACAACAAAAGCAGTGTGGTTAGATAGTGTTAGGTTCGTTAGCTAGTGTGGCCAAGTATGTCCTCATTTAAAGAATGAAAGTCATAGATATGAAAATAGGTAGATAGGACATGTCCCTGTTGAAATGCATGCCAACAACGTGGTGTGGGAGTGGGTAATGCTGCCACGTTGTGCTGCACAATTGCAACAATGAAACTAGAAATAGAATTTCACTGATAAAAGTATTCTTTGGCTGTCATCCATCCAGCCATTTTCTGATCCGCTGATTCTCACAAGGGTGGCGGGGCGTGCTGGAGCCTATCCCAGCTGTCTTCGGGCAGGAGGTGGGGGACACGCTGAACTGGTTGCCAGCCAGTCGCAGGGCACACATAGATGAACAACCATCCGCACTCAAACTCACACCAAGGCGACAATTTAGAGTGCTGCATTAACCTGCCATGCATGTTTTTTTGGAATGTATGAGGAAACCGGAGTACCCGGAAAAAACACACGGAGGCATGGGGAGAACATGCAAACTCCACACAGGAAGGCTGAAACTCGAATCGAACAAAACTCATGGATTTGGAAAACAATTCAAACAGCACTTATGCGAGGTATAAAAATGTATGATCTGGTGTTGCTGTCAAAATTACCATGATTTTCAGACTGCTTGGATTACATGTGAGGATCAACATTAAATTTATACCCTATACAGTTACCAGTACAATGGTTACAAATCCATTTTTTTTTTAATGGTTAACCTCTGGAATGGTACAGAAAGTGTTTGGAGTTATTTTTCCCCTCACGTATGGAAAAGTGTGGGACCAATACAAAAATTGCAATAACTTCAAAACAACAACAATTAAATCCAAATCCAAATAGCCTCATGTCAAAGACAACCTATTTAAGGAATACATGAAATCTTAAATAAAAAAAATTTGAAATTACAAACAGACTGAAAAAAAAGCCCTGGGGTCATTTTCGATCCCGCTGCATTTTAGGTTTAAACAATGTGTAATTGTTGCATAAGCACCAGTACAATAAATCACTTGATGATGCCAAAATGTTTCATATTTCCTGGCTACACACGGCATTTTAAATGCAAATGTGCTGATCTACCATTTATCGAGCAATGCCGAGCTTGATCAAGCAGGACATTCCCTTGTTTGTCAAATTGTGAGAAACACAAGGGATGAAATCCATTTCTTTATTCAACCACTGGCATCGTCACCAGAAGGATTATCCTAACTACAAAGGTTTGTACACCAACAGCATGCAGGCAATATGTGAAGCAAATGGTAAATTGGATTTTTTTTTTTTGTGCACGCCACAAGATTCATGAAGAACAGCCCATTCTAACAGAGCTCAATGTTTCCCTTCACCAGGCTACGTCCTCCTAACGTGAAGTGGATACCTTTCTCTAACCCTGTGTTGATCATAACACCATAAACGCAATGTTGTTCACGAAGAAGTTCAGCAACAGTTCACCTATTGTTATTTTTAGAGCATGAAACATAATCGAGAGAGCGTATGGGATAATGAAGACAAGATGGAGGTCAGTGCTTTTTTAAACCGTCAGAGTGAAGCCCACCTTTTGCACTTCGGTTCTCTTGTGCATTTTTGCACAATGTATGCCTTGATAAAGGAGCCATACTGAATCCTGATGAGGATTTTATAGGAGATGACCTTGACTCCCAGCTTTCATTTGAACCAGCTGCATGCCATGAAACACCAGGGAATCAGACAAGGGACACATTGGCTGATCACATTTCTGATCAGTGTTCTCAGATACAGCAAAAATGTTTCTCCTTTCTTTCCAGCCAGGTTTAATGGAATTGTTGATGTTTTGTTTTCCCCACAATCAAAAATGTATGAAATATTCAACTTTCTTGTGTTTCATCCATCCATCTATTTTCAACACTGCTTATCCTGAACAGGGTCGTGGGGAGTTGCTGGAGACGATCCCAACTGACTTCGGGTGGAAGGCAGACTACACCCTGAACTGGTCGCCAGTCAGTCGCAGGGCACATATAGAGACAAATGATCATTCACACCCTGTTAGAGGAATCTATGAGCAAAATTGTATCATGTTTAAAGTTTCATTTAATTTGGGCACATCTAAACGTTTGGGTGCGTATCCAGAACCCCCAAATGCCTGTGCAGAAAGGCGCCGGCCATTTGGGCGGAGGGCTGTTGAAGTCCACAATTAGCACGTCAATGTAGGTGGGCGATCACAGGGGAGAGGGCGAAACTCGGTCACAAAAGGGGAATGAATAATTCGGGAACAGCGGTTGAACAACAAAAGACGAGTTGAGAACACCCATCGCACCCAGGCGACATTGGCCATCCGCAAAGTCTGCTACATGTTAATTCGATGTCGACCAGACAGAAAAGGCGCCAATGTACCGGTGGTTCAACGCTTAAACTCAGGCAACCAATCACTACCGAGGGGCCCGACCGGGGGTGCGGTATGCAAATGTCGGGGGCAGTGTTTTCCTTGTATGTTACAATAAAAGTCTGAATTGGCCGGAAGGGAGCTGGAGTGTGCGATCATCGGAGCAACTAAACCGTCGTTCGCTCTCAGAGATCCGCTCCCGCCGATATTGAAGACAATTTTCCTGTGTGCCGAGTCATTTCTTTAACTTTGTCCGAGAAAATCTCTGACACACCCACATTCACCGTCACTGAGTGGGAACCGATCCCACGCTGCCCATATATAAGTCAAGCGAGTGTACCACTACAACATCAGCAACTCTTGTGTTTCAAACAAATGTTATTTTTATTTCTGTTGTGTAATTTTAACAGTTCTGGTCGTTTATCGCTTAAACACCGTTTGTGGAGTTGACTGGTATTTTGAAATTTCAGGAAATTTTCACTATCAAATCATTTCGCTTTGTATATATATTTTTTTAATCTGGTCAAAAATCTCTCCATCTTGTCATCATAATGTTTTTGTGTCTCCTCGTGGCATTTTCGGTCATCACGTTTTTGGTTTTGTTTGCCCTCTCTTCCCCCATAAAAAATTCATGATATCAGCTTTGCATCTTTTTGGTCTTGGGCAAGGGTCACCACCGTGGTGCCCACAGGCACCAGGTCGCCCCAAAGACCACATGAGTAGCCTGCGGGCCTGTTCTGAAATAGCTCACCAGAAGTGGGACTTTGGGATTTTGTAGGAATGTTGTCGAAGTGATCATCTCAAAACGTAAAACTCTGGCAGAGTGCCATAACAATAAACTGTTGCATATTGATCTGTTTACTAATTATTGGACGAAATGATTAACATGGTTGTTCATTAAATGACTAATGTCATTGTTGAAGATAATTTGAGCAAATTTGTTATTTCAGAAGTGTATATCAAACTAGTAGCCCTTTGCATTAACCAGTACTACCCTAGAAGTAGTTCTCATTTTCAAAGGTAGGTGACTCCTGGTCTCGGCCTTGTGGCCCTTGATCCTTCCGGTTCACTAGGATGAAGACTATCCCTGCAGGAATGACTATTAACTTGAAAATAGGGAATGATACTGTGCTGACTCCAAATAGAGCGATGGTTTAAAAATAAATACATAAATAATGTGCGGTCAATTGTACCAATTCTAAAAATGTATTGGCCATCGACTTCGTAAAACAGGAGTGCTGTTCACATTGTGCTTACAAACTTTATTTGGGTCACAGAAATTCACGAGTATAGGTACTGGATGTCATGATCCTGTTTTTGTGTCTCCAGCAGATGGCAGACGAGGGGCTTCCCTCCGGTGTGCACACCAGCTGCCAATTTGGTCATCAAGTTAGCCAAGTATTTTAGGACTGCCAAGATCCCATGTCTCTGTCACATTATTGACCTTTTTGCTGCTCTTGATCAAGTGTTGTTTTCAAGACCTCTCGATCTCGTCATTTGTTGTTTTTGCGCTCTAGCCTCTTGCTTTGTATTTGTTTTTTTTGTATGTGTTTTTGTGCAATTGGACTTTAGTCATTTCGCTTTTATCCCGGAGTGTCTTTTTCCTTGCCTTTGCAAGCGCTTTTTGTTCATGTATTGTTTTTTGTTTCTTTTGACCAGAGATTTCTGTTTATACTTTGTCGGACTTTTGTTTGTATCTACGTTTGTGGGATCTGATTGCCATTCAGTTCGTTCCCAAACTATGTAACTGGATGAATGATACAATAATCCTATCACCTTGCTTGTTGAGGGACCCATTTAGAAAAGATATCACCAAGACTCGTAGCCAACACATTGTGCAATCAATGCGAAAAAAAAAAAAATTACAGTACTAAATGAAAGATTGACTGTGATTCATGTTGCTTTAATATTAACAACCTTTATAACATTGTATTGACAGGATATTATTCTGCCATGAGTCAGGCAGGTGGGGGACAGTCGACTGAGTCACACTCATTCAATTCTTGTCCAGTTATGCACTAATATCATACGACATTATGTAAAATATTCAAAGGCACTTTCAAAATTAATTGAGTAATATGTGTTCATGTCAATTGTACAAAGTATTTACATTAAAATAATCATCTCACATTTAGATGTCTGTATCTGGGTGTCAAAGTTTAGTTATTACGCAGCACATCTCTGCACAATATGTTTGCAAACCTATTATTCATCTAAGACATTCCGTGGAGCACAATTTGATTGCCGACGATTTAATTGTGCATGAATCATTTTCGGAAAACAGGAACAGTATTTTTCAAGAAACTGTAAAACAAAAAAAAAAAAATCATACAAAAAATCTGATGCAATATTCATGTGAAGCAAATAATTCAAGCAATTCAGCATGACAGTAGGAATGCAATTAGCTGGCTGGTGTTGCCTCAGCCTGATAATTCGACTTGATGATAATTAATAAGGATCCACTAGTGATGCGTTCATGCGAACCATCTCGCGGCCCCCTTGTGGCATTTGATAAAGCCAGCGTGAAGATGCTGGTTACACATGTGACATGAAAGCTAACATGATGTGAGCTGGGAATACATTTTGTATTCAGGCTTCGTCAAGTGTGCAGATGCCTTCATAATACAGTATGGAAAATAAACCGAAGTGTTGGAAATAGTGGCTCTGTAATCATCTCCTGTCGGATATATATATATATATCTTTTTGTCGGATTTTAGGCAGTGCTCAAAAGACGACAAAAGCCATTAAATGTTGCTTTTAAGGAGAAGAGAACAGTCCAATGCAGACTTCATGAACGAGTTTGCTCATTCGAAGTTTACGGAGTAATATGTACAAGTGGTTTTCATAAAGTGCGGTCCAACAGGATGGTCGACGCTGACGCGCTTTGAGTGTCAGAATTTTCTCCCCTTTTCAATCAATCACCGGATTTCATCCATTCATCCACCCTTCGATCTATTTTCCAAACTGCTTGTTGTCACTGCGGTCGCTTTCATGCACCAATAATGATAACCTGACAACATGATACGCTGTCCACTGTAGTAACCGCTGTCCCTGAAAGGGTTAAAGAAGACGCCCACTGTCCATGATTTGATAATACGTTGCCCAGAAAGAAATTATGTTATGTTCGTTATCTCGTTGTTTCCACAAGTTAGCAATCAGGATGTACCACTGTAAATTTTTCTTTTCTTCCAATGATACGGAGAGATTTCGGTTTGGTATGTGTTTGTTCAAAGCTACTGGGAGGCCATCTTGAGGACAAACAACCTCATTCTTTAAAATTGTCTTGAAGTGGGTCTTAATAGCGCAGAGCCGGTGCTTTTCACAGTGGAAATTTAATGGAAGTAGTGACTTTTTAAAGATGAAAGAATCCTTCCTCCAGGCAACTCTGTGGTGTGCCAATAGTTTACACACTCAGCAAGATTTAACTATTGCAACATTGAATCAATGACGGGACTCTTGGCTTGCTGTTTATTTGCTTGGTCTCTCTCACTCCTTCTTTTCCCTGCTGTCTTTCTGAGGCGCACAGGGCAAGAGGAGATGATGTCGCTCGCTCCATCACCAAGCTTCGTAATAAAATGTCCTTCATCAACGGTTCATATTACTGTAGATTCAAAACATGTTGTCATAATATGCCAAAATACAAAAAAACATATTTCGGTCACGATTTTTTTGCATCCCCCCCCCCCACACACACACACATTAAAAACATGTTGGGCACCAGAGGTGATTGTTAGTTAGTTTCCTGACCCACCGACCTCAAGGCCTCATGAACTGAAAGAGTTTGGGCACATCACGGCAAGGTTTATTGTTAATATGTGTCAATATGTCATATTAATATATCTGAATACATGTTGTTCAATGTTTTCCCCCCTATTACAACAAAAACAAATTATACCAGGGCTACACAGTGGCAGATTTTTAAAATGATACCATTTACTGACATTAAATTCAGATTTATCACAAGTGAGTTGCATGGCCCAAAAATTAATTGCCCAACTCAGAAAATGGGAATATTTACTTTACAAACCGATTTAGAGCATGCTGTACTCCTGAATTTTTTACCTGCTGTGCCTCTAAAATTTCAGGTCAGCCACTGTACTACCCCCCCCGCGCCCACTTCAAAAAAATCTTTGTCTGGAGTCTTGCGTTTCTGTTTAATTGTCCGAACAAAGATTTTAAAATGCCTCTGTTCAAAGGCTCACAGTTGCTCGTGACCTATATCTTCCCCAAGCAAAAAAGAGAAAATAGATATTCACTTCCAACAAAGTACCTCCCCTTCCTGCCCCATGGTGTAATATATTGACAGAATGGGGACAGTACAATTTGATATATGAGGAGAGCAAAATTTGCTTTCTCAGCAGAGCAGAACAAATCACGTCATTTAAAATGATAACAGTGTCACAATATCCTCAGTTTTATCAGAAATAAAAAAGCTTGCTGGTGTACTGTGAACTATTTGAAAATAATTGCGTTGAAGACACAGTTTTTGGTTTATTTAAACATTGAAATCGAGATAAGGTGAGAAACGAGGTCATGGCTGTGGCCTGACACTGAAATGTTTCCATTCATACAAAAGCCAGTCAAAAAAAACAACATTGTGAAGCATATACAGAATGAATTTGAGATATCATTGAATATATTGTTCTTATAAAAAAAAATCTTGTCACATTTGGCAGCTTAATGAGTGCTTCCATCATCATATTTATGATTAACCTCATCACATGTTCATAACATTTTAAATGCCATACTTTAAAAGATCAATATTCTATTTAGCACACAGTATTGATACTGTGTAAAAGTGGTCAAGAGATTTCCATTGCTATATTGAGTCTCTTCTTTCATAGTTATCCACTATTCCTGATGTTGTCTTTCTAACACAATCAATAAATTGGTTTAAAACTGAAAGTGTTCCATGGCTTGAAAACACTTCAAGGCTCAAAATAGTTTGTTTTTCTTTGCGGAGCAGTTTTGTGAATCAATTACTTCGTTTGAGCAGCAACGTTCTAATATTTGTTATCATTCATTCATTTTCCGAACCGCTTATCCTCACGAGGGTCACGGGCGCAGTGGAGCTGTTTTCGGGCGGTAGCCGAGGTACACCCTGAAATGGACGTGAGACAAACACAGGGTTTTGTGGGGCTTTTTTTTTTTTTTTTTGCAGGTTAATCCTCGGGAGTTAAAGCAGGGGTTTTATCAAACATAAAAAGATGACAATATAATTGTCATGATTCTGTTTACATTTCAGATCCTGCTGGAGTGGAGGCGTGCCAATCTTCCTGGTTAACTAGCTACCTATTTAAACGCTGCTACGCCAACAACTGGCTGTCAGATTATTCAACGTTGCTCACGACTCTTGCTTCCAAGTGCCCGATGATTATAGACCACGACTTTTTGCCTCATAGCTTCCTGCCACATTTTTGTCTTAGTACTTTTTCATGTAAGTAGTTCTTGTTACTGACGATCCTTAGATAGTGTTGGCTAAATGTAATTTAGCGATGAAGGAAGTGCATTAAAAGTACCACTAACGGACTGCCGACCTGAAATAATGGCTGACTAGAGAATGACGGAAGTTCACTGACGTACATGTAGCGACGCCACTCGAGTGGATAAAGATAAAAAGATAAAAAGAATATCTTCATACATACCATTACTTACATGCATTCTTGACTTTGCTATCATGCGATGCAGTGTGTTAGTTGCTCTTGCTGCAATCTTCACGTGTTACAGTTCTAAGGTTACAGCGGTTGACATCTCCCACAGCAATCAACACAGCATCAGGGTGTGCAGACCTGTGTCTATGGCGTTATACGGGAAGCTAGCGCTGTATTTTTGTTGGCTTGCAAGTGGTACGGTACCGTGAAAAATATTTGCCCTATTCTCAAATTACTATTATTTTTTTCTCAAACAGTAAATATGAGACAAAGACCCCATAAAATGCAATTTTAAATGTTATAATTAATGAATTCATAAATTAATCATTAAAATGTGATTTTAATTATTCATGCAAAAATATTCAAACGTACCTGGCACTGTGAAAAAGTACTCTTGTTAAATCACGAATTGATGTGGCTAATCAAATTTGTTGGTAAACTGAGTTCATTTTTACCCCCCAAGCCTGATTTGCTCATGGCCTGTTCAATTAAAAAAGTCAATAGAACATGTCTGACAAGATGAAGTTGCCCAAAACCTCTCCAAAGGCTGCAGTGAACTGCCAAAAATCAAATGAAATTCAAAAACAGATGAGAAATAAAAGATGTGACATCCATCCATGTGGAAATGATTACAAAACAACCTTTCATACAACAAACGGCGTTGAGAGTCAATATCCAGAAATTGCAAATACATCGAAAAGTGGTGAACTTTCCTAAGTGGCCAGCCAACAAAAATTACCTTAAAAGCACAGGGATGACTCATCCAGGATGTCATAACGAAACCCAAGACAACAGAAATAATTGCAGGCCTCCCTCATGAATAGAAGTTAGCGAATGGCCAAAAAAATAACATCCCTGGAAACATCATGTGAGAAGCAGAATTTGGGATCCAGACACAGAAAGGACAAAGTAAAATGTCTTTATATACAAAAATACAAAGTAACAACAGAGAGCAGGGCTGGATGCAGAAGGTATGGACGAAAGTTTGTCATTCTGAAAATGTGTTACTGAGCAACGAGTGCTTAAATGCTGAGAGACATCCGGCCGTGACCGATCTCAAATGAGAAAATGAAGGATCATAACAAGTGACAGCTTCAAAGGCTAAACCAAAACACAGTCACAACAGGCAGAGTGTCAAGGTTCACACTACTGCTGACCGAAAAGAACATAAATGCTCGTCTTACTTTTGAAAAACAACATGAATTTCCAAGACTTTTTGGAGATTATTCAATGGATTGATGATACAAAACCAGAATTTTGTTTGGAAGGTGTGTGTCTCATTACATCTGGCATAAATGAAACACAGAAAAAGAACATCATACCAACATTCAAACGTGACAGTGGTAGCATGATGGTCTTAGGCTGTGGGCTTTAGACTTGAACTTATTTCTCAACGGTACAACTTACAAAATGAGAGGGCTCATTGGGGCAACCAGCCGTTCAAGTGGGGGTAAAAAGGTCTCTGTGGCTCTGAAAGCCTCCATTTTGTTCAACAACAACACAAATTAGTCACATCGTTATCCAAATTAATCCGACATAGTGAACTGCTCCACTTTAATTGCCTGTGGTCCAAATACATTCAAGTCAAAAGAGAAAATAATAGCCGGTGAGCACGTACATCTCACAGTGCAGAGGTGCAGGGTTCGATTCTGGCTCCTGCCTTCCTCTGTTTGAGTTTACATGTGCCCACGTGGGTTTTCTCTGGGTACTCTGGTTTCCTCCCACATTCCAAAAACATGCATGGCAGGTTCAGCATCGTTCTAATGCTGCATCAGAGCTGGCTGATGAGCTGATTCATTTAAATCAGGTGTGTTGCAGCCGGGTGAGATAGAAAACAGGCAGGACAGCGGCCCTTCGGACCCGGAGTTGGACGTGCCTGCTCTAAATTGTCCCTCGGTGTGATTGTGAGCACAAATGGTTGTTCGTCTATGTGTGCCCTGCAATTGGCTCGCAACCAGTTCAAGGTGTACCCCACCTACTGCCTGATGACAGCTGAGATAGGCTCCAGTATGCTGGCGACCCTTGTGAGGATAAGCGGGTCAGAAAATGGAGGGATGGATGATAACGACCCAACCTTTGTCCATATTTTTTTTTTCACCTAATGGGTAACTTCACTTGATGACATTGTCCATGCATCACCATTTAAATGGGAATATCCCAATTCATGACAATTGTCAGGAGTAATTCTTCTGACTCACGCATGCAAACTGGTTTGTTCAAATGGTTCAGAAACCGGAATTTTGACCTCAACCCGAATATTGACGGGATATAAACGTAATCTCTTTCTCTCTCTCTCATGGGAAACTACCAACAATTCTCTCCATGTGTGTACGCAGCATATTAAACCTCTAGAAATTTGTAGAACTAATGCAGTTTTGTAATGTAAAAAGCCAAAGTGAAAACGCTGCAATGGCTACAACCAAGGTTCTTGTTTATATTAAGTAAAACAAATTCCTTTTTGCCGGAGACAAAAGGCTTCTAAACTGAGGTATTTCATCAAGCTGGCGACATAAAGCCATTAATTAGAAAACATTATTTCTCTTTCACATGACGGCACAACCGACCTACCCTCATTTCAGTTCTCCAAAATGGAACCAGGTGTGAGAGGAAATAGTCCGTGTTATTAATGGTTTAATTCTGAGGGGGAAATAACATAAATGACTACTATGATTAATGAGTGGGGACAGGAGAGCAAAAGCCAAAAACTTTTAATGGTTTGCACCTGCCCAGAGTTTACTCATGAGTTTGGCCAACAAAATGTACCAGATAAAACATTGCTGAGAATAAATTGTGGGCTTCATGCTCCACGTTTATTAGTTACAATTACTTACCGATATAGTAGTTACCTGATAAAAAATTTAGTCAATAATAAAATACAAAAGTACAAAAAGTACCATAATATTAAAGTAACTTAACTTGATTACTGTATTTTCCGCACAATAAGGCGCACCTAAAAGCATTTTCTCAAAAGCCAACAGTGCGCGCTATAGTGCGCCTATTCTAAATAGCCTGTAAATCTCTTTAGATTTACCAATGAGTTGTTTCCCAGGCGGCTCGGTGACCGAGTGGTTAGCCTCACAGTGCAGAGGTCCCTGGTTCATTTCCAGCTCTGGCCTCCCTGTGTGGAGTATGCATGTTCTCCCTGGGCCTGCGTGGGTTTTCTCCGGGTACTCGGGTTTCCTTCCACATTCCAAAAACATGCATGGCAGGCTGACTGAACACTCGAAATTGTCCCTAGGTGTGGGTGTGAGCGCAGATGGTTGTTCGTCAATGTGTGCCCTGCGATTGGCTGTCCCCCGCCCACTGCTTGAAGACTGCAGGGATAGGCTCCAACACGCCCTGCGCTCCTTGTGAGGATAAAGCGGATCAAAAAATGGATGGATGGATGGAGTTGTTTCCCTGTTAGTGTTCCTATTCCATCTAGTGGTGATTATTAGCAGGAACCAATTGTAACCTAAAAGGGTTCTTCTGCCCGACACTAATTGACACGTACATTCTCTAACACACACTCAAACAGACAACTACTTTGTGAGCTCTACGCAGCCATTTTGAAACGAAGATAATTCCAAAAGCATAGTAAACTACTGACTAAATGAAGGAAGAAGGAGACAAGCAAGACTTCTCAGGATATTTAGTCTCCTGTGGATGTGAGCCTATGAGTTTTGTTTGCCTTTTTGTTGAATCAATTGTCTTCATAACTTTTGCCTTTCATTTGTTTTGTAATGCCATTTGTATTTATGTTTCATGTCCGTATTTGTGACTAATTCTTATGGCTTAGTTACAGCTGCGGCAGATGTGAAGGCTCGATATAAATAAAGCTGTATTGTATTGTATTGTATTCCCTTTTGCGTACCACCATCTGCTTCCTCCAAGGAAGGCGTGTTGGTGGAGTTGAGGTTTTCGAAGTACTCTGCCCACCGGGATACGTTAACACAATAATAGGCCATTCATTGAAGGTGCACCTTAAAATCCGAAGCGCCCTACAGCACAGAAAATATAGTACTTTCAAATACTTTTGAATTGCTCCAATAGCAAACATACTATTACCGACAATTGAATCTGAATTTGGATGTATTTGTCTTTCCCGTCTTATAATATGTTTAATCAAACCATGTTGGCAACAAGATACGTTCTCGTGATGGGAAGTTGGGCTCTCTCAGACAACAAGCACTTTTAGTTCAGCTCCCAAAAAGGAGCCGGAATCTTGTGCCTCAAGAACGGCTCTTAATTTAGGTTTTTCTGCCACCTTATATTTTCCCATAACATTTTGATGGCAAGCATTTTATTCGTAGTCAAAACAGGATCCTAATGTTATTGAATTTGTGGATCAAATATTTAACAAAATAATTAGTCAGCATGGGGGTTGGTTGAAATCAT
>NW_017805494.1:96700-100920 GCF_001891065.2 Hippocampus comes | reverse complement strand
CAGGAACCAATTGTAACCTAAAAGGGTTCTTCTGCCCGACACTAATTGACACGTACATTCTCTAACACACACTCAAACAGACAACTACTTTGTGAGCTCTACGCAGCCATTTTGAAACGAAGATAATTCCAAAAGCATAGTAAACTACTGACTAAATGAAGGAAGAAGGAGACAAGCAAGACTTCTCAGGATATTTAGTCTCCTGTGGATGTGAGCCTATGAGTTTTGTTTGCCTTTTTGTTGAATCAATTGTCTTCATAACTTTTGCCTTTCATTTGTTTTGTAATGCCATTTGTATTTATGTTTCATGTCCGTATTTGTGACTAATTCTTATGGCTTAGTTACAGCTGCGGCAGATGTGAAGGCTCGATATAAATAAAGCTGTATTGTATTGTATTGTATTCCCTTTTGCGTACCACCATCTGCTTCCTCCAAGGAAGGCGTGTTGGTGGAGTTGAGGTTTTCGAAGTACTCTGCCCACCGGGATACGTTAACACAATAATAGGCCATTCATTGAAGGTGCACCTTAAAATCCGAAGCGCCCTACAGCACAGAAAATATAGTACTTTCAAATACTTTTGAATTGCTCCAATAGCAAACATACTATTACCGACAATTGAATCTGAATTTGGATGTATTTGTCTTTCCCGTCTTATAATATGTTTAATCAAACCATGTTGGCAACAAGATACGTTCTCGTGATGGGAAGTTGGGCTCTCTCAGACAACAAGCACTTTTAGTTCAGCTCCCAAAAAGGAGCCGGAATCTTGTGCCTCAAGAACGGCTCTTAATTTAGGTTTTTCTGCCACCTTATATTTTCCCATAACATTTTGATGGCAAGCATTTTATTCGTAGTCAAAACAGGATCCTAATGTTATTGAATTTGTGGATCAAATATTTAACAAAATAATTAGTCAGCATGGGGGTTGGTTGAAATCATTAGCAGCTGCAGACATGAAGTGACTGTGAAACTACAGTGGTGCATTGTCTGCTCTGTCTGAAGAAAGCGATTAATTGACTCATTCATTTCAGTGTAGACCATTGCTGAGATGGAAAACAAGGCATCATTAGAGGAAGCATCGCAAAGAGTAAATGTATTGCACAAGTTGTTCATCTGAAAGAGATCTGCAAAAAAGATATTCAGATCAGCTCACTTCGCCTGGTCTGTAAACACTGTTTGGAGGGCACATGTACAGTACTTCCTGCGAAAGATTAGAGAACCCACCTTCCCTCGGCGCAGGCGCTACAGAGAGTATTCTAACCACCTGCATCTCTGTATGGCGCGGAGCTTGCAGAAACATCCAAATTGAAGGATGGGAAAACAGTGTTGAGTACAGCAGAGAAGATCACTCGACCTTCTCTTACCTCCATTCAAGACAGGTTCCGAAATAGCTTTATCTCCTAGGCCATTAGACTGAATAGATAAATAGCAAATAACGACTAGACTACACCAATATGATCGCGAGGATTGCACCATCTATCACTGACGTCATCGATTGCATCGGCGAAATAAGAGATTAGATCAAACACAACCTGGTTCAATCCGGAGTCGTTCTGTGCTGCCATCGTGCATACGTGTGAGCCCAAAGCGAAACTATTTTTCACCTTGTCGCACTTCTTGTTGGATGCGGCAGTTATATTGTTATAGGACTCTTGTTGTATTTTGCCCATTAAGATGCTCATGACTGCAGCTCTCAAAATCTGCTTTGTATTTTTAATTGTGTGCTGCAGACATATATACTGTATTTTCCGGATTATAAATAGCTCCGTAGGATAGGTCGAATCTGCCATAAAAGGCAAAACAAAGAAGAAAAAAAAACATATAGAAGTCGCACTGGAGTATAAGTCACATTTTGGGGGGAAATGTAATTGATAAACTCCAACACCAAGAAAAGACATGTCATCTTGAGAGGCAAACAAAAATAAAAATAGAGAACAACAGGCTGAATAACTCTACGATATGCTGATGTTACATGATGCATAAACAACGAATCGAAAACGTGCCTAGTATGTTCACATAAAATATTAAGAGTTATTCAGATTACTAGAGCATAAAGAACACGCTAACACGTTCACCAAACCATCAGTGTCACTCCAAATCACAAAACTCAATGAAATCTTCATCCTCTGTGTCACTTTTAAACAACTCGGAAGGTAGAAGACGTGGAACTTCCTCTTCTACGTTGCTTATGTCAGACTCATCGTCGACTTATCAATACGGGCCGAGAGCGCCCTCTTGCGCTTTAACGTGAAAAATAACACGTGAAATGACATAATAATGTGTTAATAATTTCACACATAAATCGCACTCCTGGGCAAACTATAAAAAAAAAAAAAAAACTGCGATTTATAGTCCGGAAAATACGGGAGACTACTTTGCAATTTTTAATTTATTTCATTTTATTATTTCTGTTTATTAACACCTACAAGAGATGATGAACTTCATGATCCTGATTAATTATGTGTCTTTTGTCCAAGTAATGAAATCAAAACATGTAGCTTGAGACTGCGAAATACTTACGTCTCCTGTATGCTTTTCTCTGCATGTGCTGGTGTCCTTCCACTTGTTTGTGCATTTTCCATCTTTCTCAAAGCTTATCTGAAGCAGCGGGGCCTTTGATTTTTATAGAGCATTGTGCACCTGTGGTCTGAAAACATGTTTTCCTCAGTGGAGAATGAATTCTTGCACATTGGCATAGCGCCCAATTTTAAAGCATTCACCTCACTTGATACGTCATCAAATGTGTGTGTTAAGTGCTTTTTATGGGGTGTGATGAGACCATATGCAAATGATCGACATTGTTTTTCCCAACTACTATTTTTTTTTAAATTCTTTTGTATTTTTATGTCACTGTAAATAATTAAAACAAATACATTTACAAATAGATGAAAGTCCTTGCTCAGCAGCTTCATGAGCTTTGTCTTTCCCTGCGGTTCCTGAACAGCCTCTATCATTTCCCTGGTGGCAGTAGGGGAAAAAAACCCATTATTGTTTGGGTGGATGGGAGTCCTGAGCAATAATCTTGGCTCTTGATGCAGTGCTTGATGTAGATGTCCTACAAATTGGGGACGGTGATTTTGATGGTGTGCTCATATGCGCTTCGATCTGTTTTTATACCTCTATGGCCCTCATATACTTCTCAAAATATATATTTTTTCTCCATCCGCCATGGGCTTTGTGCACTCAGACTCTCCTCTTTTTATTAATCCTCATCAGAGCTTTTTGTTCTCTCCCTGCCATAGAGTTGTTTCTCGCAGCCTCCTGCACTTGGTGTGGGTGGTGTGGCAAAACAGAAAAGTTTGGCTGAACCTTTCAAGACACTCAGTGAACCTTCCAAAACACACATAGAGCTCGACATCCATACAAAAGTGGATTACATATTTGCCATTTGTTAACCAGCCCAAAACACCCACACAATAACTTGAGGATTGCATTTTCCCAATAGATTTCAAAAGATAGCTCTCAGACTTTGTCGGTGCACCTTTGTCCCAGTGCAAATTTATTTTTAAGAGCAATTATTCATTTTTCAGATTCAATATTCACATGGTCTACCTGTGAAAAGGCAAATCCATATTAATATTCATTTTAATAATATTGTGACATTTTATGCTGTGAAGTGTTCAGAGTTGGTCCTCACGTTTCAGTATTTGCCCTTGAGTTTAATGAGTTCATTATTTTGTTGATGGCGAAAAAAAACGTGCATGCATTGAAATCCATGAAAGTTCAGAGAGAGTGAAGTGGACGGATTATTAATTAGGATTTTATGTCCCCATGTTCCCATACACTTTGCATTTTGGTTGTAAATATTGATATGAGTCTCATATGTTGGGCCCTCGTAAAGTTTAGGAATGACTGGGTTGTTTGATTTGAAATGTCAGAAAATAATTTGATATATGGATATATACATATATATTGGTGAGCACGTCCGCCTCACAGTGCAGAGGTCGTGGGTTTCATTCCGTTTGTGGAGTTTGCATGTTCTCCCAACACCTACATAGTGCACATTCTAAAAATATGCATGACAGGTTCATGGAACACTCTATGTTGTCCTTAGGTGTGATTGTGATCACGGATGATTTTTTTTTGTCTCTGTATTTCCTGCGATTGGCTGGCAACCAGGTCAGGATGTACACAGCCCACTGCCCAAAACAGGCTCCAGCATGCCTGCGGCCCTCGTGAGGAATTGGATTCGGAAAAAAAAAAAAAACACACTATATAT
>NW_017805494.1:65915-95868 GCF_001891065.2 Hippocampus comes | reverse complement strand
ATATATATATATATATATATATATATATCTGTATGCAATAACGTAATCAGATTTGTCATGTACAATCAATATTGCATATTAACACAATGCACTGTTACTTATGCAGTATTTATTGTCATGTTTTGCGAGGTGGTGGTGGACCCCAAAAAGCAGGCAAGAGGGAGGAGCAGGGTGTACTTGACAGATTGTATTAAAACATAGAGAAACCGAAATCCTAAACAAAGTCCTGAAAGCAAAACGAATCCAAAGTATCAAACAAAACCATGACTGAAGCAAAAAACTATCAACAACAGAAACGTGACCAGAAATAACATGACAGTAGCAAACAGCAACAATGACCCGACACTGAGTGGTCGTGCAGGGAGTCCTTTTAAATGGCTAACGACATAACGACCAACAGGTGTGCAGCTGCAGGGAGAGCCCTACAGTGCCACCTGTTGGTCCCAAACCAAAACTTGACATTTATGGCTCCTAACTGTAGTCGGTGTCTAAACTGACTTCAACGTGCATGACCATGCATACAAAGTGTAGATTGTCTTTTTTGCATGTAAGATAAAAAAAACCGTTATTGTCTTACAATGGAGAATTTTGCTGTGTACAGCAGCAAATAAATACACACTAGGTATGTTTTATCTCTCTCTCTCTCTCTCTCTCTCTCTCTCTCTCTCTCTCTCTCTCTTATATATATATATATATATATATATATATATATATATCTGTGTGTGTGTGTGTGTGTGTCTGTCTGTCATTAAGATACATTGTTGTATGGCTAGGACTATATTTATACTTGCCATGGACCAACAGGCAAGATCTTGAATCTGGAATCTGTCCCCTTTTATTCCTTAAATTTGATGTCAATTTTCCTGTGGGCCCATTCAAATGCTGCTTTTGTTTTTTTGTTTGTTTGTATGTTTGTTTCTTTCAACTTTGTTGTTTGCTATTATTTTGATGTAATTTTGAATACTGCTGCTGTGACAATCTAATCGCATCCATCCATCCATCCACAGTGTTTGTCTCTCTGTCTGTCTGTCTGTTGGCGCCCTTGGGTTGATCCTGGGTTAATTAAGTGGTCTTTTTTTTTTGGGAAGCGATTACATAATATTGGGTAACAGCGATGACAAGATTGAGGAAGATGAGGTAGAGAACCAGTGGGCTGTGGAGATAATGGGAACAGATAAATGAAGAATTCATGACGAAGCCTGAACATCAGCTCAGTTCATGACTAATACGACTATACTCAGTGGGTAGTGCAGAGCTGACACAATTAGAACAGGATAGCTCACATATTCAAATTCACAAGCACTACTTCAGGGCTGGAAGGTCCCAGCACAATAGACCCAAGCAAACCAACTGAGGTCGCCAGCCAAATCACGATTGATTAGGCTTGTATCCATGCAAGGCTGCATTTTATACAACGCGACCACTTTCAATCCTATACACTCAAAACCCCTCATTCCCTTTTGTGTATGAATGCCCTCATCAATAGGCCTCATTAATAGGTTAAAACTTGGCACTCTTCACGACAAGTAATGTCATGATTTGTTTATATTCTGCTTCTCGTCACTGTTTATTCCTCACCCTGAAAATTATATGAACAAGTGTCAGAACTGTTTAATGTGGAACACAGTTTTTCACAGGCATTGTGTAGGAGGATCACTTTCACACAAAGCTAATTCTGCAGCAACTGTGTTTGACATAACTGCTTTCTGAAGTTTTATAATTATTGCTGACATTTGCATGGCTTAAATAATTCAGATTTTTTTTTAAACCCACCCTACAATCAGAATGTGCGCATACTGTCCGTCAGCGGTCCCCAACCTTTTTTGCCCGCGGACCGGTTTAATGTCAGACAACATTTTCGGGACCGGCCTTCAAGGCCGGATAAATACAACAAAGTAATATGACCTGCATGAAAACTGTGGTGTTTCTAACCATAATAATAAACACAAACATATCTGTCCTATGGTAACGTTTAAACGTGCCTTCAAATTAAGGTACATCGCAAATACAAAGTGCATGAAAAATACGACTCACCATTATTATGCAGAGTGGGCTTGGTGCATGGGAATCTCCCATTGAGATAAATCCGTATTTTAAGTAGGACTCCAAACAGTGTCTATTAAATGTAGCCTTCTTTTTTTGGAAGTCGGAGGCTCCCCTTCTGTCTCCTGGCTGGGCCTTTCCCCTTCCCAAAGAAACTTTCCAAAGACATTTGTTTTTTACTCATTTTGCGAGCTGCGGGGTTTCATTTTAGCGGTAACCTATCAGGTGACCGCGTCAACAGTGACATACTGTAGACGAATGTAACAGAGAATCCAGCAATTTTTCAAAACAAAACATCTTTCCGATTCAAAAATAAATAAAACGAAAGTAATGTAAGTTTGTATTCTTTCTGCATGGCCCGGTACCAAATGACCCACGGACCGCTACGGGCCCACGGCCCCAGGGTTGGGGACTTTGCTGTACTTTACATAAGTGTTTTCACACTATAGCAAATCAAAGGAGTAAATCCACCAAAAGTAGGAGTCCATCCAACAGCTGCTCGCAAATCAGAGGTAGAGGAGAGCTCCTCTTGTCTAGTATTAGGGTGGTGACAAATCCATGCACCCGATATACTGTATATCGTGTAGGTATTAGACATGCAGAGATGAAAGGGGACTTTCCTGAAAATTCCGGAAAATATTTTGATATATAGAAAATGATTTAACTGACGACTATTGTGCATATGTCAGCTTGCCTGTCGACCTGTTTGCGACATTGCGCTGGGGCCGTACCTGGCCGATCACGCATGAATTAGTTTACACAAAACGGTATTCAAATACTCGACATTCAATGATTAATCTGCCTTTTGTGTGCACACGTGCAGCCTTTGTGGCTTCCGTTCTCGCCGAAATTTCGAAATCTTTGAGATATGGCGAGGCCATGAGAATGCAAAGGGAGGGGTGTTACTGTTACTCATGTTAGTGCCTCAACATGGCTACGCTCATGAAAGCAAAATTTGGACAAAAAGGGAAACACACAGATTAGCAGAAAAAGGTGTCCCGTCCGACCTCGAGCGTCATGTCGTCTTTGCTATCTTTGCTGTTGTCGTAGAGCAAAGCTTCTTTGATCTGTGCCGTCGGTTGCGTCGGCGCTGATGGGTTGAAACCAAAAGACGCGTGCGTACGTACATGTTTGCACTGACGCACACACAGCAGAGAGCAGTGGACTATCAAATGCTGAGGTGCGCTTTGCTCAAGTGGTATTACTACAAGCAAAACAACGAACTCAAACGCGTGTTCGTTCACTGTTGTCAAATAATATCCGGATTAATTTTAGGCAATTTTTCCTCAATTTTCCAGAGGAACTTTCATGAAAATTTGAAAATCCGGAATTCCGGGAAAATCAGGAGGACTTTCATCACTGGACATGGTGAAAAAAAGCATTAATTGAGAAAGGGTTTAAAAAAAAAAAAAAGATTGACGCTGGGCATGGCTTCAGCTTCTGCAGTGTGCTCAAGGAAATTGGCATACAGGATTAGCGGAAAGGCCATGCAACTGGCCACAAAGCTTTGGTTCGTGTTACGACCACCCCATAGTTACAGAGATGTTTCCGTCTTATATAATATATAAAATATATCTGAAAATATACTCTGACTCAATGCTCAGCATGGATTTGAACCATTGATAGTAGATTATTTTTAAATTAAGATTATGGTTGGGTATTGTTTCAATGTGGATGATTTTGGTTCCGATTCCCATTCCTTATGATTCTTGATTCCAATTCTTTAAAAAAAACAAAACCAAAACTTTTTACTGTTACTATGAGTGACTCAAAGGGCTGTTTTAACTAGTGTACTGATTTTCCACGAGTGCTTTATTTTTGAGAACCTCGTGAAAATACAATAATATAGCAGTTACTTGGAGCATGCTACGAAACATCGATCGGTGGGCTAACTTAGTGTTGCTTTTCTTCAGGAAGAAAAAATATAGATGACAAACACAAAGCTGCATTTGAGGGGCAAGCAAGGAAATGTATCGAATGCAAGCACTTGATGTGCTGTGTATGTATAGCCTATAAATGGATGTGAATGCTGTATATGCTACAAGACAAATCAGGGATGGGCAAGTGATTTTGCAAAAGGGCCACATGAGAAACTGGAACGTTTGCCAAGTCAACATGCTAACTTCAGCTTTGTGTATATTTTTCATGGATTCAGAAAAAGCTTGTTTCAATAAATTGCTACATACGTAAATATGGTATGTGTTATTATTTGGAAATGCAAACTAAACAAAACTATAAGCGTTCATTAAAATTGCATCGTTACACTTTAAAAATAACAATTTTCTGCATGAACAGTCAGCTGATATGAGCGATTCCTCATCATGACTCCCAAATATAATATAATGAATCTAAAATATTATTGACAGCGATGTATAATGATCGTGTGATGACTAAAAATAATCTTGACATTTATATGAAATGGTAACTTTGTATGCAGGCCAAATCTTCTTGGTCCTCTTGCCCCACTGTGCAGGAAGTAAGAACGTTGTGAACATTAAGACCACTGCAGTCATTTTTGATGGTCTCTTTTTTGGAAAATTTGTTGCTGAGTGGTTGGAAAAATTGCTAAATAATGGGAAAACATCGCTAAATTGGCAGCGCTGCAGGCACAAGTCATAGATGTGTACAAGCGTGCAAGTGTGCACATAAAATAAAAGCACAAGTTTCAAACTAAGCGCCACATATTTTACATTTTGACTTCATGGTCACTGTGAGGGCGGGACAGAGATTGCAGGCGGGCCGATGTGGCCCCTGGGCTGTGCTTTGCCCAAATCCGAGCAAAATAGTTGTCTTTTGCATTTGTGTTTTGACTCACTGCTTTACTTCCAGTTTAACTTGTTGGCTCAATGTTGTCATTAGATCTACCCGATTCTAATGTCAGACCCCGCGGAGGGCGACCGCCACCATCGCGGGGTCTCGGCAGATGCCACAGATGGGGATATCTGCGGGAAGGGCCCAGCGTACGCCCTGAGTCGCCGCTGCGGCCTGCGTGTGCCGTTTGGGCGCCTGATAGGGATTGGGCGACGGCGCCGATTGGAAAGAGGAGAGGACGGCGGGTACGAGCCCCGCCAAGCTGCCATGCACCTGTGCCGTGACTTTGTTAGTGGGAGGGGCCTGCACCACACACAGACAGGTCCTTCTTTGTTCATGCTTCTTCCGCGCGGCTAACTAGAAATTCAGCACTGACATTTTAAAATCTGAACGATTCTGAGAGAACCGTAATATTAGTCTTGGGTCCATTCGATTCTTGTTCATAGATGCCCAAGCCTCATTAGGATACATCTTTAGTTACCTGCCTGTATCACCTAAGTGAGTGTGGAAAACATTACAACTTAAGTACAAATAATGTATTTGTGAATGCCATCTTACCTCTTGGGGAGTGATGTCTCCATGTGATGCTCGCCTCTGGCCGACCCATCGCAAAGCACATCAGATTGACGTTGCTGCCTTCATTTACTGTGATGTCCTTCGATATATTAGTGATCCTGGCAGGTACTGAAAAGAGAAATGGCAAATTATGACTGACTACGAAAGAAATGGCATGTGAGCGATGGGTACTCTAACCCAGGGGTCCCCAACCGCCGGTCCGCGGACCGGTACCGGTCCGCAGGGCATTTGGTACCGGGCCGCACAGAAAGAACTTGCCTTAATTCCGTTTTATTTATTTCGGAAGACGAAAGATGTTTTATTTTGAAAAATTACCGGATTCTCCGTTACATCCGTCTGTGTCACGCTTGACAAACGTCAAGCCACACTTCTCCGTCACGTGACCGATTACGCTAAAAACAAAATGCCAGAGCTCGCAAAAGAGTAAAAAAACTGCTGGAGATCGCAAATGACGGCGGCCTTAAAAGTACGTTTGAGACAACTGGATGAAATTTATGGCTGAATATTCTGAGATCGCCACAGTAGCACTGTTGCTATATCCGACATGCTACCTGTGTGAGGCGGGGGTTTTCTGCAGCAACGGCGACTAAAACAAAATTACGAAGTAGATTGAACATAAAACACACATTTGAGGTGTCATTGTCTCCTATTACCCCGAGATGGGACCGTCTGGTTGCAGAAAATCAAGCTCGGGGCTGTGGTGAGTCGTCATTTTCATGCACTTTGAATTTGCATTGTGTCGTATTTTGAAGGCATTAAACATTACCATAGCGATCAGAGTGTTGCGGCCAGATTAGACGCTCCTTGTATTTCGAAAACGCCACAGTTTTCATGCAGCTCATACCATATTATTTTGTTGTATTATTTCCGCCACACCTTAAATGCCGGTCCCTGAAAATATTGTCTGACATAAACCGGTCCGTGGGGCAAATAAGGTTGGGGACCCCTGCTCTAACCCACGTGAATAAAAAAATCATAAATGAGGTTGAAAATAACTGCTGGTTTGGGACTCAATTAGCCCGCACTAGATGATAAATTCAGTGACACATGACTAACTTCCTTTATTAGGATCATTCGTAAAATGGTCTTTTGACAGCCATCCATCAATTTTCCGATCCGCTTATCCTCACAAGGATCACAGGGCATGCTGGAGGCTATCCCAGCCGTCTTCGAGCAGTAGGCAGGGCACACATAGACAAAGACCTATCGCGCTCACACTCATATCTAGGGACAATTTGGAGTGTTCCATGTTTTGGGAATGTGGGAAGAAACCGGAGTACTTGGAGAAAACCCACGCAGGCACGGGGAGAACATGCAAACTCCACACAGGAAGGCCGGAGCCGGAATTGAACCCTGCATCTTTGCACTGTGAGGTCAACATGCTAACCACTCGACCGCCTCTTTTGACAGCCATGCAAACGGAATTGGACAGAGAACTTGACAACAAACCAACTGTTATGACCTCTCCACATGATGGCAACTGGGGAAGGGTCTAACATAAGTGTGGCAGGTGGGGAGGAGCAAAGAGTGGTTCGCTGTCATGGTTTGGACTATCTAGCGAGTACTCTCACTTTGGGGACAAGCGAGTAAGATCACGGTGGGGGACACACACCACAAGAGGAAGAGATTGGAGTGAACAATCCTGAATTCCCACTGCCTTAGTGCAGCCCAGATAAAAACTGGAAATGAATGAACCAAAACAAATATTGGCAAAGTTCCCTAACGCATGAATGAATAATGGACACGAATGAACATGATAGATAGATGGATATGGCGAGGAACTAATTTGCCTGCACTAATCGAGAGGCAGCGGTACCGAAGACATACGAGGAAGACTGGGGCTGACGATCACAACAAGATAATACGACACAACCCAGTTGTTAATAGGGGGCCACTCTCCCCTGCACTGATTGGTCGGCCAAATTGTGAACACGGGACAACAATCAGCAAAGAGCAAAGGGATGAGCTCCCGCACACATGCAAAGATCAACCACAACACAAACGAAATAAATAAATAAACAGCCACAAAATATCGTGGACCGTAACACCAACTATAGATGTAAATATGGTTAATTAAATTCTAACATTTCACGTGATTGAGCTGCTGATCACTTGGATTGAAATTACACGATATTGACTGTGTACATATTTGAATATACTTAATTCAATGGAGCAAGGAGAAAATGTGAATGCTTTCTTTAATTATTATGACAAGTAGGGCCGACTGATAAGGATGGGCCGGTAATCATTTCGATATCCGACCAAAAAAAAAAAAAAAAAATTCCAATTAATCATCCGATTAAATAAAAAAATATAATGAAGAAACAAACTTTTTTTTTTTTTGGTTACCATAAATATGTAATAAACAATGAAGCGTTTTCCCTTAAAATGACATGAAACTAACTGCCATTTTGCATTACTTTTTTACATTTGTTCATAAAATACACAACACACAATAAAATGATTTCAACTCAATCATTCCCCACCGCATGTTTTTTTTTTCATAATCCAACTGTTTAGCGCCGTCCACGATTAAAACTCAAGTATGGCATTTTAAATTTATTTATTTATTTATTTATTTTTTAATCCATTGCACGCAGGAAGACCTCATGCAATTCCCCACCAAGTATCAACATTAAAAAGGATTGCAATGAGGTGCAATCGCCAACTATTTCCTTTGATCAGATCATAGACGCTATTGCTTGTAGAGCAGAATTAAGCCCACGGAGAAGGAACTAACATGGCCTTGCAAAGGGAACGTTAAGAGCAAAGCAATCAAAAAATGGAGCACCTGACACTTGATAACAATCTCTTCAGGGTTGAAGCCGCAGAGAAAGTTGATCAAAATAATGATGCTGCGAGCATGCGTGAACCTTACAATACTCTTCTGATCCTCCATTAACCATTGGATGATGCAGTCGGAGATGAGTGGCATGGAGGGGAACAAAGCGGCAAGTGTTTGACGACCTCACAGTGCTTTTAAACCAAGGCCACATCAAGTAGAGATTTTTTTTTTTGTGTGTGTGTGACACACTGATCCTGACTCTAATGAGGAATCCATCCCCTCAGGGTTGGGCGAGAGCAGCAGAGACACATCCCCTGGGCCCCCACAAAAAGACAAGAGGGAAGGGCGAACTTGTTCCCGTGCTAACTTTAGTAACTTGATATCGGTGGTCGACTGTTTGGCACGTCCCGCCTCACAGTACAGAAGTCCATGATTCGATTCCGGGCTCCGACCTTCCTGCGCGCAGCTCTCTGGGTACTCTGGTTTCCTCCCACATGCCAAAAACATGCATGGCAGGCTTATGGAACACTCTAAATTGTCCCTATGTGTGACTGTGAGTGTGTGTGTGAATGGTTGTGTTTATCTGTGGGTCCTGCAATTGGCTGGTAATCAGTCAACCCTGCTCACTGCCCGATGATAGCTGCGATAGCATCCAGCACGCCCGCGACCCTTGTGAGGATAAGCGGTTCAGATAACGGATGGATTACCCCTTTCACATGCCCATCAGCCTATGTTACATGAATATACTATGCTGTCTATAATATAACATCTATTGCCAGTTCTCATGTGTGTACTCTTCATATGAATTATGTAAATGTGGAGTTATATATAGCACTGCACACTAAAGCTAAAACCGCTGAATGAATTAGCAGAGATAAATTGGATGACTGCAAAAAGGTTGGTGTAAACCATTGTAAATGTAAGTCTCAAGTGCAGAAAATCTCATGTGTGTGACTACAACAAGAACAACAAAAGTGCTTTTTGGCAATGTACATACTTCCATACATTAGGTTGTGCATCTAGCACCAGAAGCGCTCCCATTCCTTCTGTTGGCAGGGTAAGGAGAGATAATATTTTTGCTTGACTTCATTTTGCAACAACCAACTATGGTTTTATGATAATTTTCTATCACCATATTGCACAGGCCATACAGACATCTGGATTATTCTGGCGGGCATCATGCTGACAGGGGCAACCCCCCATCTTAGTCAATGAACCGAAAACATTTTTGGCACTGACTTTTTCTTTTGGATTTGTACAAAAAAAACACCATGTTTTGAGGTGGTGAACACTATGGTGCCCTTGCACAAATGAGATCGTTTATCAAATCCCCACCCACCACCCCACATATGCTTCAAATGGTCGAAGTGCATGCACTCGCACAAACAAGTATGCACACACACTTGTCCGCACCTGTATGTAGCACAGTGCTCTCCATTTTTGGCAAATGTTAAAATTATAAATAGCGTATTGTCCGCACGATAAGGCGCACCAAAAAGCATTCAATTTTCTCAAAAGCCGACAGTAAGCAGAATAATCCGATGCAGTTTGCATTCGTTTTTTTTGTTTGTTAATTGAATATAAAAACATATACAGTAATAAATTCACAGAAAATAAAGGTAAGAATTGTATTGTATTTTCTTACCGTAGCTCCATCTAGTGGATGCATAACGCAGCCACACCCACTATTGTAGCTTCTATTCTATGTGCCTTATAATGCGGTGTGCCCTATATATGAAAACAGTTTTTACATAGCCATTCATTGAAGGTGCGACTTGTACATCGAAGTGCCTTATTGTGTAAAAAATATGGTACATAGATGCTTGAACAGGATTTTTTTTTTTTTAAGAAAAATTACTTGTTCAGGTTCATTTGATGTTGTTTCTTTAGAAGTACTATTTATATGTTTGAACGATCATAAAATCAACAAATACGAGTGTCAAAGTTGAAGTCTTACGTGAAATATGTCTTTTCATAAAACGAAATGATAAATTGGCTCTGTTGCAAATAGCTGCCATTGAAGGAAATAAGTAAATACATAAAATGAAACATAGATATCCCAATCAAAATCTGTAGTTGTACAACTTTTCAAGAAATACAGGTGCACTCCAACATCACTTCCCTTACCTTGCCTTTGATTGACTGATTCTTCCTTTTTCCCTGTGACCAGCGTTTTGGACTTTGTCGGTTTTGCGTTTTTGATAATAAACATCTTTGCTTTCGCATTTAGTCTGTGTCTGCATTTCTGGGATCCTAAACATTATTCGGTTCATTTCGAACCGAACATCATGACCTTTGGAGTGAGGACTAGTGACAGTCATTCAGAACTTTCACTATGGGGGGCACGGGGATGAGGGAGGCAGTCTTAAGGCAGTTTGAGAAAGACACTATTTGAAGTGAGGTATTAAAAATGTCTCAACGGACCTCGGTCAGCTGGTGGGCACAATCCTTCAGCGATATTGACAGGGCCTTTAACGTAGGAGTTAATCCTTTGCACGTTCTTCCTCCCATCTGTTGTTATGCGAATGTTCATGTACACACAATTCATGCAGCATGTTATGTACTCGTTTGGGTATGGCGATACGTTAAAGAAAGTCTTGTGAGAGCATATGTCAATTTTATGTGGTTAAAATCATCTGCAACAACATATATTGCCTCCGGGTGCTTGAAGTGGAGAAAGCTAATGGTGTTGTGAAGCTCCCGTGGCACCTACAGTGACGAACACTGCTGCAAACTAGCGAGGCAAATGTGGCCGGCCTCTATATATTGCAGACATGTTTGTTTAATACATTGACATAATACAACACCATATTTATATCACACTTTCACAAAATGAGCACTCATCTAAACGGCGATATCACTGTATGTATGTATATATATATATATATATATATAGTATATTTTTTGGGTCGTGCGTCTTATACA
The DNA here is from genome assembly GCF_001891065.2 of Hippocampus comes. Taxonomy (NCBI): domain Eukaryota; kingdom Metazoa; phylum Chordata; class Actinopteri; order Syngnathiformes; family Syngnathidae; genus Hippocampus; species Hippocampus comes. The sequence continues at coordinate 84,728 of NW_017805494.1, read as the reverse complement.
GCTTGCACGTTTTCTAATTGAAAAATAAAAAATAAAAAAATTGGCACACTTGCGTGATAACATTGTTTAAAATTTTACATTGTTTTTTTTTTAAAAACGATGCACAAAGTCAATAGCTCAGCTTTCTTGCTCTACACAAAGATCTCTAACGGATTTTGGGAAGCCAACAATTTCCAAAAGCTCAGCTTTCAAAAACGCAGAGCGGAAATTATCCATCCATCCAACCATATGTTATCCAAACTGGTTATTATTATTGTTATTGTTGTTGTTGTTATTATTATTTACAGTAAAAATGGCTCTTATTATTATTATTATACATTTATTAAACACTATACATATTTATAAAGCACTATCACAACAGCTGCAGCTGTAACAAGGCACTTGACAGAGCATTTAATATAACATAAAAAAAATACAACAGAGCACATAACAAAACATGGACAATAATACAATCGTAACAACTAATCCAACATACGCCTTGCTGTTTGAAGCAGTATACATGAAAGAAGAGAGAATCAAAGACAACGGTCAAATAGCGTGACCCCACCACCAAAATCAGTGCTGGCACGGACAGGCTGCCAAGAAGGCACACCCACCAATGATTATTATTCTTATCATTATTAATATCTAGCTTAAGTATACATGGTATGCAGCACTACATATTGATGCTACACAAAGCCCTATATAATATGTACTGCCTTATTCATATACATTGTGGAGGCCTTCATGCAAAGTAACAGAAGTAAATCATGTATCTGATCCTTACTCAAGGACATTTTAAGATAGTCTCGCAGGCTGAGTAAATTAAATTAACATTTTAGCATCAGCACCTGACTGTTGCATATGACCTGTGCCAGTCTACCCTTTTATGTTTCCCAGGAATGAAGTGAGTCTTTATGAGTTCACTTTTCCTTTTAATTTGAGTTTAAAACTCATTTCATTTCAGAGCCCCAGATTCCTGATCGAAAAATCCATTGTTCATTCCAAAAACTATGGACAAGGACAAATGAATGATGGGCTTTAACATTTGAATTGCTGGCGCCTTTGTTATTATTGTCCTGGAACCACATCAATTGTGACGAAACTAGGACTGCAACGATCAAATATTTTGGTATCCGGATACCCTACTGAAAATTCTATTGAGTAATCTGGTATTCGGATAAAAATAAAATTAAGAAAAAAACAAAACAACCACAAGACTTTTTTCTGCCTTGGTTATAAGTACGAAAGACAAAAATTTTCCAACTAACGAACATCGAACTGGTTTTCATTTTTAGATATTGAACATTTAAACTGTTCATAGCAGCACACTATTTTCCTCTCGAGAAACATTTGTGAAATTTTAGAAAAATCCCTCACCATCATTTTTGGCTGTGAGACAAAGTGAGAGAACAACACTCGTGATTTTGCTAAAAAAAAAAATTAAAAAAAAACAAGTAAAGTAAGCTCGGTTTGTTAAAATGTGATCCGTTGGAACGGCGGCTTGCGAGCAATGGAACTGCTTCTAAATGCTACCGACAGGCATGGTGCAATACAGTGTCAACGTAATTAAGTCAGTTTTTTTTTCAGCAGCTTTAATTGGCGATTTAATTTTTGGACGTCGTGTTTTTGTCGAAGTAGAAGCAGGGACGTCTGCTTGAAGTGCGGAGCTTTCAGTCCAATTGTTTTTTTTCATCTGGAATATGGCATCTAATGTTCCAAAACCCACTCCGAGGTACTCACACCCATGCTGAAGGGAGGTAAACTAAATGTTTGTGTACGATGATATGTGCAAATCTTGTGATCAGCATGAAAAAAGCTCCACAGTTACGGTGCATTTTTTGGGGGGATATACATTATCCTACTTTGAGTCATGTTGATATTGATTTCTTGATTCCACTGGCATCAAGGCGGTTTCTGGTTTCCTATTCATAACATTGCGGCTTAAAAGAAAAAAAAAACACTTGACAACACAGTCAGTGTTCAGTCAAAAACCAAAAGAAAATGTGTCAGAACTGGATCACTAATGTTCAACATTCTGTCACCTATTCATCAATATATTAACATGAGCACATGAGTTCACCCAAAAAATGGAATCGGGCGCACAGTTTGAATCACATCAAGTATGCAGTCCAAACAAATTGAACCTTCCAACCATTTTCAATACGATTTATTCTCTTCACGATCACAGGAAAACTGGAGCTGACCATCTGACTTACAGTGGTGGACACCATCACCAGTCTCACGGAAATGCATGGTTCAGGGTTTGAACTTAAAATGTTCTTGTTCTTTCTGTAAGGCAACTGTGCTAAGTATTCCATCCTGCTGCCTTGCCCATGATCTGTGTTTCCAAATCTTTCAAGTTTACCAGTGTGATGTCATCTATCAGTATTGCACTATAACCTGCCTGAATCTGAGCATTTTGGGTGGAGGGGTGAGGGAATGCTTTAAAGTACTATTAAAGATAAAGTATTTCACAAAAATTTAACCGTTGCACATGAAAATAATCAGTGTGTCTCCTCCACAATAGACATCAGCAAACAAAATGAACTGTGAGTCTTTTTCAACATGCAACAATATAATTGGTTACAATGTTGATGTCGGATTATGTTTTTGTGTTTCTTGAGTCCCAATAAGATTAACAGTATATTTGCTCTTTTTTTTCCCCCTCTCTCATAAGTAAGCAAGGTAGAGTAACGAGACTTAATGCGCAATTTGCAGTCAGCGTGAATATTTGCTTGAGCTTGCTGATCTTCCTTCTGGCTGATTTAATTTAATTTACTCAGCTGAATTCATGACTAATGAGGAATTAAAACAAGCATCCTATTATAGGGAAACAATCAAACCTATGGCCGGGTAAACATATAAAGATGTTTGGGCTGTTTTTGTCTCGATTTTGCCCTATCATGATCAAGGATGTCAAACACCCGGCTATCTTATGTCTAATAAGATCCTATAAGATGATCCTTATGTCGGTGGTGGACATGTCCTAATACTAGGCTACGAAACTAGTCAGGGCCGACTATCATAACGATGAAACATGTTCAATATCTTTGACCAAAAATCTTCATGTGTGCGGGGAAAGCCGACTACTCATGAGCTGTTTGACTCCATGGGCTGTGGCATGAACAAAATGTGACCAAACAAAGAAGCAGCCTTAATGACCAACAAGGAGGCGCTAGTAAATAAAACAATGTTTTTACCCAATTTATACATGTATTTTTTAATAAAATGTGGGTTCCCGAGACAGCAGGTAAGTAAGTCTTTTCTTCCTCCGGTACTCTTCGGAATTACTCAGCAACCATCAGTGAATACCTGAAATATCACCGGGAAGGACCCCGAGCTGATGTGTGAGGCAGAGAGTCGGACATAGTCGGACTCACCTCCACACACAACTTGGGCTCTGGAAAAAGTCCTCTCGACAGAGGTTGGACTCTCTTCCACTCTAGAAGTTCCTAGGGTGAGAGGTGCAGAGCAGGTGTGGGCATACTTATTGCCCCACAATAGATTTCACTCGGGCGGACGAGTGTAGCCTCTCTCCACCTTCGGGTGGGGGTATGAATTGCTGACTGTTGTTTGTGCCAATGCGCCAAACAGCAGTTCAGAGTACCCACCCTTTTTGGAGTCCTTGGAAGCTGTGGTGGAGTGCGCTCGGCCCTGGAAACTCCCTCGTTCTGCTGCTGGGGGACTCCACTGCTCACATGGGCAATTAATGAGACCTTGAAGGTTGTGAGTGGGTGGAACACGCTACCCTGCTGCTCCCTGGTCTGAACCCAGTGTTCTGTTCCTGGACATCTATGCTCGTCACGGATCGCCTACAACAAACACCATGTTCAAAAACAAGGGTGTCCATATGTGCAATTGGCACCAGGACACTCTAGGCCACAGTTCGATAATCGACTTTGGGGTTCTATCATCCGATTTGCAACTGCATGTTTTGGACACTCTAGTGAAGAGAGGGGTGGAGCTATCAACTGATCACCAACTGGTGGTGTGTTGGCTCCACTGGTGCTGAAAGATGCCGGTCCGACGTGGCAGATCGACATTTATTGTGAGGGTTTACTGGGAACATCTGGCAGAATCATCTTGTCATAAAGAGTTTCAACTCCCACCTCGGGCAGAACTTTGTCCATGTATTGGGGGAGACAGTGAGACTCCCAAGGCAGCTGACAGGTACCAGCTGGCCAGTGCAGCTTTGGTGGTTTTTCGGAGGAGTTTGGCGAGGCTATGGAAAGTGACTACTGGACTGCTACAAGGAAATTCTGGTCCACTACCCGATGTCTTAGGAGGCGTAATGGACCAGAATTCGGGACATTGTGACGGTGGGGAGAATACTTCAAAGACCTCCTCATTTCTGTCACGTTTGCGAGGTGGTGGTGGACCCCAAAAAGCAGGCATGAGGGAGGAGCAGGGTGAACTTGACGAATTGTATTCAATAAAACACAGAGAACTAAATCCAAAACAAACAAAGTCCTGAAAACCAATCCAAAGTATCAAACAAAACCATGACTGAAGCAGAAACTATCAAATAACCGAAACATGACCAGAACAAATATGACAGCAGCAACAAAGAGCAACAAACAAGCAACAATGACCTGACAATGAGTGCTCGGGCTGGGAGTCCTTTTAAAGCACTAATTACATAACGACCAACAGATGTGCAGCTACAGGGAGAGCCCTACAGTGCCACCTGTTGGTCCCAAACCGAATCATGACAATTTCCACCAATTGCTTTCCATTGATGAAACAGAGCCTGGAGACTCTGAGGTGGGCTCTCCTATCTCTGGTTATCGAGGTGGTTAAAATGCTTTTTGGGGGGCAATGCCCCTGCGGTGGATGAGGTCCGCTCGGAGTTCCCAAAGTCTCTGGATGTTTTTGGGTTGTCTGGAGTGGCAGCCTGGTGTGGCGGTTCCTCTTTTCAAGAAGGGGGACCGGAGTGTGTATTCCAACTACAGAGGAATCACGCTCCTCAGCTTCCCTGGTAAGGTCTATTCAGGATTGCTGGAGAGGTCGATTCTCAGATTCAAGAAGACCTTACGGTTTTCGTCCTGACCGTGGAACAGTGGACCAGCTCAGGACCCTCAGCAGAGTCCTCAAAGGGGCATGGGAGTTCGCACAACCAGTTGACACGTGTTTTGTGGACTTGGAGAAGGCGTTCAACTGCATCCCTTGGGGAGTTCATTGGGGGGTGCTTCGCCCCCTATTATAGGCCGTTAGGTCTCCATAACACCAATGTTAGAGTTTGGTTCGTTTCCAAAGAGGGTTGGACTCTCCCAAGGCTGTCCTTTGTCACAAATTGTTGTTCATAACCTTTATGGACAGAATTTCTAGGCGCAAGTGAGGCATTAAGGGGTCTGCTGTCGTGGCCTCAGTATTGCATCTCAGCTTTTTTCAAATTTATGATTATTATTTTTTTAATTATTAGTGGCTCCTTCAAGCAGGGCTCTCCAACACTCACTGGAGCATTTCGCAGCCGAGTGCGAAGCGGTTGGGATGAAGATCAACACCTCCAAATCTGAGACCACGATGTTCAGTTGGAAAAGGGTGGAATGCCCTCTCCAGGTCTGGGATGAGATAGTGAACCAAGTGGAAGAGTTTCAGTGTCTTGGGACCTTGTTCAAAGGTGAGGGTCGAATACAGCATGAGATACATGGGCATATTTGTGCAGCATCTGCTGTGATGCGGACTCTGTATTGGTCTGTCATGGTGAAGAAGGAGCTGAGCCAAAAGGCAAAGCTCTCGATTTACTCGTCAATCTCCATTCCTACCCTCACTTATGGTCAGCTGTGGGTCGTGACCGAAAGAACAAATTCCCGGATACAAGCGGCCGAAATGAGTTTCTTCTGCAGGGTGTCCGGGCTCTCCCTTAGAGAGATCGTAGGGACTCAGAGCAGAGCCGCTACTCCTCCACATTGAGAGGAGTCAGATGAGGTGTGTTGGGCATGTCATACCAGCAGGAATCCCTGGGGACAACCCAGGACACATTGGAGAAGCAATGTCTCCCAGGCTGGCCTGGGAACAGCTGAGTTCAGAAACGTTTACAGTTTTTGGCCTACTAGACACAATTAATCACCAAAACAATAGCAGAAACCAGCCCATTACATAATTTACAATAGAAGTTCAATCATTTCTTATCACCATTTCTACAAGTCATAAACCAAAGATGTGTACATAGTTCAAAGAATCTATCTTAAGAAAGCTCTATTTATTTTTTCACAATAGTCAGCATCTTACATGGCTGAGAAATCATTTGTGAGACAAATTACTGTTATGGTTTCATGAAATAAAATGCAAAAGGTAATCAAAACACAAACTGAATCAAACCCAAGTTCAAAGCAGCATTTAGAATTGTGAAGAAGGAATGGTCATTTTGCTTCTCATTTATGATTTGAATGAATGTGACATTGTGCTGGCAAGGCCACTGTTGTGGCGGATTACCTGTCAAGGTTGGTGCACATCAGCAACCTTATGGAGGAGGATAATGTGATGGAGTGTTGTTCAAGTTTCGTCAGTCCTTGAGTGGTGTATTGTCTTTGGCTGAAGGGTAAAGCTGACGTGAGCACGAGCCATGTGTTTTGTTCCCAAGGAGCCAAGCTCGATTGAAACTGTTCCCCGTGGACCCATACAAACGTCCAGCGGTCATACACATCAAGAAACTGTTTCTCAGCTGCCGAAACTACTTTGTCTCCCACCGTTGTGGGTGTCGACCTGTGATGGGTCCGGCAATACCGATGCATTAGCGCATGTGTTGAACTCATAAAGCGAATTCCCCTGTTGGTGCGCATATCACTGTAAGAAAAATCACGAGACACAGCGGCTGTGTCGGACAGCAGTTTGCATGCCAAATTGTGCTCATCAGGATGTGGAACTTGTAGAACATCTGTGTTTGTGTTGAACGGAGGAGCGGAGAATTTGATTGTGTGCTGTTTGTGGATGCCAATTATCACGTTGTCGATTTGTGGAGACCATGGAGCCATCGAGAAAGAAGAAAATTTCTGCAGTTTCGGAGTATTTTGATCTGAGATCGTCTAATGAGGTAAATGTTCGCCCTCTTTGGCCTCATTTCCATTCAAGTTAATGCCATTTCCAAAGACTCCTGTTCAGCATTGTTTTACATGTGTACCTTTACGCAATATGTTATGGTATCCAATGCCATGTTGCTCTGGATGCATTGTGATGATGTCACTCTCCACAGCGGAGCACGTTGATGTGAATGCTCAAATAAATATGCCCATTTTGGCTGAAAGTAAAGTAAATAGCACATATCAACATGCGATCCTGGAGGAAATGTCTGTGCAACTGCTGTAGACTCCATGGCCTCATGCTACCAGTAATGACACTAGGCTGAGCCGAATGCAACACTAGTGGAAAAACTGTCGGAAAAGTAAGGAGGCAAAAAAAAAAAAAACATTCCTGTTTTAGTGGTTGTCTCATTGTTGCCCTCCTGTTGTTGATTTCATTAACACCCAAGTATCTGCAACTAATTAACAACACCCTATGTGACTTAAATCACCAGATCAATATCCCAGAAGGTTAAAAGATGTGAAGCTCTGCTTAGATTAAAAAAAGGCAACTTTCATTTTTTTTGAGCAGTGTACTCCGCCCCTGCGTGTCACTGAACCAAACTGGGGCACTTTTGTTTGTTTTTTTTTTTGTTTGTTTTTTTGTAATATGAAAAATACCGTAATTTCTGTCATATCAGCCACTGCTTTTGTCACAAGCTTTCAAACCTGCGGCTTATTTCATGATGCGGCCTGTTTAGAAATTTTTCCAATGGCCGCCAGGGAGCGCTCAAGCAGAAAAGGTTATAGTGAGATGCTATCATGTGTCACAGTGAAAACAACCGGCCATGAGAGGGCGCACTTGACCTGTGTTTTGAGCCGGACTACAATGCGAAAGCTGTGGGACTGCGTCTATGACAGACTTGACCAACAAAATAATTTTCATGAAGGCTTTATTCCTGACTGAACACAGAAAATGTACAGCATCAATAAAATAAAAGACTGAGATATGTCAAATTGGATTGACAAATAGAAAAGGTATACAAAAATAGAAAACAGTAGTGGCTTGTGAGCACTTTCTGGCATGTTGTATGTGCCCAAAACACGTGGAAAACAACTCATCTCCCCTGCTTCGCGGCTGTTCACACAACCCACTGTGTGACACCGTTCAAACTCCCAAACGACGATATTTTACTCTTAATTTCAGCCGGGTTACAATGCCGATTGCAGATCCATCAGGTCTGAATAAGCACAGCTCACAGTTCGTCTCCCTTCACTTCGTGGTCCAAGTCTCAAGAGATTTCCTACAGGATTATCCAACACTCCTTTTAAAGTGACAGTGCTCCATTTATTAAACGAGGCAGCATTCACTACAACAGTCATAGTATTGTTCACCTGGTTACATATGCCAAAAGAAAACCTCCCTACAAGACATTGTCGTGAAAGTTGACACGAAAGCGCGGAAGGTAGAAGGCCTTATAAAGGAACGGTTGACCGAGTGTTATGGCAAGTGAGGATTTTTTCATTTTAAAACAAAACATTACTTGACAGGGAATGGTGCGTTTATTTTGTTGTGTTTTTTTGTTTTTTAAACCAGCCATGTGAGTGATGTTTTACTACTGTGGTGCGGCCGCGTTCAGGAATTATTTGGAAAGACAAGTTAAGGTATGTTATTAAACATTGAAACCTCTTTTTGTGGAACGACTTTCTTTGCAAATATCTCATGTCACAATATGCCCACCTGCGTCTTATAGACGGGTGCAGCTTGCGTGTGTACAAAATGTTTTTTCCTTTAAAAATGTAGTGTAATGTCTTATAATCAGGTGCACTCTATAATCCGGAAATTACGGTATTACATTTTGGGAATTAAGTAACCGAACACTGATAATTACTGATGTTATTATTGAATGTCTTTTACAAAATGTGATTTTTCAATACTTTGCTATGTTTCCATTGAGAAAATGATAAGTTTAAGTGATTAAAGAGGTCCAGGTTTGAACTACTGAACCATTAAGCTCGGAATCTACCTGTGCGACTTCCGATTCATGTTGGTATGCTGGGTCACATACTGTATGTGCAGCCACAGTGGAAGCAGGTTCCCTAATCCCACAGGGTTACAAATGACAAGGTCACTGTGTTGATTGATATTCCTTCAAACCTCTGTGTGCAGGTTCCACAACAATCATCATTTCTGAAGAGCTAGAGAGGATACAAACTGTTGGGACAAATGTCACATCTGAAATCCCCAAAGGAGATTTCATGCTTTACTTGTCATCAGTGGGCTTTGTGTCTTCCCTTCATTCATTTGCAAATAAGCGTTTCTGTATAGGTGAAATCTTTGACACAGTCCAGGAAAACACATCAAGTTGGACCCTAAGCATGCTTTTTGTGTTCCAAAAATAAATCTCAGACATTTTAATGGATAGCTTTGTAGTTTTGTGACATTTATCAGATTTTTTTCATTCAAAATGAACAGTGCAATTCCATTTTTTCCAAATCCAACCTTGGCCTCTTTTTTATGCGGATATAAATTGGATGTGCATGCGGTGTATCTGCAGGATGAACAATCATACATATTCAAAAGCGTGATCTGTGCTACGCATGGGAGGGAGAGTGTTCTGGAGCCTCCTGACAATCGTGAATCTGCAAAGTTGTGTTGAGTTACAGTGTTGTCTTTACATTTGACTTAAATTTAATCCCACTTGAAAAATGAATCATAAAGTGGACATTTGTGGTCACAGTAGTAATTCAGCCACGCTGACGGTTCATTTCTTATGTGGGGCAATGTCGTGACACAGGGCTAAGAGCAGTTTTGACACAGGATGATTCAGATTTTTTCAGATTCATATTTGAAAATGAGTTTTCATCCGTCCATCCATTATTCAATCAGTTTATCCTTACGAGGGTCGTGGCCATGCTGGAGTCTATCCCAGCTGTCTTTGGGCAGGAGCCGGGGTGTCCCTGAAGCCAGTTGCTTGCCAATTGCAGGGCACACAGACAAACAACAACCATTCATGCTCTCAATCACAGCTAATATTTCAACTAACCTATTATGCATGTTTTGGAATGTTGTAGAAAACCAGTGTACATGCAGAAAACCACACAGGCATGGGGGAGGTCATGCAAACGCCATACAAGAAGCCCGGAACCAAGATTAGAAGCCTGGACTCTGTACCGTGAGGCGGACGTACTAACCAGTCAGCAAGCATGCTTTTTGAAATCCGGCTGGGAAAGCTTCCACCAAAGTGTCAGATTTTTTTTTCCTCCTGAACTTCTCATTAAGCTCTTGGAGACTGTAATCGGACTATACCTGATCGTTTGGCATGACGGTGAGTGGGGCTGCTCATAGCGCTGCTGTGCATCATTTACAGTATTCCCTCCTCCAAGTAAGCATCATATTTAAATGACATATGCGCCAAGCGAATGTTGGGGACCGTGGTTGCCATTATTTGGCATAATGCCATTTGATGCCTAATTACAGCTCATTTACATGATAATGCTTACAGAAAGGCTTTTTAAGATGTATCACATCAGATAATTCTGGTCACTTCGGGACCTTCAGCCACACAAAATGTTAAACTGAAAAGGTTTTACCTTGAACAATGAGATGCACTTTTGTAGATTTTGGTTTCTGATTTGTGAGGATGGAGCAGACATAGGGTCCTTCATCATGTATGTTAACATTTTGGATCTCGATGCTGTATTCCGTGATGGCTGTATTTTCCATCAGACTGACCCGAGGGTCCAGAGACCATTTTTCTTTTCCGGCAAAAAGAATGGTCGTGCGGTTCAGCCATGCCACTCTTGACACTTTACTGTCGACGCTGCATCTGTAAAAAATTAAAAAAAACAAAACATAAAAAACAAATACAAATATTAATAGAGAAAAAAAAACAAGGGATACTTTACAGTGAATACATCATATTCTGGAAAATCACATTTGTAATTTGGCCACTTATTATCCAGTTCAATTAATTTCATGAAGTTTTGAAGGAAATAATAAAAAATACATGATAAATATCTTCCGAGCCGGAGTGGTGTTGTGGTTTAGATTCTGTAGCTACTTTTCAAGAAGCTGTCCTTTCTGGTCCATTCTCAGTTATTTTCATCTGTTGGTATCCATCCATCCATCCATCGATTTTCAACACCGCAACCCGGTTGGAAAATCGGAAAAGACATTGGGAACGTGGGTATGAACAGTTCCAATCTCGGTTCCCGACGTCACTCCCTTCGACAATTGTGCAACCAGATTGACAATGCGATGGTTTGAACAAAGACCGGGTAGAAGGTGGATCCCAAAAACACAGACTCAGATAAATAGCGATTCCAAAATTATATTTATTTAGCGAAAGGTGAAAGACCGACAAAGTAGAAACAGAAATCGCTGGAGACAAAAAGCCAGGTAAATCCAATGAGAACAAAAAGGGCATGCAACTGGCAAGAAAAAATTGACAACCGAAAATCCATAAAAAACGAAATGACAACAGTCCTAACTAAAGAACATCAAACTACTCAAAAATGGCTTTATGAAAAAAAAAAAAATTACAGAACCAAAATCTATCGATGCAAAAGTCATTGAGACAATAACGCAGCAATTGTATTCCCAAAGCATATTTCAAACCCCAAAATTAAATACAGATTAACAACATTTTTTTTTTTTTGCCATGTACGCTTCTTGAACAATCTGTAAATGTCTCTGACCACATGTTCCTTCCATATCTATCTTGGCCATTTTTCCTGCCAAGTCCACTATTAAAATAATATGTCTTGATATTGAGGTTGTTAACTATCATAACTAAAACCAGCAAAAGAATCTAGCCACTTGAACCAAGCGGTGTAATACAGTGTCAGAAATTGTATAAGTGCCTTTTGAAATAGGGGAAAACCAAATCCTCAAAACCAATCACTGAATTACACCTACTTTACAATGAAACGCTTGAGCTTGAGCACAAAAATATCTGGGACCAACCACTACTTCTGCAAAATATAAACATTTTCAGCCCTTACATTCCCAGCATCCAAATGAGTCACCGCTGCAGACATTCGTTGTGGAGCATTAGGGAGGGCATTGCATAGTCTCCTCACTACCACCTGACACATGTTACACAAGTGATTAAAACTGACTATTTTGGATCTCAATTTTTTTGTCTTATATTAATATTTATATAGAGTCACATTTTGAAATCATATCATGAACAATTATCTTCAATGCATTTTGTGATTTTAATGTTGTTGTACGTATTTGCATAAGTAAGGAAATCTGTCAATCAGACAGCTCCAATACAGGTAGCAAGCTTGTTCTTATATTTACGCACGAAGATGTATTTCAGGATGAGTGGGTATTTATGAATTTTATTTTACACAGCATGAATCCGCTTTTATGAAGTTGTCATTTGCTGTCCCCTGATAACCAGGCAGGATGCATTTTTTGTTTGTTTGTTTGTTTTTTCTGAATAACATCAGGATTTGACATGAAGTGTTAGGGTGTTTGTTGGTTATAATGTTGGTTAGGGTGTTGGTTAGGGTGTTTGTGTCTAATTTGGTTACCAGTGTTTCAGCTTTGTCCCTGACCCCAGTCCAAGTGGGGGCTTAATATTATTCAGTCATAATGTAACACATTTTACATAGAAAAATAGAACACAAGTGAATGTCTGAAGTTTTATATGACATTGTTCAAATGGAAAGAAAGAGAGAAGGAAAGAAAGAAAATGACCAAAATGAGATCAAACGAGGCTTGGTTGGGGGTGGCTATTATCAATTTGTGTTGGCATAAACTATATACAGGAAATAATAGTGTTTCGGTATTTTGCATCTCCCTCTCTCCCTCTCTCTCTCTCTCTCTCTCTTTCTCTAGATAGATAGAAAAATAGATAGAGAGAGAGATAGTGCATACGCATTTTATGACTGTCCTACAATTATGTGAATCTCTTTGTGAGTCCTCTCTGTGACTTTCTATTCCTGACCAAATAAAGCCTACACCTCTGTATGATGTGGAAAAATTACAACATGAATGTCTTTAATTTTTTACTCGCCGTGCATGACCCACTTCTATAGCCCAGCCCACCAGTTGAGACTCACTGATGTAAACAGCACCTTTTACACTGATTGAACTACTCTGGATGAAAACGTTTTGATTTTTCTTTTTCTGAAGCAAGAATGCTTTTATTATGACATTCATTTTCATCACCAGACAAGATGACCGCATGGTAAATGCAAATTGCAAGACTCCCTGTAGCTCAATGAAACAGTTAAGGCTGCAATGAAAATGATCCCTTCGACGGGTGGTCTGACTGCCGTCTTTTAAAAACATGTATAGTAAATGTTCTCCCTTTATGTTGTATAGTCAAAAGATCTGTATAATCAAAATAAAGTCTCTCTTGTTATTTCATCGCCATGAAGATGGTAAGATGACAGCTTGTGTGGAAACCATAAAAGCACAGGCAGACCTTCCCCCAGGAAGCTGCAACCTGCTTAGTCTGTGGCAGTGATTCTGTGTGGTTCAGCTATATGCACATGCAATATCGGCTTCTATAAATATTGCAGTCGCGTCTGTTGCCATGTTAACTGCCACCAAAACAAAAATAATGAAATATTCCATGTTGAATGATTTTCTTCCGCTGAAGAAAGACATGTCAGAATTAGTGGGAAACAACTGATGGGAGTGCACACCTCACTGGCATTTTGTCTCGCTGATTGTAGGTTTTCATCCCAATTGACAGTACAGTGGTACTGCTACTTACGAAATGAATATGTTCTGGAAGAAATTTTTTAACGAGAACATTTTGTAAGTAGAGACGCGTTATCCATGTAAATGGCCTAATGCGTTCCAAGCCCCCCGCCCCACAATTCAGACATAATTTTTTTTCTAAAGCATAAAATTGCATCAAAATATGTAACAAATACATGTTATAATTAGATCATTGCACAATAAATGAGAGGTGTGCATAGTGTAAAAAGCAAAGAATAAAGAATAAAAATTATGGTCGTTTAACTTTAATTGTGTCCTCATCATTTTTGTGCCCTCTGTAGTTCATGTTCTCTCTCAGAAGTGTTTTTTGGTTGCCGTTTTGTAAAGAACTGATCCGAGGACGTTTGCTATTTTCGGCTTTTAACAATCGTTCGAAAATGTCCAAGGCAAACATCAGCAGAGTGAGCGATCGCCCGACTGGTGAACACTTTTTCTGGGTGATTCACATTTACGTAAAACTATCGGAACGCGGCCCAAAGGGCGAATGACGAGAACGCTGCATAGACACATATCTAGCCATTTATCTATCTACACCACTGCTTCTGAACCTGGGTTCGATGGAACCCAGGTTCAGGATTTTGGTAGAGGTCCCAAACCCAACCAGTTCGTATGCACGTTCACAGAACCCTTCTTTGGTGAAAAATAAAAATGTTTTTTTTTACAAACTCAGCACATTAAAAATACACATTTATTAAAAGCAGAAAAAAGTAAGTAAAATTATATGGCATAAGTATCCGTTTTTTAAAAATTGTATGACGTACTATCACGACAGCCACACGGTAATTACTGAGTGAACTAAATTTCGCGCAGCACTGATTGGACAAGAAAGAACCTGAGGGTTCGATCGAACCCGGGTTAAGAACCACTGCCCTAGGGGTTTGGTGAATCGGTCTCAGGGGTTCGACGGAGCCTCTGCCATGGAGGTTAAGACACACCCGACTCAAGATGTCAATTAGTTATGACACGCCCGCTTGGCCATCGCTGGCTGCAGATGATCACATTGCATTTCTTGTCCAATCAGTGCTACGGGACATTTAGTTTGCTCTTGTGACTGTTGTGATAGTACGTCATACAAGTTAAACTGTACTTATGTAACGGAGTGATATATTGAGTTTATTAGATTACGGCGGAAGTGACGCAACAGCGCACAGTATGGCACCAGCTTCCCGCCGTAACTCAGGCAGAGCTACCAGGGAAGTCACAGGGTAAGTCGCATTTCATTGACGGTCAGGATTCATTTCTAATTTAATGACAATATTTCACTTTGTTTTTCTTTTTTCTACGGTGCGGTGTATTTAATTAGTTCTCTGATTTGTTCCGAGTCCAAATTGCTTTTTGTATTGTTTTTTAATTATTGTTATTAAGTTTTGTCGAATGGAAGTTTTTACCCATTGAGTTAATAGTGCTTTTCTGTTGAGCAGTTATTCTGAGACCGAAAAGCCCCGTGACTTCACCTATCCCTCCCGCCATACTGTGTTGCAGGTAATGTTTGTTTCCTGTCGGTTTTACTGTATATACAGTAGTTGTTCGTGTCGTTTTTCGTTTGGCTGTTTGTGTTTGTTACTGGCGTGTGTCCGCAGTTCGTCACGGCTGCCATTATTGTACATTGCGCAGCCGTTCTGCTGCATGTGATGCGTTCAGTGGCATCACGTAAATAACAGTGTATGTGCATTTTTTTCCCCTTTTCTGTAAATAATTAATATACGATCACCCATGTTGTGTATTTTGTTTTGTTGTGCATTTTGTCTTATGTTATGGATGATGTTTTGTTAGTGAGAGCGACCAGGGAAGTCAAAAGTTATTCTGAGACCGACTTCACCTATCCCTCCCGCCATACTGTGTTGCAGTATTAAAAGAAAGAAAAAGCCACACTCCATGCGTCTGGTCTTATTGAGGCGGCAGTGACGTGGAGCTCGAGACCGTCACAGTTGTGACCCCCGTCACACTTAGGCCATGTAATTGTATTGACTTTTTTCTATTTTTAATAAATGTGTTTTTTTAATGTCTTGAATTTGTAAGAATTCACATTTTTATTTTTTATGAATGAAGGGTTCAGTGAACGTGCATGTGAACTGGTTGCGTTTGGTACCTCTAACAAGGTTAAGAACCACTGATCTACACTCACAGACGCAAGGGTAGAGGTCCCTCTTAGCCAATGAGATGCCAGGATGATGCTCGGTAATAGCCAATGGCAGAGCAGCTGAGTATGTTGCGTTCATGAAACTCGAAGCTGCGAGAAGCAGCCCAAACTGTATTTTTTTCATATCTTGACATGTCTTTGTAACAAGAGGCAATACTTTCCTGTTGAGGTGTTTCATAACTTGAAAATTTCGTATGAAGAGACGTTGGTAAGTAGAGGTACCACTGTATTCCAAAAAGATTGTGAATTACTGGCGACACGCTTTCAATCAAAACATCAAACGACTGTGGCGCTGAACTCTCCCTTGTCCATAAGCACCCCCCAAAAATCTACTGCTTCATGTGGATTTACCTCTCTGTGTGAAATTCACATCCATATAAAAATAGATAACAGCAGGACTGAAGAAATCCCATTCAGGGTTTGAACCAAAAATAAGAAATGTAATTTTAACGAAGACAAATTCACCAAGCACAGCCACACGTCTTCCATGAAAAATGATTGACAATGTTGCTCGTCTTAAAAGCATTGACTTTAAGACAGTTGACAAATGGTGTACCTGGAATTGACATGGAATGTCACCTATAATAAATTATATATACTACATTTCAAACACCCGCATTGTCTGCCAAACTTTGAGGACCATGTTCTTTTAAGTATCAGCTCTGGATTCTTGATGTCAGATTTCCAGCTCCACGAATAGTGACGCGTTCTGCCCACACACCCAGCTTTGACTGTCTACTATTATTTTCTTTACCCATAATATTCCCTTTTATTCAATATGTATCACATCACTGTTGCATTACTATTTTTACACATTTGGTGGTCTCAGAGGCATTCGATGAAATAATAAAGCTGAACATGAATCCTTTATATACCTTTGCCGCTATATCCATTGAGCTCCACACAAACTGAATATGACAAAAGTCAGCGAGCAGTTGGCAGCATAAATAAGAGCCAATTCAGACAAATGGAGCGACAAAGAAACAGATAGTTTCGATTCTTTATTAATCCCGATGGAAAGTCCAATCAAATGAAGAGGCAGTTTGAAGAATAACTCAATTACCCCATTGGGGGACAGCGGTTACTACAGTGGACAGCTTTTCATGTTCTCAGGTTACAGGTTGCACGAAAGGGTTAAAAAAATCCTGTGGATTATTGTATTGAAAAGTCAGAATCACAGCTAAAGCCTCGATCAAAAGACAGTACTGTTTTCTCAGTGCATCATCTCCTGGTCTTCAATCCCATGGACCCCACTGAATGAATAGTGTCACTCATTGTGTCATTTAATGCTGCCATTGCAGGATCAGAGGGGGCATCAGCAATTCAATTTTATCAATGTTACAATTCATGACATGAATCAAGGTGAAAAAAAAACCTCCAAAAGCTATGTTCCCCTGATGAGCTATATTGACCTTATTTGCCTGAAATGTAGTGCGGCTTTGGATTTTTTTTTTTGGTGGGGGTGGGGGGAGGGGCATATTAAAGTCCTGCTAAATCGATCACGGTAACAGTGTTGGACTGTGGGGGTAAGGCGCTGATGAGCTCAAGAGGCTCAAAATTGCACCCGGATATGGCCCACAGTCTGCCATAAATGTCAGTATGTTGCCTATATATCACATTCTGATTAGTGACGTGTGGTGAGGTTCATGACTGGTGAGGCACGACTCTTCTGGAGTTGGACATAAAAATATGAACCCAAAATAGAAGATTACCCACACGTAGGTTTCAAACATGATCAAAATTGCTTTTTTTTTTTCGAAATTCTACACTCATCAATAATGTGAAAGTAGGGTTATTTAACATAAGGTTAAATTAATTGTTGTAGGGTTCTTGAGAAAACCACCCTTTTTTCTTCATTTTAAATGCCTTTAAGTGGTACAACTAAATTTGTTTGTCCACGTACACATATGGATGTCTGTCAAAAATCATCGATCTATTGATCAATCAATCACACACACACACACACACACACACATGTATATATATATATATATATATATATATATATATATATATATATATATATATATATATATATATATATATATATATATATATATATATATATATATATATATATATATATATATATATATATATATATATAGACACTCCCTATACGAACATTTTTAAAAAATGACAAAAAAAAATGTAATTTGTGGTCTCCACATGATATTTGCAGGATTGCAGCGATTATTTCATGTTCAAATCAGTCACTTTGACTTTTATGGCTCCAACACGTTCCGAAAAAACTGGGACAGGTGGTAAAAAAGACAATTGAGGAATGCTCATCAAATACCTGTTCAGAACATCGCACAGGTGAACAGGCTAACTTGGAATAGGTGATATGATTGGGTACAAAAGGAGCTTCCATGAATTGCTCAGTCACTCACACCTATTGATGGGGTGAGGTGAACCTCTTGGTGAACCACCGCATGAGAAAAAGTCAATTTAAAGGACAATCTTCCTCAGTGTACAATTGCAAGGAATTCAGGGATTTAATCGTCAACGGCCCATAATATCATCAAAAGAATCTGGAGATATCAATGCGTATAAGCAGCAAGGTTGAAAACCAACATTGAATGCCTGTGAAACTTCGATCCCCCGGGCAGCACTGCATCAAAAAAATAACATCAATGTGTTGAGGCATATCACCACATGAGCTAAGGAAAACCAATCTCAGTCAATACATTGTGGAGCAAACTTAAAACTCTACAAAGCCAGGGATGAGAGTGGCTAGTGATGAAAAAAGCGGAAGGGGGCGTGGCCCGGACGGGGGGGGCGTAGCCGGGACGGGGGCGGGGCCACTTACAAAAGTAGCACTAAACATGTTGAAGATGAAGTGTATTCAATTTACACACTATTTGAAACTTCAACAGAAAAAAAAATCCCAAGATTGTTCACTATTCTTTCAAGTGAAAATTTGCAATTTTGTTTATGCATTC
>NW_017805494.1:23870-65804 GCF_001891065.2 Hippocampus comes | reverse complement strand
TTGGTCCTCTACGTCTTTTCCACTCTCTTTTTAGCCAACTCCTCTTGTTTTTACACATGCTCCAGGCTTTTGAAAAGCGCTTGAAATCGAGTAGTTACTTTTCAGTAGAAATGTCTGCTTTCCATCCTCTCGATCCGTATAGAATGACATCGTCATTCAATGTACACAGAGCTTTACCGGCGACATCGAGCTTTTTCACGAAATCCGACACAAGCACAATGTGCCTCTTTACTGTTTCCTACTGGGGACACCGTCAGCTTTCTATCCAACCAGTCCCATCGAAATGTGTTTTTCAGATCCACATCTATCTGACGCACTTTAGCTTCGTCGCGAGTCTCGATAACATTCGGCATTCGCGAGAATGGGGTTTAGGAAGGCGAACACGGATTGGTTGTGATTTGCATTTGGCAATATAGCGACCAATCACAACAAGTAAGACATTGTTTTTAGCCCATATAGGAAGTATCAGCAAACTAACGCTTCGCGATAAAAAGCGGGATTCAAAATGGATGCTTGCAAACATTACTTGTAAACATTACGAGGCCCGAATCTGCCGAAGACAAGTCCGGACCCCCCCCCCACCACCCCCCAGAATTTTTTTTACGGATTTGGAACAATATAAAATAGGTCCATTTTGACAGGAAAAAAGCGGAATCCCGCCAAAACGCGGAAAAATTTCATCCCTGCAAAGCAAAGCAAAAGCCATTTATCATCACCACCCAGAAATGTCGTTGGCTTCTCTAGGCCTGAGTTCATCTAATATGGGGTGATGCAAAGTCGTAAAGTGTTCTTTTGGCTGACGAGTCCACATCTCAAATTGTTTTGGGGAATTGTGGCGAAAAGAACCATTCGGACTGGTATAGACGCAAAGTACCAAAAGCCAGCATCTATGATGGTATGGGGCTGCTTTGGGGTAACTTACACATCTGTAAAGGCACTATTTATGCTGAAAGGTACATACAGGTTTTGGACAAACATATGCTACCATCCAAGTAATGTCTTTTGCATGGATGCCCCTGCTTATTACAGGAAGACAATGTCATACCACATGCTGCATGTGTTAGGACAGCATGGCTTCGTTTTCCGATCCGCTTTATCCTCACAAGGGTCGCAGGGGATGCTGGAGCCTCTCCCAGACGTCTTCGGGCAGTAGGCGGGGAAGACCCTGAACCAGTTGCCAGCTAATTGCAGGGCACACAGAGACGAACAACCATCCTCGCTCACACTCACACCTCGGGACAATTTGGAGTGTTCAATCAGCCTGCCATGCATGTTTTCGGAATGTGGGAGGAAACTGGAGTACCCGTAGAAATCCGACGCAGGCCCGGGGAGAACATGCAAACTCCAGAGAGAGGCTGGAGCGGGGATTGAACCCAAGACCTCCGCTAACCACTGGAGCACCGGGCCACCCTGGAGCTGCATTATGAAGCATAAAATAGGAGAACTGAATGGGAAAGAATTCCACCGACAAAGCTTCAATAATTAATGTGCCCAGTTCACAAGCTTTTACTGAATGTTGTTGAAAGAAAAGGTGACATAACATTGTGGTAAAAAAAGAACCTGTCCTAGCTTACTTTGTAATGTGTTGCAGCCATAAAATTCTACGTTAATGATTATTTCCTAAAAACCATAACGTTGATCAGTTTGAACATTAGATATGTTTCGTCTATTCAATTAAATATAGGTTGAACACAACTTATTAATCATTGTATTGTGTTTTTGTGTTGAACACAATGTTCCAACTTTATTGGAATTTGGTTGTGTGTGTGTATCATCTATCTATCTATACATATGTGCACTTTTAAGGGAAGGGTTCAGACCTGTGTTTATCATGCCATATTTCTGTGTTCTGTAGATTTAATGTATGTTCTTGCATTGTTCTCCTTTAGTAGGATAAAAAGTGTGCCTTTTATTGAACCTGGCAGATCATAGTTTTAAGTGGAAAGCAAAATGTTTGCTTTATCACAAATAAATGTTGTGATGAGCAAAGGTGACATTTTGATGTTGTTTGACCATTAGGATATTCAAATAGAGATATTAGGGGTGTTCACACGGCAACATTTGCTCTGGTGCTACGCCGGCGCTGTGCCAGTGGAGCGGTCACACGTGCAAATTTGCTCCGGGGTAGCCTCGGAAAACAGCTTTCACCAGAGCAAATTTGACCCACCTCAGGGAGGTGGTTTAAAAATTTGCTCAGGAGCAAATGCTCGTTTGCGGAGCAGCACCGATATAAATTTGCACGTGTGAACTCTCCAATTTGCTCCGGAGCAAATGCTCGTTTGCTGGGGGGTGGGGGGGGAGTAGCCTCGCTACGCATGAGAAGAGTTGATTACGCTCTGTTGGACTTCCGTCATGTGTTTGTTTAGTTGTGTGTTCACAACCCCACGCCCCCCATAGAATTTATTTTGTGATTTCCTCTCTTGATTTTCTGTTTGGCGCATTACATGTTTGCTTTTCTGAGTGTCATTGAAGTCATCGTTGATTTACATTTTCGGGGGCAGTCACTCTCGAGCTGAAGGCACGGAGACCGAAGGAGAACGACATGCCTGGACAGTTGTTGCTTGAGTTGTGTATAAGTTTTAAAAAGAAACAACACGACAGCTCATTTGTTTTCTGTCGTTTTGCTCTGCTCCAGAAACTGCCGTGTGACCGAAAGTGGAGCTGCACCGACGCTGCGCCGGTGCTAACACCCTCAGCCGCTTTGTACGTGTGACCGCTCCACAAAATTTGCTCCGGTGTAAAATATATCGCAACAAAATACATCGGTGTGGCGCCGGAGCAAATGTGTGCCATGTGAACACCCCTATTATGAGGTTTGGACCTTTTGCCGAAGAAAACCATTGCAATCAGATTCCTGTGAATTTTAATTTCAGGTCACTGCTTGATCATTTCCAATACATACAGCTACATTTTAAACACAGAGTACAGCTTTTTGTTGTATGGGATTATTTATAGTATAAATTTGTGTGTAGGGGGTACGCTTTATCCTCGGTGTACAGTACGTGAGCACATTGCGGGTGGTACGTGGAAACATTTAATCATTTATTTCCAGATTTGGGGAATGTAATACACATCATAACATAAACTTTATAAAGCTAAGAAATCTACTTTCCCATACCAGATCTATCATGCTATCTGTCTATCTAGCTAGCTAGCTAGCTAGCACGCTATCACAGAGGTAGGGAGCTCCGGTTTCCCGAGAGCCATATCCTGCCTGTTGTAGATCCCTTTCTACTTCAACACACCTGATTCAAATGATCAGCTCATCAGCAAACTCTGGAGAGGCCTGAAACAATCATGAACACTTGAATCAGGTGTGGTGGAGTAGTCAGGGATCTCAAACAGGCAGGACATGGCTCTCAAAGAACCAGAGTTCCCTACCCCTGATCTATCAGTTAGCATGTCTCCCTCACACTTGTTGTGCTTTGGATTTGAATTGCGGGTGCTCAGGCTTCCTCCGGCAATCCAAAACCATGCATATTACACAGCCATGAGACAGAAAAGACTAGACAAATGTGTAAAAGTATGTATCACATTTGATATTGGACTAATCCAGAAGTAATTAAAAGTATTAGAGTCACATTACTTAAATATTATGGTCCAAGGATTACTTTACTGACTACATTTTTTTTTTAACAGGTAACTAGGAATTGTATCGGAATAAATTTTTAAGCAACTCTACCAACACACTTTTTTTTCCAAGATCAATAATCTGTGGCACAGCCATGTCATCAAAATCACAACAGCTGCATGTCAGCTCACATGTCTCAACAAAGCTCAGATAACTGATGAAGAGAAAGTAAGAGTGCAAAAGAGGGTCTGAATATTATTTTTGAGGGTTTTACACCTGATGTTCAAAGTTCATATGCCTGTTAAAATGGAACTTATTCAAAGGAGCTCCATTTTTTTGTGATAAGATTTATATTATATACAGCAACCCCTTGCTATTACATGGGTCATCTTTCACGGCTTTGCTGTTTCACAGGTTTTTTTTTTTGTTTTTTTACAGTGCATTGTGTTCTGCATTCTAATTGTCTAACGGACTGTAGACAAATGTCAACAGTCATCGCTGTACTGTTGCCAAATATTCTCTTTGGCAAAACTCCCGATGTCGACGAAATATTCTGGACAGTATTTCTAGAAACTCAGTTGTTTGGAAGAAAAGTTTATATTATTATTATTATTATTATTATTATTATTATGCTTGGGCCTGAAAATGTTTTAATCTTTGGTTCCATTCAGTACAGTATTGTATCGAATACATAATAATTGTAAAAAATGAAGGTGACTACTTCCCGGTCTGAATTCAGGGCACAGTACATGGCTTTTTAAAGGTAAAGTGCAAGTTAATCTGAAGCTAATCGGGAGCATAAATGTGTTATGTATAAAGTACAACTAAAGCCTGTTAAAAATGTGTTTCACTGAAAGGATCTTTGAGGAAACTATGCATAACACACTGTATATTATGTTCATAAAATTGGAAATCAGGAAAATATATTCAGTATGCGAACCTCATAATGGGTCCAGTCCCAACACTTTCATTGATCCACTTTGACGATAGCCTGCCCTTGCTCTCTGAAAAGGAATTAGTCAAGAGCTTCTGTCTTGTAAATATCAAGATACTTTATCATTCATTATTTGATGCAAGATGTCTGTTTTCCAGATATTGTCATTGTCAATCAGTCACCAGCTGCTTATGAGAAGGGTTAAGTATAACCTTTTGAACCTATAGTCTAGAACAATTGTGTTTGGTTTAATTTGAGACACAAATAATAACTTTTCCATTAACTTGAATGTGAAAGCTTGTCTGTATGCCCCGTGAGTGATTGGATCACTCCAAGTTGCATCGCGAATCTGGCCCAAAGTCCGTTGGGATAGGCTCCAGCTTCCCAGTGACCCTGAACAGGATAGGCTGTGGAGAAAATGGATGGATAGTTTAATAATTTATAGTAGGATAATAATCCAGACTGGTCTTCTTTCTCTGTGACCTTCAGATCAATGATGGACTGTACCAAAGGGATGAAAACTGTCAGGATGCTCAGGGAACTTATTTGAAGAGGAGAAAAGTTTTCAAAGACTTGGTAGTCTCAGTGTAATTTCAGAAATTGTAACATAAAATGGAATAGCCCAGCAGTTCTGCACTACTCTATGTAATGGATGCATGTAATGGGTGCTAAATCGATTTTCCCATTCTTAAAAAAAAAGTGGAAGACAATAAACCAAAAAAAATATTGTCCAACATTATTGCCAAATTCTTTTCTTTTTTGTAGTATTTCTTTTGAAGCTGTTAGTGTTTTGTCATTTTAGTCCCGAGGCTGAATTTAGTTTACACTGTTTCAGATTTTTATTGCAAAACACCCTGTTACAACCAAGTATTTTTTTCTGCTCAAAGAGTAAAAAAACAAATTAAAAAAAAAGATAAATTGGTACCTCGACTGACAAATGTAATTGGTTCTGTGACCACGTTTGTAAATTAAGGTAAATTTTCCCATTGGAAATATCGGAATTGCAATTGATCTGTTCTATCTATCATCCATCCATCCAAACATTATTTTTTTCTAATTTTAATCAGTCCATGGTGGAAAATAAATACACACCCCACTCCTCCCCAAATCTCCACCCCTTTCCGAATCAGAGTAATGGTCTGTTACTGGACTTCTGTGCCTGTCACAGATGTTCCATAATAAACTCCGTTTTACAAAATAAGGGTGTTGAGTTGAGTTAAGATGGATACAAGTGGCCGATATGAGTTTTCTCCATAGGGTGTCTGGGCGCTCCCTGAGAGATAAGGTGAGAAGCTCGGCCATCCAGAAGGAGCTCAGATTTGAGCCGCTTCTCCTCCACGTCAAGAGGAGCCAAATTAGGTGGCTCGGACATCTGATTAGGATGCCTCGTGGTCGCCTCCCTGGGGAGGTGTTCTGGGCATGTCCCACCCGCCAGGAGGCCCCGGGGATGACCCAGGACACGGTAGAGAGACTATGTCTCCCAGTTGGCCTGGGACCGCCTCGGGATCCCCCGGGAAGAGCTGGAAGAAGTGGCTCGGGAGAGGGAAGTCTCAGCTTCCCTGCTAAAGCTCTTGCTCCGGCGACCTGACTCCGGATAAGCGGGAGAACATGGTTTTGTTTTGGATACTCATGTGAGGAGCTGTCAATTGATCACGATCTGGTGGTATGGTTGTGGGGAAAGATGCCGGTCCAACCTGGCAGACCCCAGCATATTGTCAGGGAATGTCTGGCAGAATCCCCTGTCAGAAAGAGTTTCAACTCCCACCTATGGCAGAACTTATCATACGTCCCAGGGAAAGGCGGGAAACATTTAGTCAGAGTGGACTATGTTCCACGCCTCCATTGTTGAGATGGCCGATCGGAGCTGTGGCCGTAAGTTAGTTAAGGCCTGTCGTGGGGGCAATCCTCAAACCCACTGGTGGACACAGGTGGTCAGGGTTGCCGCCAAGCTGAAGAAAGAGTCCTGTTGGGCCTTTTTGGCTTGTGGGACTCACAGTAAACAGGTAAATGAAAGGACATGTAAATTGTTTATGTGTGTTATTGAACATATCAAAATATTTTTTGTCAAAACTACCACCAAAAAAAAGAGAATAAACATTGAAGTAATGTTTTAAATGTTCGAAAGATGAGCTGCAATTGGGAGAGTATAACACTTCTCCAAAGCTTGGGGGTGGAATTTATTCGTCTACGTTGTGATAACTTGACTCATATAGTTGCAGCTGAAAAAATCTTGGAAATAATTCAACAACAGAGGCCAGAATCCTGTCCCTGGTTAAATGATGACATTGGTTGCCTTCCTGACCAATTTCGGAAAGACGCCCATATGTGGAAATGTGCTAAATCTCTCATGTATATCATCAATTTGTTCAACACTAGAAGTAATAAGGCTGGTGCGCAACGACCAGCTCTACCTGTATCCTCTGATAAGGATTGCTGTTAGTTTTTTAAAATGTATTTTAACAAGGTCAACCAATGTCAAGGCCAGCAAAATGGCTTTCTCCAATTTCCCACTTTGTGATCCTCTTGAACAGCAGCCCACTATTGATAATTTCTCTGCTGTTTCTCATCCCGAATAAATGGAGATCAATTTATGTGTACCATAAAAATCACTTCTAGTCAGGTACGTGCGGTCAGGGCAGGTTGGGGAGGCTGTCCCTCCCGTGCACGTGAAGAGTAAAAAAAAAAAAAAATACAAAACAAAAACATCTAGCAATGGTTTCATCATATTCTTTTCAATGTTAGTTCTCTGATCCTTGCTTTACAAAGATGTCATTTTTCAATGCAATAATGATTCATCATTAAAATTCATTAAATAGCTGCATTCACGGAGATCCTGTTCACATAAATGGGCGAGTATGGAAGAGTGGCTGTGATGAGTCATAGCGTCCTTCGTGTCTCAGGTGACCACACAGATGACTCGACGGAGTTATTAGAGCACAAGAGATGTTGCTGTTTCTCTTTATATGACCAATATATCTTTTATCACATATGTAATGCACATGATAATATAAAACAGTTTGTCGAATAAATTTAATGAATGTGTGCGATGTATTTTGTCATTGTGATTGGCCAGAAAAGCGCCTCAAAATGCTGGAGTCAAGAAAGTACCGCACCGCTGGTGCCAGGTGGCAGCGCAGAGCTCCACTGGTGCAATGCATGGCGCTCTATCCACAGACATATATAACCATTCCAGAAGGGGTGCCCAACCTTTTATGACCAAAGATCGACATTCAGGTGGAATTACGCAGTATAAGGTGCCATTAGGGACATCCAAACCCAATTCCAACTGAAGTTAGGACATTGTGTTCAACATAAATAAAAACAGTAAACAGTGATTTGAATGCCATTTTCAATCTATATTTAATTGAATACCCAACAAAGACAAGATATTTAATGTTCAAACTACGGTTTTTAGCAAATTGTCATTAACTTGGAATTTTAGGGCTTCAACACATTGCGAAAAACCTGGGACAGGATCATGTTTACCACTGTGTTAGATTATCTTTTCTGTTAACATTCAATTAACATTTGAGAACTGAGAACATTAATTGTTGAAGCTTTGAAGGTGGAATTCATTCCCATTCTTGCTCAATGTACAGCTGTTCAACAGACTGGGGTATCAGTTGTCGTATTTAACGCTTTATAATGCGCAACACATTTTCAATGGGAGGCAGGTCTGGACTGCAGGCAGGCCACTCTAGTACCTGCTCTCTTTTACCACAAAGTAACGTCGTTATAAAATGTGCAGAATGCAGGTTAAAACTGTTTTGCTGAAAGAAGCAGAGGTGTTCATAAAAATGATGTTCCTTGGATGGCGGGTTTCTCTAAAACCTGTATGTAGCTTACATTGAGCAGGGCGTGAGGTGCACGGTCTAAATGGCATGTAGATGCAGAAGATAATTGCATGCAAGGTACTTGTACATTTAAAGGAAACTGCTTGTGGATATTATTAATGTTGGTCGGTGGGGAATGGGCACTTGGAGACCGCTTTCTCCTCCCGATCGTGCGTCCCTGTGTGACAAACACCGGCAGATGCTTTTTTTTCTTTTTTTTTATTTTTACCTCAACAATGCTCAACTCAGCTAGTTACACAATAGCGTCTCAGAACCTTTCTAAGTCCCTCTTGTTGTTACACGAGGCAAATTTCCTGACGAGCTTTTATAGTCTTCTTCATCCTTTGGTTTGTTATGTGTTTGGGAGGGAAAGGGATATTGCTCCATGGCCGGAGTTGCTGTCCTCCGGGGAAACCACCTATCGTCCTCTGCCAACGAATGTTTGGAATCAGCAGCCAAGCAAACAGAGAGAAGGGGGTCACACAGCAGAGATTGATGTATTCATGGCCCTCATTCTCGGTGCTCACTAAACTCAACTTAAGATGCTTCTTTTTCGCTCTCAACTGCTCCTAAATAGCATTGCAATGCTTAGCACACACACTTCCGCATTTCTCTCTCAGGTAGCCCGCACTTCATTCACTTGTGCACCCTCCAACCACAAATGTCTGATGAATATTTAGTTAAAGGGCAGACTCAAACATTTTCATTCGTCCATGTGACGTGTTTGGTAATTCCATTGGTCAAATGTGATGAGACAATCAGTAAATCTATTAGTGGCTTGAAGCTAGCCAGTAAAATAATCATAAATAAGCCATGTCACATTAAAAGCTGCATATATATATATATATTAAGGCAGCACAGGGTGTATGTATCTATATTAGCTATATTAAGCTACTATCAAAATGACTAAGTTGGCTACAAATACACAATGAGCCTTCATGATTACATTTTTTTTCCCTGCAGTGCATCCTGTAGAGCAGAGGTGTCCAGCTTTTTTTGACGGAAGATCTACTTTTCGATCAAACAACCTCCCGTGATCGACCCGATCGACTATCGTGGCTGACGTGTACCGTTTAAAAATGCTTCTCTCGGCCCTCCACATTCCCATTCTTTGCCAGTACACACAGTGAATTGTACATGAAATGCTGTTTTTTTAACAACAGCCACCTGCCTGGCATTCCGTCCTGCTAATAGAAACGTGTGTCGCAGCCTATGACACAAATTCTAGTTGACAGAAATGTTGAAATTTAATATTTATTCCATACATTTTTACAGCATTGGAAAAGGTTAAGCATATTTGTGTCATGTTTGTACTCCTACAGAAACAATATTAAAACAAAATATATATTTCCCTCCTCCATCTTCTTCCATTTTCAAAAATGTTTGAAAAAGGTCCAGGGAGCCACGAAGGCGGCTCTAAAGAGCCGCGGGTTGCTGACCCCCGGACTAGAAAGTACGGTGCTTTGATCCAATATGTCCACAGTTCTCATTTATAGTGCACAACAGATATTTATGTATGTTTATTTACACAAAAGGTAGGTGGGGTACATCTATCATGAAATACAGTGATCCATCGCTATATCGCACTTCATTTATTGCGCCTTCAGTATATCCCGTTTTTTTTTTCAAAGTACGGTATTCAGAAAAAAAATGGCGAATGCCTCAGGGGTTTTGGACATGCGTGTACCATATATGCAACGGACACTCATCCAAGGCGCATGATTGCTTCCCGGTGCAAAGTCGACCAATGACAGCACGAGCGGATTTATTCCGTGAGCTGATTGGCAGAGACAGAGAGAGAGAGAGAGAGAGAGAGAGAGAGAGGGAGAGAGAGAGAGAGAGAGAGAGAGAGGGGCAGGAGGGCACGTCTCTCTTCGCCTCCTCCTCATCAATATCAATTAATTGTCCTATCATCAACACATCGGCTGCACAGGGATAGCTGGCCAGGAGCTAGCTGGAGGCTAACGGCGATACACTGTCAGAGCGTAAAGTGAGAGCCGCCTTCTATGCCACCAACACAAGTCTCTTCGTGTTTCTCAGAAGGCAATGCTGATGAATGTTAATTACTGTATAAGGTTTCATAATTAAATATTTAAGTAAATTTGTGTACTGCTGTCGCCTTCGTCTCAAATATGTAAAGTATAATTACTGTTTACATATTTTAAACATGCTGGTACGAACATGGAGAGCGAACCCTCCTTTGCAAACCCTCCTTCACAGTTTTTCTCAGTTTTCCACGTATCGCGGCCGGGTCCCGCAATAAGTAAGGGATCAGTGTACACATCATATGTATTAATAGGCCTTGAAATCATTTCACATATCTTTCTACGCGACACTTGACACCTCACTATGTGTCACAGAGGCAGAATAAGAAGCTGATTCTGGAAAAAAAAACACTTAGGAATCGAAATTGTCATTTTGTTTGGGACACCGATAGACAGCTTTACAGATGATACAGCTGTCTATCACCTCAGACAATTCATTTTCAAAGCTGTTCATCAATGTAAATTAGTATGGACAGGAATCAATTGCAGAAAATCCTTGCTCCCGGGTGCCTGGAATTGGCATTTTCACGACCAAAAGGCGCACTGAAGTCTGAAATTTTCTCCAAAATGAATGGGGTGCCTAATACTGCGGGTCACCTTGTGTATGCATCGAGTTTCAAAATCTGTGAATGCTATTGGGTAACTTCAGGAGGGATCCGCTTCACTGACTGATGTCCGGACACGCTGCTTCTGTCGAGGAAAGGCGTACGAAACTGAGGAGAGCATGCGTATGTTAAAGTGGGAAGGGTGGCCATGAAAGACAACGCTCAAGGCACGCCCCCATTTAGGTGTTTATAGTATATGATGCATGCATTGTGCAAAACAACATACCGAAAAATGGCACCTTTGAAGAGACATGCTCACGAAGCGCCGTTTAAGCTATTAGTTACGCAGAGGATCATGGGAATAGAGCAGCCACGAGATAATTCAAAATCAACTAATCCGTGGTGTTTGGTTCTTTTGTTTTATGAAACGGCGCCATCCATCCATCCGGGCAAGGATGACCGTGGCACAGCAACATCTGGCGGATTACAAGGAAAAGCTGGCCATCTTCCACTCCTACTGCAAGAAAAAGTGTCATATTCTGTGTAACATTCAATCAAGACGCTTTCTTGGAGATTGGCCTCACTTGGCTTCCATTACCGACTGTTCTCTGAACCAATCTCCTTCAAACCCGGTTGGGCTACGGCAAATGATGAGGGACGAATGTACTTTGCACTTTGAAATACAACAAAAATATTGCCAACAAACACATCCAGCCCAACCACATCACCAAAATGGACAAGGTGCCGCTCACTTTTGACATCCCGGTGGACCACACTGTAGAGAAGAAGGGGATCAGCACAGTAGCGATACGCTCAATGGGGTGCGTGAAGTAAGTTTTTACTGTTGTGCTTGGTTCCCATGGTAAGAAATGGCCAGAATCAAGTGGCCTGCATATCCCACCTACATAGTGGCAAGTACCGATTCAAGGGTGAATATGGAAAGAACTCCCTCTTCCCATATGGTGTTAATACATAATTAATTTGAAATGAATAAGGCTGGAAGCGGGCCACACAAGTCTCAACAGCTAAGGTATTCCAAAATTTTGCATACTAGTCGGCTGTTGGCAGAACAACAAATTTGGATGTTTTCTTGTCAGATTCACATGCTTTCTTGGGCTGCTTCCAGTATTTCAGCAGATGTTCGTTTAAAAATGCAGTCACAGCTGCTGCTCATCTGGAATTTAAAAACACCAGTTTGTTCCCTTCCACTTGATAACCGCAAATGTAAATTCGTTTTATGTTAAAATACTTAAAATAATTCTATTTAATTAAAGGGGAACGAAACCCACAGAATCTTAAAGCAAGAACGCATTCTATGTGCCATCACTTGTCAACCCATTGTAGAAATTAATACTTTGTTCAGGCAATAAGAATGAAAGTGAAAAATTATTCAAGAAATTTTTCAATCATTATCACTTGCAGACCTTATGTGGCAATGAAGTGAGCTGCCTGCTAACACGGTGCACCATTGGCCTGACAGATTCCAGAGAGCAATCAATTTAATATGGAGGCGGAGATGGAAAACACGCAGTGATCATCAGATGAAGTGTAGCAAAGAGCAAACGTGTTCACCGTACGTGTTCTCCCTGTACCTGAGTGGGTTTTCTTTGGGTACTTCGGTTTCCTCCCACTGATGAATTTCAGTGTCCTTTTATTATATTTAAAGTATTAGTCCAGTGACTGTCTCGGGACTGGAACCATTTTAAAAATACATTTTTGACATTCATATCAAGGGAATGAAATTTGATACCCAACCCTATTCACGCTGGATTGAAAGAATAACAAGTTCAAACAGGGAAAACACACACACAAATGGACCATGAAGCACCAGCCACCAGGCTGAGACACCCTGACGCCTCACAATATGAGCTCCATCTCACTGACACGTCAATTTATGAACGACAAACTAATTGTCAGTAAATTCACTGCGTGACTGACAAACCCCCTGCCTCCACCTCCCCTCAGCCTGCACTCCACTCAGAAATAGACAGGTTGACCTGTCAAACATGAATTAGAGAGATCTTATTCATAATAACAATAACAATAATAATAATAATAATAATAATAATCGTAATAATAGTACCGCCGCCGACTGGTTGGCGCCGCGCCCTCACAGTGTAGAGGTGCTGGGTTCGATTCCGGCTCCGGCCTCCCTGTGTGGAGTTTGCATGTTCTCCCCGTGCCTGCGTGGGTTTTCTTCGGGTACTGCAGTTTCCTCCCACATTCCAAAAACATGCATGACAGCCTGATTGAACACTCCAAATTGTCCCTAGGTGTGCGTGTGAGCGTGGATGGTTCTTCTGCTCTGTGTGCCCTGCGATTGACTGGCAACCCATCCAGGGTGTCCCCTGCCTACCATCAAAGACAGCTGAGATAGGCTCCAGCACCTCCCACCCCCCTCCTTGTGAGGATCAGAAAATGGATGGATGGATAATGATAGTTTTATTTAAAGGCACCTTTCTTGGCACTCAAGGACACCATAAAATATACTACATTATGCTAAATTAAAAAACAAACCGAGTACTTCCGGGTCATCTCGCTCGGCTAGGATAGCACAGCAAATGGCAAAAAAGGGAATTAGAAGACTCTCTTGGAGCTGTTCCATGTCCTGCAAAGGCATTTGCAGGACATGCAGGGTCCACCTCAACGTGGACCCTACTTAATCCGGTATCAACTTCAAGAGTTTTCATCTCATTATGATGGTGAACAACATCAGCACAGGTAGACTGAGGATTAATTTCGATTTATGGAGCCCGTTTTGGTACACCAGTTTACAGTACCAGATTACTGACATCGGCTCGCAATTTACCTCAGAGTTACGATTTGCTGTGGTAGGGAGACTGGGCATGCAGCTTCATTCATTCACCTTCACCTTCTCATTAGGCCAAGATGGAAAATAGTAATGTGTCAATTCGCCTTTGGTACTGATCGATCAAAGTTACCACGAAGAATACCTAGTTTTGTATTGTAGTGTTATAATTAATGTATTTTGGGGTCAGCTTGCAAGTTTATTCAATTCACTTCACAATTTGATCTTTCCTTATTTTTATTTATTCATTTTCCAAACCGCTTTATCCTCACTAGGGTCGCAGGGGGTGCTGGAGCCTGTCCCAGCTGTCTTCAGGCAGTAGGCGGGGGACACCCTGAATCGGTTGCCAGCCAATCGCAGGGCACACAGAGACGAACTACCATCCACACCATGTTTTTGGAATGTGGGAGGAAACCGGAGTACTTGGAGAAAATCCACGCAGGCCCAGGGAGAACATGCATATTCCACACAGGGAGCTGGAATTTAACCTGGGACCTCTGCACTGTGAAGTCGACGTGCTAACCACTCAACTACCTGGCCGCCTATTTTTATTTATTTATTTTCAAATGTCCACGTTATGAGGCGAGAGACTTTAAGGAAGATTTGAAGGCCTTCCAGGAAAATTCTGTTTGGCAGTCCAACACATATAAAGACAGGTGGCTCGTCGTGTTGGCAGTCACTTTATCTCACTTTGTTTTTTTTTTTTAAATTCACTTAAACGCACTTGTGTCACAAACAAACATCACAAAAGAGCAAGCAGATTTTTCAGATTTTTATAATTATATTCATCAGAGAAGTGCTGTGTTCAGGTACACGTTATGAGGCCTCTGGTGTGAAATTCCGAACAACCAAGTAATAATATTTTGGCAAGGTAAGGGAAGGAAACACTATTTATATAGCACATTTCATAGACAAAGGCAGCTCAATGTGCTTCACACAAGCAAAGACACCACTGAAAAACATTTACAAACAGAACAGTGAGTGACATTCAGAAGCAGAGAAAACAAAAGTAGCTGACAACAATTACTGAAAGAATCTACATAGACAGCATTTGCACATCAGTGGCGAGTGGTGAACCCACACACTACACAATGCAATTTTATGAGCTGCACAGTTATTCTGTAAATCTGTGGCCATGGTCATGACCATTTGATTAGATTCAAAGCTTCAATGGTCACAAAGTTACTCATTTCCTCCAAGTAGGACCTGAATCATTTTCAGACTTATAAGTCCAAGATGGCGCTCGAGTAGGCAGCCGTCGGCAAGTGCTCTTCAAGATCCTTGCTTTTTTTTTGTTGTTTTTGTGTTTTGTTTTATCACTTTGTGTTTGTTGTTGTGTTGTGTGGACCGGATTTGGGTTGTTTATCAGCATTTTTTGGCCACGACATTCATCAATGAGGAGACTCGGTGCTTGGTGGTTGCGCCTTCTCGGCAGCACGCTTGTACCAGCACTGTTTTTGATTGGGAGGCATGTCGGTGCCATTTGACTGTCATTGCTAGGCAGCTCTGGGGCGCTTGTGTTTTTTGCTGTAATGGGCTGCTGCCCCGCTTTGTTCAGCGGAGAGATCGGTGCTGTTGGATGGTCTGCAGCTGGATGGATGCAAGGCTTGAGGAGCCGACGACAAGGAGAAAGGAGCTTCAGCGCAGAGTGCCGATGCGTATGTGGAACTGGGAGTCGCGGCTTGGAGTTGAAGTGGATTACGTGGGGCAGGAGATGTGAGCCAATCTCTTTACGTCAATGGATGCTACAGCTTCGTGATACTTTTTATTCTTCTCCCTTTCATAATTTTGCTGCGGGAAATTGGGAAGTTCTCCTTTGTGAGACAAATAAAGGTTTCCTTATCGAATCTTATTTTATGTTCAAACTCATTAATTCAGATCGATATCAGCCCTGTGTCCTGTTAATCCCTTTTACCTCATTGATGACCCCTGAAGCCTTGAGTTTATGACAAAAACGTAAATGCCACTTGGTGTGCTTGTTATCGTTAGTTAATTGCGGCTCGTATGTTCGGGAGCCAGTTAGCCACATTAGCCCGCTAGCATTAGGCCATTCGCGGTTCGCGGTGATAAATATGAGAATATATAGGCGTCATTTTTGTTATTGTATGTTACATTGTCTTAATGGTGCGACGACCGTAGCTCCTTGCCGACGACGAAGGAGTGGAATTTGTTTTGCATATGATTCGGCTCTCATGTTAATTATTATTACATGAAGTATAAGTGTAGGTATTTTGTGTGGCCCCTAGATGGTGCCATTCCCCTGTCATTTATATATGATTCTTTGGTTACATTCAGATCCATGTACAGTGAAACTCCTCTACAACGAAATCATGTTTGCAGCAAGAAATTTCTCACAACAGGGGGTTTTTCACTGTAGCAAATTTGATGTCAGATGTAAGCACACACACACACACACACACACACACAAACAAACATATGTGTACACGCACACACAAATGTATGTGTAGTCTATTTTTATTCCAATAGTGCATAAGTATGAGCACACACATGGACGCTACAGCTTCGTGTTTACTTTCAAAACTTAGCTTGTAGCAGACGTGTGCACATTTTCAGCATGACATCTCTGATCCACTGGTGAAAGGACACTTTGATCCTCTCCTCTTTCATCTGTAACTGCTTCAGACAACAAAGCGTATGCAGGAAAGTGGTGAAGATTGCACGACTGTCTTTGTCTTATGTGTTGTGTTGTGTTATTTTGACTTCAAGATGGCGCTGCGAGAGTGGTTGCCTTTCCAGCAGCTCCTATATTTTGTTCTGCTACTTCTTTCTTTCATAACTTTGCTGCTGTGAATTGAGAATTTCTCCATTGCGAGACTTATAAAGGTTTTCTTATCTTATCTTATCTTATCTTATCTTATCTTATATCATTGAGTAAGTGTTTTAAGAGCTGTTTCTGCACTGTGCTGAGGTCGGAAACGCCATTAGAATTTCATTAAAAAAAAAAACTTTCTCAGTTGATTGAAAAACACGTTCTCCACCATCTTGGTTAAGAAGGCAAGTTTTGAGATGGGTTTATAATTTGCTAACAAGTAGACATCCAATGTTTTTTTTTTTTTAAGAATGGCTTGACAGTGGCTACTATCACGGGTTTTGGAAGCTCGCCTGACTGGAGCGAGCGTTTGATTATTTGCTGTAATTCAGTTTGGATAAATTTCACAATCGGTTTGAAAAAAATCCGATGACATTGAGTCAAGACAGTTAGTTGAATGGTTGAACTGCTGATGCAAATCCGTTCCTAGTTTTTTCATCCACTGTATCAAATTTTGTCAAGGTTATTGAATTCTTCCTTTGTGATTTATTTTTGATGATTTTGTGATGATGTCACTAAAGTGGCAGGCAACTTCATTACATTTATGTTTTCTCTTTACCAAAAAAAAAAAAAAAAAGACCATTGTCTGGAGAAAGGAAACCTTAAACCTAAGATTTGTGAGTTTGCCAACAACAAATAGTGTGTGTATTGTTGAGCTTCTTCCTAATGATTTCAGAAAAGTGTTGCAGTCTGGATATTCCTCACACTTTGTTAAAATTACAAAGACAATGTCCCTAATTCATTAAAGTTCTTCCGCACCAATTTGTTTGCAAATGCTTATCGCGAACAAATTTAGAACATCCTCGAGCTATGCCTCAGCACAAAAAAAGAAGGATCAGCTTCTGAACAACTGTTAAAAAACACCTTTTACCCAAGATGCACAACGTACTGAAACAACAGTATTTTATGTAAGCACCAATAACTTAATTAAATTTCAATTTGTGAATGAGTCGACCAATGCCCTAAATCACTGTGAGCCACATGCCATCACTTTTACCCT
The DNA here is from genome assembly GCF_001891065.2 of Hippocampus comes. NCBI lineage: Eukaryota > Metazoa > Chordata > Actinopteri > Syngnathiformes > Syngnathidae > Hippocampus > Hippocampus comes. The sequence goes on along the minus strand of NW_017805494.1, from coordinate 48,237 downwards.
CTTACCATTCAAGTGTGTGTGCTTACTACACAAATAAATCCCCCGTTGTCTGTATGCTGACACGCAGGTAAAACCAAGCTCCCTTTCTTTATATCACAAGTGAGATCTGAAAGATGCTTGTTAATTCTGTCATCAATTGGACATTATGACCACTGTTACATTTACGTTGTCGTCCATCACAGCGAGAAAGCAGTTGGCTTCGTAGAAGCCCTCCGCAATAAGATTGATGAAGAAGAAATACAGACGGGCCTCTGTGGTCTTCTGTCTGTACACATGATGTTCTCCTCTTCCACCGAGGCTCTATATCAGCAGATCAAATGACAGACTGGATTCCATCAAGCCTCGTGTATCGATTCGAGCAAATCTGTGTCAGCATTCACCGTAACCTTGAATCAATGATGCACCTTTGTATTCCGTCAGTTTAATATAAGACTGGTAGGGTAAACTGAATATCTTCATGCTGTGAAGTCATACTGAATCATAACATTAACATTCATGCAAATATCAGCGTGTTTTATACGACAGGAATCTTAAAAAGTTACATTTTTAAAAATATTTTATACAAATCAACTTCAGCAATAATGTGACTAGGGGTGAGTGATATACGAGTACGGTATATCATCGTCAATATTATCGTCAATGTTGCTTTCACGATGTGCAATTGGATATTAGTGAGTATTAATACTGTATCGAATTGAAAAGACAAATTAGTCCATTAATTAGTTGTGAAGTAGGAGGAAATCTTCATTCGGCGAATCAGCGTGCATAAACGGCAAAGAATGAGGAAGTGATTCACCTTCATTCTGAGAATTAGCACAGGAAGAAAAAGGTATGTGTGGCACAAATATGCCACTTAAAAAAAAAAAAAAAAAGACACCACACCCACAGCAAAGCAGATATGGCAGCATCATGCCTGAGGGTTATTTTTCTTCAGACTGAACTGGAGCGAATTATAAACAGTTCGAAATAGCAGCCGGTGTTTGCACAAAGCATAAAAACAAGTCAATAAAAGCCAAATAGAAAAGCAGAACTTTACTCTTGAAATGCTGGCTGTGCTCAATACGATTCAAAAGAATTTGAATGTGATTTCTTAATTCTGAAAATAGACATCACCATTTTGGGAGGATGTGCAAACTTGTGCAAACACATAATAACACTTCATTTAAACTAACTCTCAAAGATTTGCTTATTTACAGTTTTTCAGTTGAATTGTATGAGTTTTTGGTCACAAAACTAAAATTCCTCCCAACATTTTCGTGTGAATATTTTAGAGCAGACAGTTTTAGATGTCACACTCTTCCAACACACCTGATTCAAAAGATTAGGATTGTTATTCGGCTTCTCTGAGTTTGCTGATGAGTTGATCATTTGAATTAGGTAAGTTGGAAAACGGAGACATATAAAACAGGCAGGATGGGGGGGGCTCTTGAGGGTGAGACATGGGCATCCCTTTTTTTAGAGTAAACACTTATTCAAACATGTGTCTCTAAAATAAATGAAGTAGATTTGGACCTCCAAAAAGCTTTGAGAATAGATTCAAAGTTAAAAACATCAGTCCCCACAGGAATCCGCAATCACAGAATTTATTTTTATTTTTTATTTTTTTTATGTTCTTGTCCACATTACAACAACAAATGCATCCTCTAATGTTAACTGAACACATCTGTGATGCGACACACATGCACACAATAATCGAAGTCAAATGATAGACATAGAAGACAACGACGTGTGGTAGTGTTTACACAAGTAAATATGATTCAACGTGTAAGGGCTCATTTTCTATCATCTTATATCACCAAAGAAGCATTGTGGGAGGTGGTACAATTATGATGTGGAAATGAAGAGTGGCTTTTCATGAAGGTGTCCAGCAAAGATGACATCATGTCATTGACGCACGTAATAAATGAACCATCTGTATGGTTGAATTACATTTATTATGACATCCAAGTCAAGTGGCTAGTTTATGGCTTTAAATACTTTAATATCACTTGTTCAGCCTCAAACCCAGAGTTTAGTGAAATGTTTCATAATGTATATAAAATTTTGATTATGATTATGATTATTACAGTATTATTGTAACAAAGGCTCCACCACTGCTTAATATAGCTGCCATGAGATGTTCACATTCATGCCCTTAGGTATCACGTTATTACAGTCATTACATTTTTCCGGGTTGAGTCATGAGTCCTGCCGACTGCTGTCAGGTTATTGAATAGACAGTGCTGAAAACCTGCACTCACCCACACTCACCCATTTTTAATATGCTTATATTTATATTTTATCATATATTTATTTACATACTTTTTATTCTTCTCCCTTTCATAATTTTGCTGCAGGAAATTGGGAATTTCTCCACTGTGAGACAAATAAAGGTTTTCTTATCGAATCTTATTTTATGTTCAACCTCATTAATTCAGATCGATATCAGCCCTGTGTCCTGTTAATCCCTTTTACCTCATTGATGACCCCTGAAGCCTTGAGTTTATGACAAAAACATAAATGTGACTTGGTGTGCTTGTTATCTTTAGTTAATTGCGGCTCGTATGTTCGTGAGACAGTTAGCCACATTAGCCCGCTAGCATTAGGCCATTCGCGGTTCGCGGTGATAAATATGAGAATATATAGGCGTCATTTTTGTTATTGTATGTTACATTGTCTTAATGGTGCGACGACCGTAGCTCCTTGCCGACGACGAAGGAGTGGAATTTGTTTTGCATATGATTCGGCTCTCATGTTAATTATTATTACATGAAGTATAAGTGTAGGTATTTTGTGTGGCCCCTAGATGGTGCCATTCCCCTGTCATTTATATATGATTCTTTGGTTACATTCAGATCCATGTATATTCTGAACGTGATTTTTTTGTAACATTAGAAGTTGGACTTAATTCCTATTTTTTCGTATTTGTAGACACATCAGTCCATCCATCCATCTTCTATGGCTTATCCGAGGTCGGGTCGCGGGGGCAGCAGCTTGAGCAGGGAAGCCCAGACTTCCCTCTCCCCAGCCACTTCTTCCAGCTCTTCCCGGGGGATCCCGAGGCATTCCCAGGCCAGCTGGGCGACATAGTCTCATTCGCGTGTCCTGGGTCGTCCCCTGGGTCTCCTGCCGGTGGGACATGCCCGGAACACCTCACCAGGGAGGCGTTCAGGAAGCATCCTAATCAGATGCCCGAGCCACCTCATCTGGCTCCTCGCGATGTGGAGAAGAAGCAACTCGACTCTGAGCCCCTCCCGGATGACTGAGCTTTTCACCCTATCTCTAAGGGAGAGTCCGGACACTGCGGAGAAAACTCATTTTGGCCGCTTGTATCCGGGATCTCGTTCTTTCGGTCACGACCCATAGCTCGTGACCATAGATGAGGGTTGGAACGTAGATTGACTGGTAAATTGAGAGCTTCGCCCTTTGGCTCAGCTCCTTCTTTACCACGACAGACCGATACAAAGTCTGCATCACAGCAGACGCTGCACTGATCCGCCTGTCGATCTCTTGCTCCCTCCTCTCCTCACTCGTGAATAAGACCCCAAGAAACTTAAACTCCTCCACTTGAGACAAGATCTCCACCCTTTTCCGACTGAGGACCATTGTTTCAGATTTGGAGGTGCTGATTTTCATCCCAACCGCTTTACACTCGGCTGCGAAATGCTCCAGTGAGAGTTGGAGAGCCCTGCTTAAAGGAGCCAATAGTACCACATCATCTGCAAAAAGCAGAGATGAAATACTGAGACCACCAAAACGGATCGCCTCAACGCTTCGGCTGCGCCTGAAAATTCGGAGACAAAGGGCAGCCTTGCCGGATTCCTACCCTCACTGGAAACGATTCCGACTTACTGCCAGCAATGCGAACCAAACTCTGACATGGGTGGTATAGGGACCGAACAGCCCGTATTAGGGGGTTTGGTACCCCATACCCACGAAGCACCCCCCCACAGAACTCCCCGAGGGACACGGTCAAAACACCTTCTCCAAGTCCACAAAGCACATGTAGACTGGTTGGGCGAGTTCCCACATACCCTCAAAGACCCTGCTGAGGGTGTAGAGCCGGTCCACTGTTCCATGGCCGAGACGAAAGCTACACTGCTCCTCCTCAATCTGAGGCTTGACTTCCTGACGGACCCTCCTCTCCAGCACCGCTGAATAGACCTTACCAGTGAGGCTGAGGAGTGTGATCCCCCAGGACATGGGAAAGGCTCTGACGAAGGTGGGAGTTGAAACTCCTTCTGACAGGGGATTCCGCCAGACGCTCCCAACAAACCCTCACAATACAATGTGCAGTGTCATCGAGCAGAGATAAAGTGATCAGTGATACTGTGACGGTTGTGCAGTTGGTACATATAATGGTTGCACGATTTTTAGGTGACCAGTAGCAGTCATGGTAGGACAACTTTAGATGTGTAATCATACAGAAAGTCCTTGAGCGCTTTAAGGTGTCTGGTGCTGTGGAATATTGATCTACGACAATTGTTCAAGTGTGTAGAGAGCTGGAGCTACAATCATACTTGCGGTAATACTGTTCCACAGGAGTGTGCAAAAATGCAAACAGCCACTATAGATTTGGGTTACTGTTTAGGGAGTTAATGGCGAGAGGGAAGAAGCTGTTTGAATGTCTGCTGGTTTTGATGCATATGGTTCAATAGCCTGCCTGAAGGGATTAGCTGGAAGAGGTGGTGGGCAGGGTGTTGGATTTTCCGTGCCCTTGTAGTGGTTCTTGCGGTGTGCAAGTCCTCAAGAGTGGGCAAAGCGTGCCAATGGTTATTTCCACATTCCTAGCTGTCCGTTGCAATCGGATTTTGTTCTTTTTTTTTTTTTGTGGCAGCCCCGTACCAGGCTGTGATGGAGGAACACAGGACAGATGACTGCTGTGTAGAACTGACTCAGCAGCTCCTGTGGCAGGCAGTGCTTCGTCAGCAGCCTGTTTGAAGCAGATCTCACACAGCTCCAGGGATCTGTTATAGATCTGTGTGAAGACCAGAGATGGTCAGCACAGACTTTCAGGCAGGAGAGGGACACCTTATCCGGCCCCGCAGCCTTCTTGATCTTCTGCTGCTTGAAGAGACATCTCATGTCCTGTTCGCGGATCATCAGGACAGGGAATGGGGTCCAGGGTGTGAATAGGGGAGTTCCTGGTCTCGCTTCCTCCTCTTCCAGTGGCGTTTCCATGCTCCATACAGAGCAGCCACCCTGCCAGCTCTTAACTCAAAAAACCTTGTGGGTTTGTGTGTTGGCGAAAAAAGTCAGAGCGTAGACTCCCTAATGCTCAACAAGTCTTCTCTCGAGTAAGTAAGTGGCGCAATGTTGCCAAAAATGAAAGTCTGTAACTGCAACTCTACCATGCAAAGCAAAATCCATTTATGAACAACACCCAGAGACGTCGCTGGCATGTCTGGGCCCGAGCTCATCTAAGATTGACTGATGCAAAGTGTCAAAGGGTTCTATGGTCTGACGAGGACAAATTTCAATTTGTTTTAGGAAATTGTGGACGGCGTGTCTTCCGGGCAAAAGAGAAAAGACCATTATGGATGCAAAGTTTAAAAGCCCGCATCTGTGATCGGATTAAGCTTTGTTAGTGCCAATGGTGGGTAACTTACATCTGTGAAGGCAGCATTAATGCTGAAAGGTACGTCTAATTTTTGGAGAAACATATGTTCCCATCCAAGCAACGTCCTTTTCATGGATGCGCCTGCTTATTTCAAGAAGACGATGCCAAACGACATCCTGCATATTTTACAACAGCATGGCTTTGTACAAAGATTACGATGTTTAACGCAATGTCCCAATTTCATTGGAATTCTGTTTGTATTACTTCTGTGTCTATCCATACGTGCGTGTCTGCCGGTCGGTCACTTTTCCTTTTTGTCTAGCCACAAAATACTGTAAATATAACTAAAATGGTATAAATGACGTTCTCTCTGTGACTGTTGTTAATATGAAGCGGACCTGTTTTCATATACAGTGGTACTGCTACTTACGAATGTTTCTTCACATGAAATTTTCAAGTTACAAAACATCTCAACAGGAAAATATTGCCTCTAATTACGAAAGAAATTCCAAGATACGAAAGGTAAAAATACAGTATGGGCTATTACTCCCAGCTCCGAATTTCTTGAATGCAACATACTTATAGCTGCTCTGCCATTGGCTATTACCGGGCATCATCCTGACATCCCATTGGCCAACAGGGACTTCTACTGCATGTGCCTGTGTGTAGATGGATAGATAGATATGTGTCTATACGGCGTCCTCGTCATTCGCCCTTTGGGCCATGAGGCATTCCGATAGTTTTACGTAAATGCGAATCACCCAGAAAAAGTGTTCACCAGTCGGGCGTTGGCTTATTATGTTGATGTTTGCCTTGGACATCTTCAAAGGATTGTTAAAAGCCAACAAAAGCAAACGTCCTGGGATCAGTTCTTCACAAAATGCCAGGCAAAAACCACTTCTGAGGGAGAGCATGGACTAAAGAGGGCAAAAAACAATGAGGATGCAGTTAAAAGTTAAATGACCATCATTTTTATTCTTTACTCTATATTCTTTGTTTTTTACATTATGCACAACTCCCACTGATTTTGCAATAAACTAATTGTAACATGTATTTGTTACATTTTTGATGCTTTTTTTAGGCTTCAGGAAACATGTATGTCTGAATTTTGGGGGGCTTGAAACAAATTAGAGCAGTTACATGGAAAACACGTCTCTACTTCCAAAATTTTCCATTTAAGAAATTTCTTCCAGAATCAATTAATTTCCTAAGTAGAGGTACCACTGTAGTGGTGGAGAGCTGGTGAGAACGGGTATGGCTGGACCGCTGTTACATGAGGTAATTTTAAACATTTTTAAAGACATCAAACACACAAACACACAAAAGTTTACAAATGGCTTTCATCATATTAATGTATTTGAAAATGTTGAAATTATGACAGGGTGGTGATAATTATGTACCATACCGCTGGTGATCAATGCACTCGGCCCAACAAACACAAGTTCAGTCATGTGGTTATTGTATTTTGATTTTCTCTTAACCTGTCAGCCTCCATCAAAAATAAAGATAAAAAGAAAGATTATTGCCGACTTCAACAAGTACAGGAAAAAAAAAAAGCAATGAAAGGACGGACAGTGAAGTCAGAAAATGTCAGCATCAGTGTTTTTGTCTTTTGGTGAGGTTTGGAATCAACTTGGATTGTTTTTTTTAAAACTTACTCGTGACTTTTGGTGTTTGCTTTCCTTTTCTGCTTATTGTATTCAGGTCAGTAACTGACATATTTGCCTTATTGCCACCAAGTGGCAGAGAGCTTGATTGTAACTAAGTCAGTCCTTGACAATTGCAACAGCTCAGATGGATTGAATTGATATACACACCCTGCCCCGTGGGCCACAGGCGCACAGCAGAAATTCTTTTGTGCTGCCCACTCGTCAGTGCTCGTGGCCCAAGGTGCAGCCGCATTGACTGATTTAGACATTTCAAGTATGAACTTATGGCCACCCCTATTTGAGTTATGGGTTCACACTATCCACCCCTAGTGAAAATTTTCTGGCTACGCCTCTGATTGATGCCAACCTCAATTTTTATGTTTGCTCGGCCTGCCCAAACTGGAGCAGCTTTTTTTTTTTTTGGGTGGAGGGGAATACAAAGATATAAATCTAATTGAAATTTCTGGTGGATTCTTATTATGACCTTAAACAAAATGTGAAAATGAAGCATTTGACTCTTCATTACATTCCCACCTGGGTGATAACATTGGAGGCATTCAAATTGCATCTATTTACCTTTTCTTCAGTCTTTCAAACTAAGTGAATTAATTAATGATGAATAATTACATCTGTCATTTCTCATTGAAAACACATTGGCTTTATTTGTGTAACAGCAATCCACTTTTCCTTTCTTCACTACGCCTGCAGGGCATGAAATTGCTGATTTGTGCCTCTCCATCGACGAGCCTTGCTTAATCCACCAACAAGGAACGAGGCCATTTATAAATTGGAACACCACATTAATTGATTACTCCCTTGTTCTTTCTTTTTGTGCTTCCTTAATATGCTCTTTCCACTGCAAACTCCAGCAAAATATGTTTCTCTGTAGATTTAGTTATTTGCTGGAAAACTCCCATATTCTTAGATGGCATAAGGTGGCTGTGGAGGTGAGATTTCCCATTAGTTACAGAGGAGAAACAAAATGTGGGGCGGGCGTATGAGAGTCGTGTTGGATGAGTTTGGTTGGCAGAGGTGTGACTACTACGTTGGTTGCGCTCCCTTTTTGCTCATGCAGAAGGGTGCTGGCCTTGAGTGTTAGTTTGCATGAGACAAAGAGGTAGTTCAGCCGAATGTGTCAACTCACAAGAGACTGCAGAGCTTACAGTGCTGTGCCCAGGCAGCTGCCACCCACACCATTTGTGAGGACGTTTTGCATTTTGCTATCTGTTGTGGAAATAATTGCCTTTTCGTTATGAAGCATCGAAATAAAATGAAACAACAGCCTGCTGACAATATGTCTAAGTGTCTGTGGTGGGCAAATTCACTGAGTCGTGAGACTGCTACAATGGTGTCAAAACCCAGGCTAATTGGAAAGTAGTAATTGGTGTTGACTGAAAGACAGATGGGCGGCACAGTGATCGAGTGGTTTGCACACCAGCCTCACAGTGCAGAGGTGCCGGGTTCAATTCCGGCTGCGGCCTGTGTGGGTTTTCCCCAGGTACTCTGGTTTCCTCCTATATTCCAAAAACATGCATGGGAGGATCATTGAACACTCTAAAATGGCCCTAGGTGTGCAAACTTTGAATGACTGAAACAAACAAAATAAATAAAAACATATCAAATGAATCTTAAAAATCATGAAAAATCAGGCCCCGCTGTCCCACACCACACATTGTTCTTATGCCTACACATGCTTACATGTAGTGAAACTTTATCTACTTAAAGTACTTGGAAAATATGTTATGAATGGGAAAATGATAGTGTCAATGTGTAACAAAACAAGTTATTACAGCAATCAGTTTCAGCCTCTTGTATGATGGAATTCTTCCCAGCGCCATCAATCTCAACATGCTATTATATAATATTATTACGTGTGATTCAAGCACTAAGACACGTGGTAGCTGCATTTAAAAAAAAAAAAATACAACAAATAATAACCATTGCTTACCTTTTCATAAACATTAATCAAAATACAGTGGAACCACTATTTAAGAGACTAATAGGGGTCAGAGATATTTTTTTTAAAGGCAATTATCCGTTAAATTGTGTCGTGCCCCTGTAAAATAGGCATCCAGCTGTTGGTGCTTTTGATGCCAGCATCTGTGTGCATTGGAACAAGAATCAGCACGCCCTGTTACAGTAGTCTAATCTTGACAACGCCATTGTGACAAAGCATCTCAAGTGTTGTGTTGCCCTGAAGACAATAGTTAATATTTTTTCGATATATCTCTTTGACCGGTTTTCTCTCTGGTGTGGCAGAGACGTTTTATACTCAGAATACGATCCGCCGCCACCCACTGAAGGATCATAGAAGCAATGCCTTAAGTTCAGTCGTGCTATATTAGCGATGTTATACAAGCATAGACAGAGTTTGATAAAATATCTAATTTATTGTGACATTTGCATGTGTTAGTACTGTTAGAACTGTGGACTGTGTCATGTTCCGGTTTCGGCAGCAGGTGGTGGGTTGAGCATTCTTACTGCTGCACACCTGCTGCCAATCTGTCATTATTGCACCTGGTATTTAAGGACCTACTTTCTGGCATTGGTTTGCCGGAGAATTGTATGCCGTGCCACTGCTCTTCCCCGTGTGTTAATTACTCTCGTTCTTGTATTCGATCTTGTCATAGTTGCTATTGTTCTCCACGTCAGATATTCTTTGTTGATTCGGTTTTCGTTTTTGATAGTCTCGAGTTATTTTCATCCTTGCCTTTTGTGCTTGCGCTTTTTGTTTTCGGATTTTTGTGTATTTTCCCGGTCCTTAATTTTGACCAGCGATTTCTGTTTCCCTTTCTTACGGTGCGATTTTTGTCAATAAACATTTTTGTACGGAGCTTTTGTTGGAGTCTACTATTTTGGAATCCGAAAACATTATTTTGTTTCGAACGAAGAGTGACGTCCTCGCTTTGTTCGGAACGTGACAGACTGAAGTTGAATTGAACGATTAAACGCCGCCCTCTGCTGGCTGCCATTACCTTTGAATCATAAAATGTCAAAGAGCATTGTTTACAATTAAGGTGAATTTAGGGATCTTGATTGTGTTCTGACATTGATAATTTTGTATTATCTTATTTTCATTTTTCACCGGCATGTCTTTGAAGAATTGTGGAAGTAAATTATCAAACTTGCATCTCCTTTGTCTTCATTGGCTACGGTTGAGTCGGTGTTTTTCGAACACACTGCAGAACACAACAAGAGTTCTCACTTAAATGTGACCTGTCTGTTTCTACTGTTCTGAACAACAAAACATTAATCACAACAAAGTACAGTATTTTTATGAGTACACTATGAATCATACAATTACGTATTTGATGGCGTGGTTGATTTAGTCCTTTGATTTATGCTGTGGAAGCACATTAGCAATACACACAAATGTAGGGCAGGTCTTGTCAAAATGTGTATGCCAGAATTCCGGTACTACGCCACTAAATGCAGTGGATACAATCAAGCACTGTAAATATATTCCAAAATTATATTTGGATACCCATTTATTTCATATCGCACTAACTTTTTATGCTCCTGCTAGAATCAATAGATCTATGTAGGCTTGGACGTTTACCGGCCTCCCCTCCAGGTTTGTTATCTCCAGTACAACTCCCTCAATTGACTCTGCTTGAGGGTCACTGATGGTGTAATGCTACTTTGCCTAACTTGAAACAAGTAGCGTGGGCTCAGTTTCCAATCAGAAACGGTGTAAATGATTGCACAGTATACAATATGTGCTCTGCAAGCAGCTGGCAACCAGTTGAGGGTGAGGACCATCTGTTGGGATGAGCTTCAACACATGAACAGCACAACCACACACACATGAACAGCAATATAATAAATTGATGGTTAGATAGATAATCTCAGCTGCAAAAAGTTTGGAAGATAAACTTTTTCATTCACATTATAAGGTGACATTTCCAGACTCATATGTGATTCTCATAGGATGGGAGTCAACTTTACCTTAAATCAAAGGTGTCAAACTCAAAGCCGGGGGCCAGATCCGGCCCGACACGTCATTTTATGTGGCATGTGTTTCAACGTGCATGATCTTGCCAAAATGGGCACCGAAATGTCAATTTGTCATGTGTAATAAATAAGAAACGAGATTTTTGCAATGATTTTGTGGTCCTGTTTAGACTCACTTGAACAATGGTTGAAAAAACTATTATCGTTGACTGATTTTGGAACTAGTAATCCATTAATTTGTTGTGTACAAATAATAATGCAATGAGATGGTTAAAAGTGTTTGTGGTCTCAACGATCATAGAAGGGCCCTCCGAGGGAAGATGTAACTCCGAACAGGCCCAGGACAAAAATGAGTTCGACACCCCTGCCTTAAATGGTGGGGTTGAGTCGGTGCAGGATAAAAAGTTCACCGGTTTTTTGTTTTTTTTTAAATGTTGCTGACCTCAAGAATGGCAGTAGGAGATATTCTAAACGACAACAGGACGGGAATGGGAGTCGTTTTCAATGGGACGGGTACAGGAATTGTATTATTATTATTATTATTATTATTATTATTATCATTATTTTTATACGTGAAGAGATTTTTTTCTGTGTTAGTGGGATGAGACGGAAGTGAAAATCCATATAGCGTTGCCCCGGTACGACTTTTCTAATGTTAATCTCTCTCACTCTACTTTCCTCGATCCTGTGGGGTTCAAGATCAGAGCAAGACTCCCCCCTTGAATAGAATCCGAATGCCCCTTCATCTGGCGGTCATTTCTGACCAAGATCAACAAGGTTGATTAAACCACTCAAAATTCAATGGTTTGTGGTTGTCAACAGTTTTATATGTTCAAGTACACAGAGTGGATAATCCCACGAAGCCTTCAAGCAATATAACAGTCAAACGCAATATTTTTGAGTATTTTCAATTGGAAATCGGTTAAATTTGACCCAAACACAACATATTAACAAAACACATGAAACAACACGCACACCACACAACTACACAAGCACCAACTCTGGGTTGTTCCATACCAGTAGGCCACCCTCATCCAAATATGCCATTTAAGAACAATACAATGGACATGAATTTTGTCACCACGCAGTGTTAATCCAGCCTTTGAAATCCACATAGACAACGTTTTCAACATAATAAAAAAAGAATAAAATCATAATATTCCCATAATAACTACAGCCAAAATCAACAATACATGTGCTATCTTGAAGGTAATATAAGCCAGGGAACAAAATCAATAGGAGGCACTTTTCTCTGCCATATCCCTCCATTAGAGGGATCTTTTTTTTGACCTGCGGCTCTAATCCTGGAACCAAGGCGAAATGGCAAAATTTGAAATAATTTACATCGTCATGGCAAAAGCTTTGTGCTGACAGATGTTCAAAGACAATTTAGTGATGAAGGATCCCACTCACAGGCAGGGCATGCAAGATTTCAAAATGCTGTAAATGTGTCTTTCGCTTATTAACGGGAAAAAAAACATGAGGGATGACAATGTTGCTCAGTGATGGAAAACGAATATAGAGTCAAGGATTTGGGAATATCATTTTTTTTATCTTTTATATTTAGCTTGTTATAATTTCACTAAGCACTAATCATAACATTGTGATTCATCAGAAATGACAAATACATTCAATAAGGGTTTGTACAGAGGCCTGTTAAAGTCTGCATATCTGAAATATATTATTGGTGAAAACAACATAACTAATCACAATTTTACTTTAATAATAATAATGGGATAAATGGATAGATGATCGCGGCCAATGGTTAGCGCGTCGACCTCACAGTGCAGAGGTATCGGGTTCAATTCCAGCTCCGGCCTCCCTGTGTGGAGTTTACATGTTCTCCTCAGCCTGCGTGGGTTTTTTCTGTGTACTCTGGTTTCATCCCACATTCCAAAAACATGCATGGTAGTCTGACTGAACACTCAAAATTGTCCCGAGGTGTGAGTGTGAGCGCGGATGGTTGTTCGTCTGTGTGTGCCCTGCGATTGGCTGGCAACCGGATCAGGGTGTCCCCGCCTACTGCCCGAAGACGGCTGGGATCGGCTCCAGCAACCCCCGCGACCCTTGTGAGGATAAGAGGATCGGAAAATGGATAGATGGATGGATTGATGGATAGATGATTCAACGGGTTTTGCTTCACACATCATGATCCTTTTCTTGTGTGTCTGCAGTAGGTGGCAGACGAGGGCCTTTGTCAGCGTGCACACCTGCTGCCAATCTTCATAAGCCATGTATTGAAGGTTTGTCGTATTATTTTGACCTTGTTGCTGCTCTTGCTGACGTCTTTGTTTTCTAGACCACTCGCTCTTCTCATAATCATTCTTGTTACCTTAGTTCCACATTTTTTAAAGTATCATCTTTGCTTTTTGCTTTTATTTTGTCGGGTTAATTGGACTCTTGTCATTTCAGTTGGTATTCTCGGTTTAACTCTTTCCTTGCCTTTTGCAAGCGCCTTTTGTTGATTCCTCGTTTTTTATTTTTTTTTTTTCCTGGATCCTTGTGACCAGCGTTTTCTGTTTCGGACTTTGTCGGTTTTGCGTTTTTGATCATAAAAATTGGGTGGCCCGGTGGTCGAATGGCTAGCGCGTTGACCTCACACTGCAGAGGTGCAGGATTCGATTCCGGCTCCGGCCGCCCTGTGTGGAGTGTGCATGTTCTCTTCGTGCCTGCGTGTGTTTTGTCCGTGTACTCCGGTTTCCTCCCACATTCCAAAAACATCCATGGAAGGTTAATGGATCGCCGTAAAAAAACTGTATTGCTCAAAGGTGCTGTTAGTCAAATATTGATGATGCCATTCTTATTTTTCCATAAGAATACAGAGGGAGAGCAACAATGTCAGACTGTAATGGATGCCGCTTCCTCCAAAGAGGAGGATGTGTGTGGACTGCAGCGCAGCTCAGAATATCAAAAATTAATAACAATCTCAGTGATTTACAACACTACAAAGATGCTGCAACCCGACCTGCGTGAAATCGAGGGACTGTCGGAGTGAGTGAATCATGCCTTGTGGACTGCTGAGGGGGAAATAAGAATCTGATGACTGTTCACTGCAGTTGTCACTCGTGGAGAAAAACAGTCGATTTCTATTCTGTCTCAGAAGTCATTCAAACCCATTGAGATCATTTAGTTACTGGGCAATCCAAAGAAAATCGCTGCAGAATAGTTTGAAAATGTGTTACTGGCCATGCATATTAAAGGTTGCACTCATGTCTGTCATTGCATAAAATTCAATCATTACATCTGAAGCGATAATGTCATTAGACATGTTCTATCATTACATAAAGGTTAAATACACGTGATCTTGTCACAGACTTCAAAAGACACAAGCCAATTAAAACCTTCTGAGGGAAACTTACCCAGTCCTTTTATCATTCAGTAACCTGATTGACTCCATGGTCTTAACTTAATTCAACTAATATGTGTTCTCAGGATGTCATAGTAAAAACAAGAAAAAGGTCACAGCAAGATAACGGCTGAGTTCAAGTCAACGATCTAATTATATTAGCCAATGAGGCCTAATCGAACACCAAAAAAGCTCTGATTTCCTGTCTTCACATACAATAGATGCTGAGATCAATGTTTTGGAAAGCCTCCATCCTGGCTGGGAGTTTTCCAAAAGCTCTGTTTTTAGGGGCCAAAAAAAGGGCTTGTATGTGAAGGAAAGGCCAAAAAAGTAGTTGAAAATGTTATAATTCGTGGCCATGCCCTTTGTTAACTGCTCCTGAAGATGGGTTAAGGCATTTGGCAACATGTGTATTTTCAGATCGTGTAGAGCAGGGGTGCCCAAACTTTTTTGACCTAAGATCTACTTTTCGATCAACCAACCTCCCACGATCGACCCATTACCACGCACGCGCAAGCACATACACACGCACACCATGATGAGCAACAGCCTGGCACGGAGGCAGGCAACGCACTTTTGCAGCCTGTTAACTATTGTAGCTCACACGTACCGTTTTAAAGTGCTTCCCTCTGCCCTCGAGATTCCTATTCTTTGCCCATGCCCTCGGTGAATTGTACACGAAACAAACTCTGAATGAGAATAATGATAACGATAAAAGATATATAGAGCAACAACTCTGATCACAAGCTGCAATTGCGGACTGCTGAGCGCTAACAACCTCCGGTGACGCAGGTCACGTGCCACAGTAGGTTAAAGATTTACCTGCTTTATTTTATTTTATTTTTTTAAATACTTTTTGTGAAAATGAGACTGATAGCATGATTTGGGTGCAGTGGACATTAACACAAAAAATATATTACATCACAGATGTCAAACTCCGGTCCTTGAGGGCCGCTGTCCTGCATGTTTTCAGTCTCCCTGTTGCAACACACCTGATTCAAATGATCAGATCATCAGCAAGGTCTGCGGAAGCCTGACATTGAACTTGTTCATTTGAATCAGGTGTGTTGCAACAGGGAGACTTGGAAAACATGCAGGACAGCGGCCCTCCAGGACCTGAGTTTGACACCCCTGCAAGGCTTACATGCACAAAGACATACAAATGGTTGTTTGTTTTTTTTTCTTCGCTACACCCCACGCGAACTTGGGAGCAGTCCGCGATCCACCGGTTGATCATGATCGACATAATGGCCACCCCTGGTGTGGAGTGTGAGTGTGAGCGCGGATGGTTGTTCGTCTCTGTGTGCCCTGCGATTGGCTGGCAACCAGTTCAGGGTGTCCCCCGCCTACTGCCCGAAGACGGCTGGGATAGGCTCCAGACCAAACTCAGCAAACACGAATACGCCACTCGACTTCTCTCAGCTTCATTACACGAGGAAGTGACGCTTCCTCGTGTAACGTTCATTGTGAGCAGACATATAAATAAATGTGCGAACCATGTATGTATAGAATGTATTATTATTAATATTATTATTATGATGATGAGACTTATGGTTAAACGTATTACATTGAATGCAAAAAAAATGTGTTGAAGGATCAAATCATTATTTTTCTTTATGTGGCCAAGCGCATTTGAGATGCAAAATCCATGATAAAATATCAATCAACAATGTCACAGGCCAAACCAAAAAGCAAATAACCTGAAAATTAAATTTCCCATTGCAATCATCTGACCTCATTAAAATACACACAAACACAAGTAGAAGATGATGCCTCAGAATTGAATTGTAAGTTTCATGGGATCTTCAAAGTTGTTTTGTGGTTGAGGCCAAATAACCATTTTTGTCCGCTGTTGAGATGTCAAATCTCCTCAGTTTTTAAAAGGTTAAAATCTTGGATGGTGTCTTGACCTGCTCTTTGAAATTCACTTTCCAAGGAGTCTTTCATCCAGGGATGGCCCCTTCAGCATTTTTACTGATATTGTAATTTCTATTTATAAATTCTTTTCAGGATTGTCATCCAGCTTCTGCAGACCTTGCTGATTATGTGATCGTTTGACTCAGCTGTGTTGCAGCAGGGAGAGATGGAAAACGGGCAGAAAAACGGCCCTTGAAGAACAGGATTGAAGACCCCTGTGCGAGACTCTTCATTTTAGGCTTGTTTCCTGGTCTATTGTGCTATAAAAATGCTGCATGACGTCATCAAATATTTTACCCCTGACCCAACAAAGGAGCAACATCTAGTAATGGACAAAATTAACCCTCGCGGACCAATGAGAAATTGTCTTTCATGTACCAGCCAATGGTTCATTTTTTGATGTTTCATTCATATTTGCTCTTTCACCCTTTCAGGGACAGCGGTGACTACAGTGGACAGCTTCTCCTCTTATCAGGTTACAGGGTGCATGAAAGGGTTAAGGACTGCTGCTGCATCGTGAGCTGCACAGTTCACAGGTTTGCAGTTTGTATTTGAGATGAAAGCTTGTCATGTCGCTCGACTCCCAATTCCGACCGTGTATAGATGTTCGACTAAACTAGGGGTGCCCAACCTTTTTTGTCCCAAGGGCTCCTTTTCAAGGAGCCAACCTCCGGAGATCTACCAGTCCAGTGTCAACGTCTGCGCCCCCCCCCCCCCACACACACGTTAAAACACTAAAAGTCCCAAAGGCCAACCCATTTGTCTTTTCTACATAGAATGCCCAAAGGGCAGCCAACTGGCTGACCGTTCTCATGCTAATGTGAAGAAAACCACCGTATTCCATTTGAACAAGGTGAGGGAAGAACCTCACCTTGCTGCATTTACAGAACAATGTTGACAAAATTTGGCGTTGAGTTGTTGGTTTTAGACAACACAGCGTATGCATCTAGGTCGAGGACACCCACCACATTCCATTTGAACAAGATGGGGGAAGAGCTCTACCTTGTGTTTTCGCAGGGAAATATGTCTCATAGCTCCTGTGTACCGTTTTGAAATGCCGCTCCAGATTGGCTTTCTTCGGCAATGCCACCGTTGCATTTGCAAATCAAAAAAACAGGTTTTGAATGAGAATGAACAAAAAAAATAATCTTGCTCCCACTCAAGGTGAAAATGGTAGTTCTTGGCTCATTTCCTCTCAGCCATGTTGACGTTTGGTGGTGACACCCGCTGTGATCGCGAGCTGCTCGCTACTGCTGAACAACTTCCAGCAGCGTTTCCAACTCATCTGTAAGGAAATTAGCTATTGGCTGTCGCTGAATGATGTCATCAGGGCGATGGCTAATCTGCGATTTACTTGGGGGGAATGTTTTTTTCTTATATTTTTTTCTTTTGTAATTTTTATTTGTTGATGATTTTTTAGTTTATTTAAAAAAAAACAAAAGTTTTACATATACATCCAGCCCAGATTGTAAAACTGGCGGGATCAGCTACCAGCGGCTTCATTTGGGGGAGGAGCCACAACAGCACCCGGCGCTGCTGATTGAGAACAACATGCTTTCGCCACACAGACTCCAAAAGTCTCCAATAACACCAGAAAAAGTCGCTAGATTGTCACATCACTTTTTTTGAAGAGTCGCTCGAGAGGGTCTGAATACTCAGTAAATATAGCGTCAAAGTCGCTAAGTTGGCAACACTGACTTCCTGTCATGACATTTAAAAAAATGAAAAATTACTGACTTCCTGTCATGACATTTAAAAAAAAAAAAAAAAAAAAAAAATCCTTTTTATTTTTTCCACACACCTCGTGGTCAACTCGGGATCAGTCCACGGTCGACTGGTCAACTCGTTGGGCACCCCTGGACTAAACAAATACTAATACTCGCTACACCAGGGGTGCCCAAACTTTTTTGACCTAAGATCTACTTTTCGATCAACCAACCTCCCGCGATCGACCCGTTCCTGCGCACGCGCACATACGCATGCACTTGCACACGCATGCCACGATGAGCAACAGCCATAACGGCCCCTAAGATGAACGAAACAGAAAAATAAAGTAGACACAAGAGTTTATGAAAAGGATTTCCTGCCTACCTTAGTGGTAGACCTGACGCGGATGCATGCAAAGCACTTTTGCAGCCTGTTAATTATCGTAGCTCATGCGTACCGTTTTAAAATGCTTCTCTCAGCCCTCTAGATTCTTTCTTTCCGAGCCCGAAACGAGGCTTCGTTTCCTCAGTCACGTGACTTTTTTCCATTCGACACGCACAGCCCCAAGAAGGACGTCAGTTTCCCCTGGTCACGTGATGTCACTGACACACGCCTCGAAACAAGACTTAATTTTCCACACCCACTTTTACTTGACACGAGCTTTGAAGCTCCGCGTCATTTAGCCCATCACTAGCAACCTTTTCAATAGTGATGGCGAAATGAAGCTTCATGAAGCCGTGAAGCATTCCAGCCAATTGGGTGGCTCACGGTTCTAAGCGTGATGGTGCGTCATTTGCTCAATGGTGCCATTAAGTGATCAAGAAGACCAAGCAGTCAACAGCAATGACAATTTTCAACTTGGCAAATATATTACGAAAATGATTGCTCCTAGGAACAAAAGTGCAAGGATTGTTTTTCATTTATTTTGTTATTGGCGGATGGTCCTAAACACCGAACAGACGTTCTACTTAACAGCTAGCATTTCCTTTACTATTCGAAAAAGGATGGAACAAAAATAATATGGAATAAGGGACACATAAGGTATTAAATAAAAAATGTATATTGACATAACATTTTGCAATACATGCCAATATGTCCAAAACAGGGTGGAACTGTCTTTCAGTCCATGTCTGAACGCCCTACCCAACCGAGGGCAACTTCGCCAAAAACGCCTATGGAAAGGTGCACCCAAAGTAAATTTGTCGCTGTTCTTGAACCATTTGGAGAGCATAATATTTTTGGTCTCTATTTGAACTATTCAAAATGTTATCATTCTGAATATTTCTCCCATACAGTAAGAATCTGTGTAAGTGCTCCTGTCACTGAACTATGGATGTTCGAAAACAGAAAAAAAAGGCGAATCTTATGTTCGTCTAATTTCTTTTCACAAAATCTACCTTGAAAATGGATTTAGAATGGTGATTAGGACTTGAAAACACTACAGTATCAAAGCTTGAGGTCTCCCCAAGTTCCGGTTCAAATTCGACAATTGTAACATGTACGGTACCATTCAAATCTCCAGAAACTCAGCTTTTAAAAAAATGTATAACATGTTCACACATGTACTCAGCTGACGACGTGCATCAGCAATTTGTTTTGACAGATGACGGAGGGCCCTTCGGTGGGCCCTCCTCACTTTAAGGGTTTAAAATTGTTTAAATGCATTCGAAAATTGTTTAAATGCATGAGAAAATTCCACAAAAAAAAAAAAAACCCTAAACATACCAGTCCTGCCAACACGACTTACAAGTACTTCTGTGCTATTGGCAATACAATTTTGCACCCACAAAATGCGCTGCTTGACAGTGAATCTTGCATACGAAGAACGATGGAAAACGATCTTTGCTCGGAACTGGGAATCAGAGGCACCATGTCACCCTAGGTTTGGATGTCTGCAGTCTGCGCTTGCAAATTCGGCCTGACTGCCCTTCAAATGTTGCCACTGAAGCACAACTTTTATAAAACAAGCCCATATCTGGGTATTGCAGGTCACGATGGTGCATTTCTTTGCAGGTGAAATACACATTGAGCAGCAATTCTCACAATAGTCTTCGTTGCGCTAGAACAGTGGTTCTTAACCTTGTTAGATCTACCGAACCCAACCAGTTCATATGCACATTCACCGAACCCTTCATTAGTGAAAAATAAAAATGGGATTTTTTCCAAAGTCAAGACATAAAAAACTCATTTATTAAAAACAGAAAAAAGTAAATAAAATATCAAGACAAAATTATAGTTGTTTTTTTTTTAACTGTATGGCAGAGGCTTCGTCAAACCCCTGAGACTGATTCACCGAACCCCTAGGGTTACATTGAACACAGGCTAAGAACCACTGCTCTAGAACATTTTGTCCATCTACGATGCAATTGTATGATGAGAAAAATCAACAACTATTGCTATTTTGTGGTTCAACCTAATACGATAATACTAAGATTTCAGAATATTCTGTGCCAGATACAGTTGCAAAACATAACCTGGTGGTGGTCCGTTTCGTTGTAACGTTGAAGAAGAAAGATGCAATTGGACAGCCACATCTGTGCTGAGGGAAATACATTAACACTCCTTCTGGAGCACCAGGTGGAGGAGGAAAAAAGAGATCCAGGCTGAAGTTCAGGAATCAGGCAGATGGAATTTCAGCAGATGGGATTTTTGATGAGAAACTGTATCTGAGAAGAGCGACGAAATAAACTAGCCAGCACTCAACTATTAACTGCCACATTCTATTCGTATATGTGTTCGTTGCACAATGAACATTCAGAAGTTTTATTCATTTCAATATTGACGGCAGATTTAAAACATCCAATATTGCCAATAAAATATGTACATTTCAATATTGTACTGTATATGTTGAAGAACATATATACAGTATATCAATCTATATGAAGGAATAACTATGTATTTTAGTTATCATGCATTTGTATATTAATAATGAATGATGAAGAATTGATTATGCTCGCAACGAAGAACGCTTATGATCTTCATAAAGATCTCCAACTCATACTCATATATGGATAGATTGGTAGAGAGAGATGGATTAAGCAACGCTACATATATTAAGGGAACATAATTTGTACATAGATTTATAAGGTCATTTTATTTTTGTTTTGTTTTGTTTTTTAATCTGATGTTTAGCAAAGCTTAGTTCTTAAATATACCGTGAACCACAAGCTAACTGTCGTTTCCATCCGAAAGAAAATCTGACACTTGGGACATCTGCCATGTCGATGAATACACAGCTAACAGCCAGTTAGATTCGTGAAGACTAATGATAGGTCAAGATATATATTTTAATCGTCACTCACTGCCATCATTAAAGACCTGCTGAAGTGGTCAACTGTCACCAAGCTTTTGCCAATGATTGCTGTCATTAAAAAAAAAAAAAAACAAGTAAATATATTTGAAAAGCTGAGCTGAACAAGAGCTGTTGTCCTCTTGATGGAGACACTTTGAGAGAATGATTCTGATTTGTGTTGCTTTGGCTGTCTGAAAATAATATTGAACATTATCCACTGCAAATGGAATCTGACTCAAGAAAATGTGGGCAGCAATCATTCAAAAACAGCATTTGCCTTTCAAAAAACACATTGCCAGGGCTACAAGAGTCGACCAATTATTCCCTTGGCAAAAAGCACTGAGTATCACC
Organism: Hippocampus comes; assembly: GCF_001891065.2. Lineage (NCBI taxonomy): Eukaryota > Metazoa > Chordata > Actinopteri > Syngnathiformes > Syngnathidae > Hippocampus > Hippocampus comes. Next base: position 26,482 of record NW_017805494.1, on the reverse strand, counting down.
GCAACTTCTAGGCGGCAGTAAAAAGCTGTCATTCACGCAGTCACTTACATGTGACTTTCGTAAAAGGGATGTGTTTGTCAGAGACTTGAGTAATAAATGCAGTGTATCAAAGTTTATGGGCTATGACTGAAAACCCATTTCACAAAATGTCTAACAATGTTCCAGTGTTTAGATACAGAAGAAGGGACAATAAAAGAGAGCTTGAAAAGAGTTTCGGTGAGAAAAACACTGGACAGATAATGCTAATAATAATCATAATAAAAATGACAAAATGTTTCATTTTAATTTACTATTATTTCTTTGGTACTCTCTACACTGCTGAACCCTTCTTACTTACCGGGAGGCTAAAAAGGCAAGTGGATGGGGTAAAACAATGGACGCTGTCTAGCTCAATGAAACGCAGCAGTTCATCTTAAACTGGTCCCAAGTCGATCGCGAGGGGTGTAGAGTAGAAAAATAACAAACAAACATTTGTGTGTCTTTGTGCATGTTAGTAATATATTTTTTTGTGTGATTGTACACTGCACCCTAATCATCCTATCAGTCTCATTTTCACAAAAAGTATTTAAAAAATAAAGTAAAATAAAGCAGGTAAATCTTTAACCTACGGTGGCGCGTGACCTGCGTCACTGGAAGTTGTTAGCGCTCAGCAATCTGCAATTGCAACTTGTGATCAGAGCTGTTGCGCAATATCCTTTATCGTTATTACTATTATTAGTATTCATCATTATTCTCATTCAGAGTTTGTTTCATGTACAATTCACCGAGGGCACGAGCAAAGGATAGGAATCTCGAGGGCCGAGGGAAGCACTTTAAAACAGTACGTGTGAGCTGCGATCGTTAACAGGCCGCAAAAGTGCGTCGCATGCCTCCGTGTCAGGCTGTTGCTCATCATGGCGTGCGTGTGCATGTGCGTGCGCGTGCGTGCGCGGTAATGATTTTCAGTCCAAAAAGTTTGGGAACCCATGGTGTCGATCAATGTGCTACTCTTGAATTATGCGTAGAAGTGAAGGAAAACAAAACGTTTTGGACAAACTTTAAATATTAGTGTTTAGTTTAGTTGTCTTTCGCACAGTCCATTTCAAGTATTTCTTTTCCTAATTGCATTGTTTCATAGTATTAGTGCAACTCTGCATAGTCTATAGCTGTTGGGTCCATTTTAAAATGCACTAACCATTTACAGCAAAAAAAAAAAACGGCCTCAGCATCCCCTTCAATTTAAGTTGCTCCCTCATTTAAAAAAATGTCAGGAATGCTGTTACAAACTGCGAAGTGTAATCAAAGTTGAATTTACTGCCGTCTTAATTTTCTTTGTTATTAATTAATTTGTACATACTTCCAAGAATTCAAGATGTAAGCTAATGATGGTGACATGAGAGCAGCTGCCTGTTGGTGCGATATGCCGCAATTTACTTATGATCCGATTAGTTGACTAATCGCCACTACTGTTGGTGATTAGTTGACTCGCAAAATAACCGTTTGTGGCACCCTGAGTGACTTTACAAACTTTTCTGTTGTGATTTTCTAAGTTGCTGCATTCCAGTCAATCCAGAAAAAGAGAAAAAGGCCAATCAGAGCAAAATAGTCACCCAGACATCTGTTAAAATACCGTACTTCAAAAAAAAGCCTTGTCACAGTCTATCCACTATGCCTCCTCTTGATCTCTTCTTCACTGAGATGCTTCACACCATTGCAAAGTCATTATTTTTGCCGAAACAAGTCATATTACTGTCGTGCTATCCATGTGAAAAGGAGATCCTTGACACCATTTGTGAAACCAAAACATTTTCTTGCAAGAATTTAACATACACTGCTTTGTGTTGTCGTGCACAATAAAGGGAGAGAGACAGACCTGGCGTCTATTCTCACAATGTGGTAAAACATAAGGGGCAGGCGCCTGTGTGAGCTCCCGCAATATTACTAACGTGCCTCTTAGAGCCAGGAGGAAAGCAGACTGACTAGAGACGCAGCCAACTACATAATTTCCTCCGACCTTCAAAGGGAAATGCATAAACTCAAATATCAAACAGTTTATTCTTCTCGCCAAGAATTTTCAAACATGTTCAAAAACTTCTGACACAACTTTACACAAGCGTACATACCGTCTCCTTACTTCCCAGTCAGCAAAATTGGTCTGGCCCAGCTCTGGCGCGGACACGGCACGACACTCGGCCCACATACCGCAATGAATGACGGTCCTGCAGTGGCCCGGGTCTGGCATCCATGATCCGGGCCGCATTCGGCTCCACACAGAAGACACACAGGTTTTCCAGCTACGTCCATGATGAACATGTTCTTCGACTCTCACCTTGTTTGAAACCCCCGGTTCTCAGTGTCCACCTTCCGTTTTGCCATTTTTGATGGGTATCTGAAAGCTAATGACACTGTTGTGGGAATGACTGCTAGACGAATAAATATTTAAATAAAGCGGCCGACTGCTTGGCGCGTCACCGTTGCATTGTGGGAAATGTAGTTTTGGTGCGTGTAAAAGATCTGCGGGCTCTCGGCTTGCTGCGGTCCGCGGGCCGGTTCTAATAATAAATCAATATCATCCCAGGGGCCACTGAAAACATTCTCGCGGGCCGGATTTGGCCCGCGGGCCGGCACTTTGG
>NW_017805494.1:15322-22715 GCF_001891065.2 Hippocampus comes | reverse complement strand
TTTGTCCCGCCCACGGGCGCTCGGCCTCTCTGGGCCTGGTAGGCAGTGGGCGGTTACCGGAGGCTCAGTTTTTCAGCATCAGATTGGGTGATCTGTCTGAGCCTGTGTTCCCGTTAGATTGACATCGAAATAAGCCAATCACCGATCTTTTAGTGTCGGCATCCGTGGGAGTACTTTCAATTCTCAATGAGAATTTCTCATTATGTTCTAAATTGAACTGGAGACGACTTCTAATCATTTTAGCGACACTCTCTTTGTTGAAAACGAAAAGCGACGAATTAATCTTTTATTACTGCTGGGTTTTATTGTAGTTGCTGTAGTTGTAGGCCACGAGTTAAGTTCCTGGAAAAACGCCTTGTTGGTATGACAGGGTTACAGATAACACACTTGCGAGCATGCACAAGAATTAGAACGTGCGTGTGCAAAACACGCACACATATGTGTGTGTGTGTGTGTGTGTGTGTGTGTGTGATGAATGGAATTCCGCATCGGTGTGCAATTGTAAAACAAGGCTGTGTGTAGAAAAAAAAAAAAATCTGAAACTGCATTTAGGAGTGGCTCAATACTGGCTGGCCATATTCGGGCCGGAGTTGGAAATTGATTTCTGGCCCAAATACTTCATGCCACAACTGGCCCTCATCTGGTTTGCCAGAGTCAAGCCAGTGCCTCCTTTGCCACACCTGGGCCGTGTTCGGCCCACATGCGTTATGCCATTGCCGACACAAGGCCAGCTGTGCCGGCTTCATGCCGAATCCGGGCCAGATGCCTTTGCTGACTGGGTTACTATGTGGCTGGGTTCAGAATCAACTTATCACATTCAAACTCATTTTACATGGGAATCAGTATACACCTGCCACAATTCAAAGTACCTTTGATTAACCCAAATTGAAGTTCTATACATATAGCTAGCTAGCTAGCTACGTGGCTGGCTGGCTGCCTGGCTGGCTGGCTAGTTAGCTAGCTCGATAGATACTGTACAGAAGAAACTTATTGCACAGATAAAATAAAATTTTAGAAAAATGTTGCATCTTCACCCTCACAGATATGAAACACCAACCGTTGAGATGGTGCCCGAGTAGGCAGCTGTCAGCAAGTGCTCTTCAAGAGCCTTGCTTTTTTTGTTTTTGTTTGTTTGTTTTTTTGTTCTTTTTGTCTTTTGTTTTGTCACATGGTGTTTGGTGTTACATCGCGTGGACCTGATGTGGATTGATTTCAGCGTTTTTTGGCCACGACATTCGTCAGAGGAGAAGAATCTATGCTTGGTGGTTGCGCCTTCTCGGCAGCACGCGTGTACCAGCACTGATTTTGATTGGGAGGAATGTCGGTCACATTTGACTGTCGGTGCTGGACAGCAAAAAACAAGTGCCCCGGGGCACTTGATTTTTTTTGCGCCTGTAATGGGCAGCATTTTTCACAGCCCCGTTTTGTTCAGTGGAGAAGTCAGCGCTGTTGGACAGTCTGCGTAAGTGCGGCTGGATGGACGGATGCTGAAGTTGAGAATGAGAAAGAGAGGAGAGTCTGCACGGAGCACCGATGCGTATTTGGAACTGAGAGTCGCTGCGAGGAATTGAAATGGATTTACATGGGACAGGAGAAGTGAACCAATCTCTTTTTTTCATCAATGGACGCTACAGCTTTTTATTTACTTTGAAACTACATGTGCACATTTTGAGCATGACATCTCTGATCCACTGGTGAAAGGACACTTTGATTTTCTCCTCTTTCATCTAGAACTGCTTCAAACAACAAAGCAGATGAGGGAAAAGTGGTTAAGATTGCATGACTGTCTCTATTTTTATGTTATATGTTGCGTTTAGTATATTACTTTATGCTAACTGTTTTGTCAAGCACTTTGTACGCTATATAAATCAGGATGTATTGTATTGTAACAACTGATCTCATGAATTCTGTGTGGCAAACTGGTAGAACAAAAGGCATGTCTGACAGTGAACTTCCATTTGGCAGACATTGTTATAGTTTCGGTTAATTCAGTAGCCCCATTAAATTGCTGTCAGAAATGTCTTACAATCCAAATAAATTGGCTGAATGACTGCATGAAATTAAACTATGAGTGAACACAGTTGCCTGGATGTGTGTGTGATGAAGTGTGTGTACTTTATATAGGTGTATATGTTTGAATAAATCCAGATGGAGTGGACATGACAATTTTACATATCTGTTCAAATGATAAGCTTTTGTGACAGAGACAATTCCATCCATCCATCCATTTTCTAATCGGCTTATCCTCACAAGGGTCGCGGTCACGCTCACAATCACACCTAAGGACAATTTTGAGTGTTAGAGATAAATCATCCATCCATCCATCCATTTTCTGATCCGATTATCCTCACAAGGGTCGCCGGGCGTGCTGGAGCCTTTCCCAGCCGTCTTCGAGTAGTTGGCGGGGGACACCCTGAATTGGTTGCCGGCCGATCGCAGGGCACACAGAGACAAATAACCATTCACTCTCACACTCACACCGAGGGACAATTGAGAGCAGAGGTCCCCAACGCCCAGGCTGCGGACCGATACCGGTCCGTGGGTCATTTGGTATCAGGCCACACAGAAAGAATACATAACTTAACATTACTTCCGTTTTATTCATTTCGGAATCTGAAAATGTTTTATTTTGAAAAACTACCGGATCCTCTGTTACATCCATCTACAATATGTCACTATTGAGCAGGTGAAGGCGCGCTTCTCAGTCATGTGATAGGTTACTGCTAAAATGAAACCCAGGAGCTAGCAAACTGATGAAAAAAGAAAGGTGTTTGAAAAGTTTCTTTGGGAAGGGGAAAAGGCCCACCCAGGAGACAGAGGAGGAGCCTACGACTTTCAACAAAAAGAAGGCTGCATTTAATAGACAGTGTCAGGAGTCCTACTTAAAATACGTATTGATCACAACGGGAGATTCCCACGCACCAAGCCCACTCTGCATAATATGCGACGATGGTGAGTCGTATTTTTCATGCACTTTGTATTTGTGGCTTATTTTGAAGGCACGTGTAAACATTACCATAGCGACCAGAGAGTGTTGCGGCCAGACAGGACGTTCCTCGTGTCGTGATTCGTGTTTATTATTGTGTTTCGAAAGTACAGTGAAACTCCTCTAGAACGAAACCTACATGGGCGAAAATACCCCCTTATGTGAAAAAATCTTCATGCATTAACACAATTACCATTCTCCTGCCCCCCGTATGACGAAAACCCCCCTGTTGCGTTGTACGAAATCTTTTTCTCTGCTCTTGCCTTGCGATGAGATTCACTACAACGAAGTCTAATCCAACAGCGACCTCTACTGCTTCTTTCCGAAACGGCAACAGCAACTACCACACTGGTTTACACATGGGCAGTAGTCCAGGAAGTATTTGTTATTGTTAGATTCAGACGAGGATGGACGTTGCATTGCTAAAATGGCTACAAAATGGACCTTTGGATGTCAAACAGCTCAGACAAGAAGAGCTCTGATGCTGGAAGAGAGGGTAAAAGTAAAATAAAAGACATTATCCAAGAAATTGATGTAAGTGAAAGTGAATGCTGATCGTAAATTTTGCAATTTCTTTCCCTTTTTTTCTTTCTACACTGACAATATGAAGTGTCAAATAATTGTGTGTTCATACTTATGCACTATTGGAATAAAAATAGAGTACACAGATGTATGTGTGTGCGTGTACACATACGTTTGTGTGTGTGTGTGTGTGTGTGTGTGTGTGTGTGTGTGTGTGTGTGTGTGTGTGGGCGTGTGTGTGCTTACATATGAGATCAAATTTGCTCCAGTGAAAAAAACCCCTGTTGTGAAAAATTTCTTGCTGCAAACATGATTTCGTTGTAGAGGAGTTTCACTGTACCACAGTTTTCATGCCGGTCATATCATATTATTGTGTTGTATTTATCTGGCCTTTAAAGGCCGGTCCATGAAAATATTGTCTGGCATTAAACCGGTCCGTGAGGCAAAAAAGGTTGGGGACCCCTGATTTAGAGTGTTCCATTAACCTGTCATGCATGTTTTTGGAATGCGGGAGGAAACTGGAGTACCTGGAGAAAACCCACACAGGCACAGGGAGAACATGCAAACTCCACGCAGGAAGGCCGGAGCCGGAATCGAACCCTGCACCTCTACACTGTGAGGCTGACACGCTCACCAGTCGCCCACCAGGCCGCCTGAGATAAATATTTTTTTTTTCAATGTCCCCATCATTAATTGTGTCCTATAACCTGTACAATTGAAAGCATTTTTGAGACAACTGAGACGCAAGCCTGTGTTATAACTGGGGATGGAGTTCTTCAGAATGAACCCATCACATTCAAAATCATCTTAAATGGGAATCAGCAAATACTTGCTCCCATTTAAAGTGCCTCTGATTTACCAAAAATGAAGTCTGCCCGTCTAGCAGGCTTTCCTTCATTTTTTTGTTTTGTTTTTTTTGCTTACTAAAGCCATCTCAACATGGAAACAGAGCCGGCTTAATTGATCAAAAAAATAAATCTTGTATACATGGAAACGCTTCAAGAAATGTAGGTGTGCACAAAACAATGTTGAAGATGCTGACTGACTGAAATGTGCATGCGAAGTCTGAAGTGGCTCTGTTGCACAGCCACCAGAAGTCACTGGGAACCAAACAGATTCGAAGCTTTGGTGCTTCGGTGAAAGCAACATTAGGGACATCAAGTGGACGAGTGCAGAGTTAAACATTCACTCACAAGTGAATTAAATATGGTGTCAATCAATGTATTATTTGAAGGACACTGTCTTAATTTAAATAGACAAAGTTGGCATCAAAAAGTTTTGGTTTTTTTCACAAAGTGAATATGGTGGACAGGTGTGCATCATTACAACGGGAGTACTTATAAACAGAATCTGCAAAATTAGGGATATAGTTGTAGTAGTCGTTAGTTTTTGTTTGAATTTTGTTTCTTCAAATTAGGTTTTAGGTGGCTGCTCTTCATACTCATTATTTTCCGGCTTTTAAAAATATGTGTTCACATGGTAAGACGGTTTCCACAAACCTTATTTGGTGGTCTAAGATCAAAACTATCCCACACTCGTGATCATTGTTTTTCACTGGTCACCATAATTAATGCTTAACCCTAGTTTTTGTTCAGATTCAACAAAAACTACAAATTTTGCATTGTACTCTGCAGTGTGAATCTTAGTCAAGGTAGAGGGAAATTCGAAGTAGAAGTCAGTGTTAGCACAAGATATTTAGGCTTCTGCTAGGAATCCAACAAACAAATCAACAAACAAACAAAAAAACTAATCGTTTTTATTTCCCCTCTTGACTTTTTTCCCCCCAAATTAAATTGTACAGGTATAAGGTCATATCAATAGAAGAAAAAAATGTTTTAAAATTATGTATTTTAGTCTCTTTCGTTTTTTTTTTTTTTTTTTTTTTTTTAAATCCTTAAACGGGAGTGTGTATACTGTATTACAAAGAACTGGAGTGTAATCAGGGGTGTGTTGACTTTTGATACCCACTGCAATTACGGTGTATTTTTTTTTTTCTTCAACAGAACACGACATACATAACCGCAAGGACATAACTGGTTTAATGATTCCATCTACTGTAAAGTCTATCTTTGATGGTGGGTCAAAAAAAAAGTATCACATGCAAAACACACAAAGCCAAAGGAGATTGTTGTGATTAAACAAAAGATAGCACTGTTAACATTTAATCATAGGGTTAATATACAGTATGCTTAATTTAACAGAATCCCCTTGGGAAATCATGCCAACATTTATGACTCGTTAAAATATAGATGAACTAAGTCCTTCCAATTTAAAACGTTTTGAATCACTGCTGCCTTGACCAGTCAAACAACCCTTTAAATTTAAATCGAAGTGTATATTTGTATCACTCACACAAATCGATTTGAAGACCACCCGTGCTGTATGCTAGTTTGGGTATCTCAGCTCCTCCTTGCACCCTCACCAAGACATTAACCAACCGATCAATAACATTCAAGGGCAATGAACAAGGAAGGCTGAAAACCGAGTTCTGTCCTTTGTGCCCGAACTTTCCAATGTTACATTCAGCGCCATCGTTCATATTAAAAAAAAAATGTTTATTTGAGTACGTTGGGAATATCGTTCATAACTCTAAAGGAGGACGACGAAAAGCTGTCATAGCTAACGCATGATGTGACAGCACATGACAGCGGCCATCCACGACGCAGGCGCTCATCATGACCAATGTAATGGCACGACGGACAACGGACTTACTTTAACACAGCGCTGTCCCCTTGTCTCACGGTAATGTTGTCCTTTGATACAGAATCCCCGCTTCTGATCGGAACTCCCGCAGGTACCAGAAATAACAATTTAAGTCCGAGGACGACGAGGCATTTCCCAGTCACCGTCAAAGAGCCACAAATTCCCATTTTTTTCCCTATCAACTGCGCAAGTTCCAGGGATAACTTGAAACGTTCTTGTATTCCTTGTTGGCGTCTTAGCGCTGCGGTCCGCAAATTCCACTCGGCAAAGCAAGATGCAAGATGCCTGCTCGAATTGGCGTCAGAGCTTTTCTCTCTCGCCAAGTAAACAGGCTTGTTATGAAACACTGCGAGTCTGTGTGCGTGTGTGTTACTCGGAGTGTGTGCAGACGAAGAGAAGGAGAGCGTCACTTGCTCGAGGAAACTGACTTCTGAGGTCGGAGGAGGAGAGAAAAGGCAACGTCCCCGGAGAAATGAGCAGCGCTTCTTCAAATTGTCAACGCCGTGAAATGGATGCTCTCACAAAGATGCATCTGCGAAGGAAAGCGTCGCTATGCCCTCGGGTTCTCCATCCCTGTTGTTGACCGACTGGGTTCTCTTGCCTTGTTGTGGACTGACCGCGTGACACCATGTAAATCAAACGCACACCACGCAAAGCCCGACAACTATTCTCCTTTGTATATTATTTTCGTTCAGAAGGCTACACCCCACACCCCTCCCCTCATACAGCTCCCTTCATCACCACAGCCTTCTTGTCTCACTCACCTATTTTTTTAATAACCAGGTATAGCACGAAAAGGTGTCAAACGCAAGGGGGGGGGGGGGGAGCAGATCTGGCCTGCCAACGTGCATCATTTGATGTGACTAGCGAAAGCAAATGGGTCAACTTCCATGATCGTTGCTAAAATCTAACATTTCAAACTAATGTGTGTAATAAATAATAGCAGTGGGATTTTGCAATTTTTGTCACACCCTTTTTGCAGTAACTTGAACAATCATTTCACAAAATATACTTATATATACTTATATACTTATTGTGTTATGTAAAAATACAGATAGGATAAAATCTTTATTCTGTTTTGCAATCTTAAAAAGAAATTCGGGCGGTTGCAAACAGGAGCGGCAGATTTTACAGCAGCACGCATAAGACTATGTCAAATAAAAAAAAATTCTCTCTCTCTCG
>NW_017805494.1:3354-15312 GCF_001891065.2 Hippocampus comes | reverse complement strand
GCGCGTCGGCCTCACAGTGCAGAGGTGCAGGGTCCGACTCCGGCTCCGGCCTCCCTGTGTGAAGGTTGCATGTTCTCCCCGTGCCTGTGTGGGATTTCTCTGGGTACTCCGGTTTCCTCCCACATTTCAAAAACATCTATGGCAGGTAAATGGAAAACTCTAAATTGTCCCTAGGTGTGAATGTGAGCACACAGCTAGGGATAGTATCCAGCACGCCTGCGACCGTTGTGAGTTTCAGCGGTGTCAGACAACGTATGAATGGATGGATGGATGGATTTTGTAAGACAAGGATCCTGACAAACAATTGTTCTTTCTTTTTGCGGCAGAGCTCAGAAGACAAAAAACAGGAGCTCATCAGACAATCAGTGAATTGGATGACCCGTGGTTGGTTATTGTGTGCTGTTGCATTGTCAAACTTTGTGGATGTAAATTACAACCGGCGGATGGAATCATGTAATGCAAATATATTTTGAAGTTGTGCCAGCTCACGGAAATATTAAGTTACGTTGTTGGCACACTCTCTTGGTCTCTGTGGGAATGAAATAAACCATATTTTGAAACATTTTATGTAAGTCATTATTTATGCTGTCAGTTATGGAACAATGAAAGTTGTCCTTAGTTGCGAGTGTGAGCGCGGATGTTTTTTGGTTTCTGTGTGTGCCCTGCGATTGGCTGTCAACCAGTTCAGGGTGTACCCCACCTACTGCCCAAAATCATCATGCCTGCGACCCTTGTGAGGAAAAGCAGATTAGAAAATAGGGGATGGATGGATATACCCTCAGGTTCCAAAATACTTGATTGCACAACATGCCCTGTCTGGTTGTGATTAGAGCTCATTCCTGAAGTGCACCCTTATTTTTATCATTGAAATAGTATAAAATATTCCCTAATTTAATTTCACAGACTTTTTTTTTTTGCGAGGCCGCACCTTGTAACTCAGGAGTTATGAGGATATTACATTTTGGAAGTAACACTGGTGCTATGCTATCGCTGCATCAAGAGATTAATGTGACTATAGAGACATCAGCAGGTTCAAATCCAGTCCCTTGAAAAAAAATATTCATACCCACTTCATTTTACGACCTGAGAATCATAGACATTGTGAAACATGGAAACGGCTCTGTATGGGGCTACTTTAATTGCTACATCTGGCACAAGGTGTCTTGAATCTGTACAGTAAAAGGGGTACAATAAAATCTCAAATATCAAGGTACAGTTCTCTAGAGAGAAATGTGCTGCCCAGTGTCAGAAAGCTTTGTCTCAGTCACAGGTCTTGCAATATGATAATGACCCAAAAAGATTCAGCTAAAAAACCCAAAATGGCTCGGAGCAAAACACTGAACCTTTTCTGAAGTGGCCTTCTTAGATTTAAAATCGGTGGAGGAAACTGAAATATGCCATCTGGAGACAGAACTTTTCACACCTGAGATAACTGAATCACAAGAGTGAGCCAAAATAGCTGCTGTGAGCTACAGAACTCTCATTGAAAGTTACAAAAATTAATTCAATTGCAGAAATTGCCTCAAAAGGTTGTGCAAAAAATATTAAGTTCAGGGTAGTATCATTATTTTGGTCTAGGCCTGTTTCATGAGGTTTTTTTTTTGTTTTGTTTTGTTTTTAATATAATTCTGTTGAATCACAGGGCAGCCCAGAGATTGAGTGGTCAGTGCGTTGACCTCACAGTGCAGAGGTGCAGGGTTCGATTCCAGCTCCGGCCTTCCTGTGTGGAATTTGCATGTTCTCCCCGTGCCTGCGTAGGTTTTCTCCGGGTACTCCGGTTTCCTCCCACATTCCAAAAACATGCATGGCAGGCTGATTGAACACTCCAAATTGTCCCTAGGTGTGAGTGGGAGCGCCGATGGTTGTTAGTTTATGTGTGCCCTGCGATTGGCTGCCAACCAGTTCAGGGCGTCCCCCGCCTACTGCCCCAAAGACAGCTGGGACAGCGTCCCCCTTGTGAGGATAAAGCGGATCGGAAAATTGATGGATAAATAAACAGATGAATAAATACAAAAGTAAATGGATTAAAATAAATAAATAAATAAAAGGGTATTTGAAATGGTGAAAAACTAGTTCAGGCTTTATAGGTGTAAAGCCGTGACTCTTGTGAGGATAAGTGGCTCAGAAAATGGATGGATGGACATTTGCTGGTCATTTCAATCAACTGCATGAAATTCATCCGTTAATCCTACACCTGATTCAATTGTGAATTCTCAAATTCCTCTCCCGAACAGTTTTGGAGATTAATCAAGGGTTAAAATGAGGCCTCGCAGCAAGATTAGTAAATTCATTGATAAAAAGTACATGCAGTCACATTCACATAACCTTCCCCACACAGCACCCACCAAAGGAAAAAAAAAAAGGTCATTCCCAACCTTGATGTGACCGTTTTCACCCTTTTTTTTTTGAAAAGGAGGCATATGCATTTTCACACTGTAAAAGAGTTGTGAGGTGTCTCACAAAAGGACGCTTCGGTCAGTGTATACAAGGGATTATATCTTACTTCACATCCACGTTGAATACTCTGATTGAAATGACTCATTTTGTAGAGAAATTCTGTCTCATGCCAATGAGCCACTACCAGGATGTATCATGCTGATGGCTGTGCAATTTCCATCTTTAACCCTTTCATGCACGAGTAATAAAAGCCTACACCATTATTTTTCTTCTCAAGTGTTTTTATTACCGGTAGTCTTTTGGCCTGAAAATAAAATTATGGCAGTGGATGGCAACACACATTGGATGGAAACGGCTCTGTATGGGGCTACTTTAATTGCTACATCTGGCACAAGGTGTCTTGAATCTGTACAGTAAAAGGGGTACAATAAAATCTCAAATATCAAGGTACAGTTCTCTAGAGAGAAATGTGCTGCCCAGTGTCAGAAAGCTTTGTCTCAGTCACAGGTCTTGCAATATGATAATGACCCAAAAAGATTCAGCTAAAAAACCCAAAATGGCTCGGAGCAAAACACTGAACCTTTTCTGAAGTGGCCTTCTTAGATTTAAAATCGGTGGAGGAAACTGAAATATGCCATCTGGAGACAGAACTTTTCACACCTGAGATAACTGAATCACAAGAGTGAGCCAAAATAGCTGCTGTGAGCTACAGAACTCTCATTGAAAGTTACAAAAATTAATTCAATTGCAGAAATTGCCTCAAAAGGTTGTGCAAAAAATATTAAGTTCAGGGTAGTATCATTATTTTGGTCTAGGCCTGTTTCATGAGGTTTTTTTTTTGTTTTGTTTTGTTTTTAATATAATTCTGTTGAATCACAGGGCAGCCCAGAGATTGAGTGGTCAGTGCGTTGACCTCACAGTGCAGAGGTGCAGGGTTCGATTCCAGCTCCGGCCTTCCTGTGTGGAATTTGCATGTTCTCCCCGTGCCTGCGTAGGTTTTCTCCGGGTACTCCGGTTTCCTCCCACATTCCAAAAACATGCATGGCAGGCTGATTGAACACTCCAAATTGTCCCTAGGTGTGAGTGGGAGCGCCGATGGTTGTTAGTTTATGTGTGCCCTGCGATTGGCTGCCAACCAGTTCAGGGCGTCCCCCGCCTACTGCCCCAAAGACAGCTGGGACAGCGTCCCCCTTGTGAGGATAAAGCGGATCGGAAAATTGATGGATAAATAAACAGATGAATAAATACAAAAGTAAATGGATTAAAATAAATAAATAAATAAAAGGGTATTTGAAATGGTGAAAAACTAGTTCAGGCTTTATAGGTGTAAAGCCGTGACTCTTGTGAGGATAAGTGGCTCAGAAAATGGATGGATGGACATTTGCTGGTCATTTCAATCAACTGCATGAAATTCATCCGTTAATCCTACACCTGATTCAATTGTGAATTCTCAAATTCCTCTCCCGAACAGTTTTGGAGATTAATCAAGGGTTAAAATGAGGCCTCGCAGCAAGATTAGTAAATTCATTGATAAAAAGTACATGCAGTCACATTCACATAACCTTCCCCACACAGCACCCACCAAAGGAAAAAAAAAAAGGTCATTCCCAACCTTGATGTGACCGTTTTCACCCTTTTTTTTTTGAAAAGGAGGCATATGCATTTTCACACTGTAAAAGAGTTGTGAGGTGTCTCACAAAAGGACGCTTCGGTCAGTGTATACAAGGGATTATATCTTACTTCACATCCACGTTGAATACTCTGATTGAAATGACTCATTTTGTAGAGAAATTCTGTCTCATGCCAATGAGCCACTACCAGGATGTATCATGCTGATGGCTGTGCAATTTCCATCTTTAACCCTTTCATGCACGAGTAATAAAAGCCTACACCATTATTTTTCTTCTCAAGTGTTTTTATTACCGGTAGTCTTTTGGCCTGAAAATAAAATTATGGCAGTGGATGGCAACACACATTGGGGTCCATTGTAGTGGTTGATGCACAACTGTGACATTAAGATTAATTAATGTGAATAGCTGTCCACTCCAGTAACCGCTGTCCCTGAAAGGATTAATCAGGCGCAGATTCTTGCACATCAAGATTTTTAATGACCTCCCATCCATTTTCTTTTACCGCTTATAACGGTCTCGTGGGTGAGCTGGAGCCAATCCCAGTTTACTCTGGGCGGGTCGCCAGCCAATCGCAGGGCACATGTTGACAAACAACTGTTAATACTCACATTTACAACTCTGGATAAACGAGTCTTCAATTAAAGAAAAAGCCTTCACTCCCAAATCATCAAATAATCACCAAATAATCTTTGCTTGCTGTCGACTGAACAATTGCACTCATAAAGAATTGGCTCTATTCCCTCCAGTCTGAATTTTTATTTATTTATTTTTTCCACCCTTAGACCAAACGCACTCTTTGCTTTCAAACCACAGAACTACAGGTAGTTTTCAGGCTTTGTGTGATGCAGTCACTGAAATCAGCCAAAAGATGGTAATTTGGTGCAACCTTTCATACTCTCATTCTATTTTTATGTTCATCATAAAAGCTCAGGAATCTGTGAACCCACCTCTTAAGGATACAAGAGAGGTTCCTGGATGCATGAACTGTGGCTGAAAACTGGCCAGATTTAAAAACGTAACAAGTCACACTGCGATGGAATAATTCATACAGATGAAGGAAATGAAATGCCGGATGGCTGTGAAGTTTGGGCCATATCTGAATGCCTGTAGTATTAATTGATTGTAATTTTATGGGCCATGATTACGTGAGCTGTTCTCAAAAAAAAAAAAAAGTAATGCGGGTGAACAAAAATGTAAAATAAAGCAAGGAAGAACTTGTCTATAAACCATATTTACTTATGTCTTGCTCTCTGCATCGTCGACTTTATCCCATTTGTATGCATTGAGGCTATGCTTCCCACTAGGACTGAAAGTGACACTCGGTTTTGCATCTTAAAGTAGCGATCGGAATTACGATGACAGTTTTTTGAGCCCCACGAGGAGAAAAAAAAAATAATAAGATAACGTCTTGACTCAACAAGACGCAGTATTGTTTTAGTCTCAAAATGTGACAGCGCTGACTGTTTGTATTTCTGGGCTGAACTTTGATTGCTTTTGCAATTTGTCATTTTCCTGACCGACTGATTTATTTCGATTCCTCAATGTCAACAAATATTGTTTAGCTGTTTCCATTTTCAGTCTTGTCCAATGTTACGTCGTTAGGTATTGTAACAAATATATCATGTTGTTGCCTAGCTTTCCAAAATGCTTGTTTTTGCAAAATTATGATGTGGTTTTGTGCTGGAGAAATCAGACAACGATAAGACTTAATTGGAATTATATCTTCATTGGATGCAGTGCAGGTTTTCTCATAATGTGTGGTGCCTTAATGGTTTTTAAATTAAACCCCTGTCCCCCGACCTCAGCAAAATCCAAGATATGTGGTCTTAATTAGAGTCAAGAGGGAACACCCAACGCGTACCCCCTCAGTTGATGAAACCCTCTTGTAAGATGTAGTTTTAAGTATTTTGGGGGGGGCTTTCTATCAGAACACTAACCAAAGTGATTTATTTCTGTAATCATAATTAAGGTCAATGCACCTGCATTTTTCAACAACATATATTCTATAATGATTAAAATAGGACAGCTATTCACTTGTCATTGCAAAGTGAATTGTGTGTGTGTGTGTGTGTGTGTGTGTGTGTGTGTGTGTGTGTGTGTGTGTGTGTGTGTGTGTTTTTCTTTTCTACCCCTCATGGTTCAAAAACTCCACAACCGCAAGCAAAGGCTGCAATGCCAGCAAGTATTCAGAAACGGCAATTAAGAAAGACATTGTTTGTTGTACGTCGCACATTAATCACACCTGACATATAGAAAAAATGAATAGGAACAGATTGACAGGGGGAAAGGAAAGACCAAATTCTGCGTCCAAGAACCATTACCCCTGCCCTAAAAGCGGAAGAGCGCATGGTGATTGTAAAATGCTCAAATGAACAATTCCATTTCATTTAAGTGAACATGTTTTGGATTGGCTGCAGCCGCATACCATCCACTTCCTCGTGGAAGATTGTCTTTCCCATTCATTTTGTCAATACATGCAGTGACATTCTCCTCATTTCCTGCTGCCATGCATTAACATCACACCCTGGGTGGTTTTAATAAACAATCACTGCTAATCTTTATTCATATCATGCAACACTGGGCAGAACCGGCAGACAATAGACCGGCCTCTGACCAAGGCAAGCTAATACCCGAGCAAAAACATGGACGGACTGAATAAAGGGCAGGCACTCAATAAATTCAGTCAACTGCAGAAGCCTTGCATTTACTGCCACACAAACAATCAGGTTATGCAACTTTTTCATCAGAGGCGCACCATCTGAAGTTGTAAAGAAAAGTTGCGTAAAATATTTTGCTCTTAGAGCAACATGGTCAAGTAGAAGCAATAATGCCTGCCTGTGTGTTAAGAGGCTCTTCGATCAAATCCTTCACTGTGGATTTTGCTTCCTGGGCTTGCGTGGGTTTTCCCTGTGTGATTCTCCCTTCCTCCTAGATTCCAAAAACACATGCATGTTGAAGGTTAATTTTAGATTTATTGAAATTGTCCAATCTCTCGGAGTTGCAGAACAGTAACAAAAAAAATATTCTTTAATGCAGCACTTTCAGAAATACAGAATCTAATACAGTGGTTCTCAGCCTGGGTTCGATCGTACCCTAGGGGTTGGGTGAATCGGTCTCAGGGGTTCGACGGAGGCATGGAAGACACACCCGACTCAACATGTCACTTAGTTATGACACGCCCGCTTGGCAACCACTCACTGCAGATGATCACATTACATTGCTTGTCCACTCAGTGCCGCGGGAAATTTAGTTCATTCGTCAACGTGTTACTGTCGTGATAGTACGTCATGCAATTTTTTTTTGAAATATTTTGTTTTAATGCATGCTAACTATGTCGAGCAAAAATAAAGGAAGTGGTCAGACGAATATGTATAACATGGATTCACATGCATCACGAAACGTGATGGGACTCAGCGTCCTATCTGCATGATTTGTCATGCCAAGTTGAACAACTCAAAACTGAAGGAACACTTCTTGAATCATATTTTTATTTTTCCCTAATGAAGGGTTCGGTAAATGTGCATATGAACTGGTTGGGTTCGGTACCTCCAACAAGGTTATGAACCACTGATCTAATATCACTTTGGTCTATTAATAGATGGATCAACTTATACATGACATCAATCGGTGTAGTAGTATATTTGTTCCCAACAGAGAAGAACAGCGGGTATACTCTCAAAGTACTGTTTGTATGCACGTTGATGTGCACGTGAGACTTAAAAAGCCCGTGCACCCATCAGAATTAGTGCTGGTACATGCATGCTGCTGAGAAGGCGCAACCATTACGCACAGATTCTTCTCCTTCGATGAATGTCTTGGCCAAAACGCTGAAAACAGTCCACGTCGGGTCCACACGAAGAACAACAAACACCATATGACAAAAGACAAAAAAGCAGAGCTCTTGAAGAGCTCTTGCAGACGGCTGCCAACTACGGCACCATCTTTGTGTATGTACAGCAATTTAACTGAGATGGCGGTGAACATGCTCATGTACACAACCAGACTACTTATTTTTCGTGTTGAGCCATTCTTCCTGGAAAAGATTCAATCTGACGCACAAAAAATGGGCAATGTGGTAAAGTGGCTTGATCAATTTAAGTGGATACAATTGTACTGGAAAGCGTCGATAGTTACATGGTGGCCCTGCCGCTTTCGCCTTCTGTGCGACTCAGGCGGTTGACAGGGTGTGTGCCAACCCCGTCTGACACAGATTTGGGGCACGTTCACTGCATTTTTTTCCTCCCAAGTACAGAAACTTGTCAGTGATGAGATTGCGTGATTTTTGCGAGCTGAAAGTCACTGTATGGTACTGGTTCCCCCTACTTGGTGCAACACTAACTCTTAGTTTTGTAGAACCCTGTGAAAGGTTCTGAGGGAACCTTTTCCCGATTCTTTTATCTTTAATGCTCGCTATTGTAACAAATACAAGAAAGAGATCTCATTTTGGTGAAGTCAAGCCCGCAACCTTTTCTACCCCTCAACAATCCTGGCCTTGTTCACACCCCCACAGGAAACAGGACATGTTTATGACAAGACAATCCTTCCTTGTATCACACGCTCAAAGTTCTTCAGCTAGCAAGAATACTGGATTTGTCCGGATTATAAATCGCTCCATAGTGTAGGTCACACTAGCCATAAAATGCATAATAAAGAAGAAAACAATACTAATAAGTCACACTGAAGTATAAGTCAGATTTCTTTGGGAAATGTATTTGATAAAATCCAACACCAACAACAGACATGTCATCTTTAAGGGGGAAAAAAAAATAGAGAACAGCAGGCTGAATATGTGTACGATATGCTCACGTTACATGATGCATAAACAACGAACTAAGAACATGCCTGGTATGTTCATGTAACATATTCAGAGTTATTCAGATAACTAGAGCATAAAGAACATGCGAACAAGTTTACCAAACTTTCAGTGTCACTCCGAATCATTAAATCCACTGAAATCTTCATCCTCTGTGTCACTTGTCAACAAGATTGCCAACTCCGGATCAGAAAATGGATGGATGGATGAATGTACTGTTATTGTAATTCCCTCAATAAATTAGTACACACTTTCAAGAATTCAAGCTGTAAGCTTATTATTAGAAGAGCAGGTGCTTGCTGGAGTGATCTGCTGCAATTTACACGTGGTCTGATTAGACAAACTAATCACGACTACTGTTGATGATAAATCGACTAGCATAAGAATCGGATGTCGCAGCCCGACTTCGCTCATCCTCTGCTGGTTTTCTCATCATCACTTCATTTCACTTTAGCCTTCAGCTGCTCTGCGCCCAGTCTATTTCCCATCACACATTATATAGACAGACTACCTTTCAACATCCAAAACCCAAATCAAATCTCATCTGTTCAAATTCTCTCAGTTTCAGCAGATACTTGCATTGTATCTGTTTATTCTGGTTTCACTGATTTACCATTTGTTGGCATAATGGTCACCTGTTTAGCATGTACGCCTCAGAGTGCACAGGTGCAAAGTTTGATTGCAGGCCCAGGCCTTCCTGTGTGGAGTTTGCATGTTCTCCCCGTGCCCGCATGGGTTTTCTCTGGGTACTTTGGTTTCCTCCCACATTCCAAAAACATGCACGGCAGGTTAATGGAACACACTAAATTGTCCCTAAGTGTGAGCGCGGATGGTTGTTCGTCTATGTGCACCCTGCGAATGGCTGGCAACCAGTTCAGTGCCCGAAGACAGCTGGGATAGGCTCCAGCATGCCTGCGACCCTTGTGAGGATAAGCGGATTCGAAAATGTATTTATTATCATTATTATAATACACAATCAAAATTGAGACAGATAGGTTATCACAGACAACACAAAATACACAAACAGATAATACAGAGATGGAGGCACTAAGACAAATCAAATTGCATCAAAATAAAATGAAACCAGAATAAAAATAAAAATGGTATGGGAACAAAAGGGAGGTTTATCAACCTACAGAAACATTTGACAAAATAAATCTGTTTTCAGGCATTGTTTCAAAGATTCCAAGGATTCGGAATATCTAACAGATTGTGGAAGATGGTTTCATCGAGTCTGGGCTAAAAATGCAAGTGCACGATGACTTTTTGATTTATGGTTTGTGAGCGGGATGGAGAGAAGGCCAAAGTTTCTGGAGCGGAGAGGTTGTGTCGCGGAATGCAGACGAAGGAGCTCACAGATGGAGGTAGCGACAAGGTCATGTCATGCTTTGGAAGTAATTAAAAGGATATGATAATAGAGTCGGAATTTTACTGGAAGCCATTGGAGGGTGCAAGATCAGGTGTAATGTGGCTCTTGTTCCAAATCTGCCGACTGTATTTTATAGAAACTGTAAGCAATAAGAGCAGTCTGAATGAGGCATGTGTGGAGGGATTTATGGTGATCATAAAGGGAAATGTATTTATTTATTTTTAATCAATGAAGCTCTGGTGTGTTCACACATCAATAGTTGAACCAAACTACTTGAACTTATTTTGATCCACTTCCATGTCACCTTGTGGTGGAATACTTCAGTGTGTTTAAATATAAGGAGTACAGTTGTTCTTTGAATTTTATTTATTTACTAGTATTTATTTATTTTGCTTATTTAGTACTGTATGAAACGTACAGTATTCCATTACAAAGCATATTCAGTCATTCTTATTTTTATGGAAGATGACAGAAAAACTGTGGCACCATATTTACTTTCGATTAGGGCCATTGTGGAAAATTATCTCATTGCAATTGTTTTTGCCCACAAAATTATGATATTATACATTTTTTTCAAGGTTCTAATGCATTCTATTTCTAATACATTTTCCACCATGAATCTTTATTCAGACAAACAATGTGAGATGTATTATGCACTATAGGATACTAAGGGAAAGGCAAAAACATTTTTTTATTCATTGAGACACTTTACTTCAATTACATGTATGAACCAAATATTTTGACGTGCAGGTTGGTAAATGTTTACTACAAGATAATTCTGCCTGTGTGGTGAAAACAAATATATACACTGTAACACAAACTAAAGTACAGATTCCAACAATAACGCAAACATATTTTTTGTAGCTCTACCAATTCCTACATATCACTTTGTTTCATGAAACATGAAATGTAAACTGCGCTTCTCACTCATCTTATTACACAGACGGATAAAGAAGTGAAACATACATAATGCTTACTGATCTCCACTTAGGTACATCACACACACTAATGGCTAGGAAATGTCAGATAATGCCTGCTGATAACCTAACATCTCTCAAACAGTCAAGTATAGTAAATACTATCATGACAGTTTGTGCTGTGGGACAAATGATTCCAAATACAGTACAGGGTGGTTCATCAGTCTGTCACTTTACGTTACCATTTCAGTGAGTATTGAAGTTATGCACGCTCAACTTATATTTCCTCAAAGCTATTGATGTTCAGATTTTGTAGCAAAAAAAAAAAAAAACAAAACAAAACAAAACATATCTGTATGTTACGTCTGTCAATTGGCTGACAAAGGACAACCATGGCAAGCTCTAACCCTTACTTTTGTTTCGTGCAGAGGGACAAACAATAATCAGGAATCATCGCCTCCACCCAAAGGCAGAGGGAATTTACCCTCTCGCCCACTGGGGTGAATCACAATGTACAGGCACCTAGCTGGAGGCCAATAAATATAATAACACCTGCTCAGGCTCTTTCCCTGCTAGAGAGGTGACTTTTCACATCCCTCGAACCACCCTCTGCAACTACGGATCAGACAGTCATTGTCCCTGCCTTAAGCCACACAAAAAAAACAAAAATGTTAAAAAACGTATTTTCCACACTATAAGGCACACCTCATAGCATTCAATTTTCTCAAAAGCAAACAGTGCGCTTTACAGAAAATTCCGGAAAAAATAAAAAATTATATATACTCTGTGTGTGTGTGTGTGTGTGTGTGTGTGTGTGTGTGTGTGTATATA
>NW_017805494.1:0-2614 GCF_001891065.2 Hippocampus comes | reverse complement strand
ATATATTTTTTACGACAACTGTCTTGTCCACGGTGTCTTTTATTCGTTCCACTGGGGTTTAGCAAGTGTGTTTATAAAGAGACGAAAATCTCTCTACTGTTACTAGTGTTAGTGTCTCAACATGGCTACGCTCGTGAAAGCAAAACAACGAACTCAAACGCGTCTTCGTTCAATGTTGTCAACTAATATCCGGATTAATTTTAGGCAATTTTTCCTCAAATCTCCGGAGAGATTTTCATAAAAATTTGAAAAACCTGGAATTCCGGGAAAATCCGGAGGACTTTCATCTCTGGCTTTATAATCTGATGTGCCTTACATATGGATCAATGTTCTGCAAAGCGCATTGTTACAGTTGCAGCGGTTGTGAAAACTCTATATTCATAAAACTGTACTGTATTGTAATGTATTCCCTTTAGTGTATCTCCATCTAGTGGATGCATAGCGCAACCGCAGCCACTATTGTAGCTTCTATCTACGCTCCTAATAATGTGGTGGGCCCTATATATGAAAACTGTTTTAAAATAGGCCATTCAATGAAAATACGGTACTCAGGTAAAATGTTTTACCATAATTTTACTGAAACATATATGATTGAAGAACAGTTGTACTTCCTCAAACACACACACACACACACACGCACACACACACACACACACACACACACAAGATAACGAAATGAAAGCCAACTTAGCCCAATCATGACACTAAGCTTGTTCTGTAAATTATAAGATGCATGTTTGGCACGATAGTGGTAGAAATAAAGTAACTTGCTACCACCAATGCGAACAAAGACGTTCAAGTCCTTACGTAGTGGAGGTGGGGTAGTGTAATACTGAGCCCTGGTCAAGTCAAACCTTAATTTATAAATCCATAAATAAATACATAGATAAATAAATAAACAGGGGCAGCCCAGTGGTCCAGTGGTTAGCGTGTCGACCTCCCAGTACAGAGGTTGTGGGTTCGATCCCGGCTCCGGCCTTCCTGTGTGGAGTTTGCATGTTCTCTCCGGGCCTGCGTGGGTTTTCTCTGGGTACTCCGGTTTCCTTCCACATTCCAAAAACATGCATGGCAACTATACAAATCCAAAACATGCATGACAGGTTGATTTGGCGCTCCACATTGTCCTTAGGTGTGATTGTGAGCGCGGATGGTTGTTCGTCTCTGTGTGCCCTGCAATTGGCTGGCAACCGGTTCAGGGTGTCCCCCGCCTACTGCCTGAAGACGGCTGGGATATGCTCCAGCACCCCCCGCGACCCTTGTGAGGATGAAGCGGATCGGAAAATTGATGGATAAATAAACAGATGAATAAATACAAAAATAAATGGATTAAAATAAATAAATAAAAGGGTATTTGATATTGTTAAAAACTAGTTCAGGGTTTACAGGTGTTCAACGATTTCATCTTCAAATGTACGTATTTTTTGCTCTCTGCTGGGAAACAAATCGCAGAATTTATCCTACAGGGTCTTTCATGATTTCTCACAACAATTATCAGCAATAATTTGACAGGGTAGAAAGCAGATAAATTTCCATATGCAATGCTTTTTCCCCACCCAGAAATCTCTTCAAGTGTTAACATTTTTAAATGATGACTTCTACAATCTTCCTGAGAAATCATCATGTCCCATCCATGGTGATTTTTAGATAAGGCCCATAGGCTACACATGTAGTTTCTTGGGGGGCTACCTGGCTCCATGTTGGTGACCTTGGAATGACTTTGTTTTCTATGCAAGAAAATTCTTGCAAAATCAAGACTCACATGATGTTGCTGCATTCTTGGTTAATCATCGCCTCGCACCTCAGACTTTTCTCTGAGGCTGCAAGGATGAAAACATGAAGTTTCTGTGAAAATATTACAAACATGTGCTTGGGAGAATGAAACTTTTCAAAGCTAAAACTAATTTAAAACTAGAAATCTGCCAGTGTGTAGTCCCCGTAGCCCCTAAAATGATCACTGAGGAAACTCAGTTTCAAGCTGCAACTCGGAGAGTGTTCAATGATCACGGCATTGAAGCTGTCTTCGAATCAGCTCGAACAAAAGAAAACTAGATAACTCGTGGAACAAGTTTTGAAACGATATGGCTCCTAGAAAGCTGAAAAGGAACACTATGCTAACAATGTTGATTGACCTTTTACCTTAGAAAATTAGCATTTATTTTTTTTTATCAAGTCTGACATTATATTTTTGGTTCCAGAGTTCAACAACAAAGGAGAACTATCATCTTTTTATCTCCCCTGCCACACACACACACACACACACACACACACACACACACACACACACACGCACACACACGATTTAAACAAGTTACCCCGTGCCATAGTATCATCTCTGTGGCATGCTTTCTGTCAATACACCCCAAGGCCAAAGAATTGTTCCAGCACATTTCTTGCCGTGGTCAAATAAAGTCATTTTAGGGGCCGAAGAGTCTCATGGGGTGAGCCAATCCTCAGCCTGCTCAACACACTGATGGGCCAATGGCAACCCTTGCTTTTGTTGTCATGACACCCGAATTGGATCAGTGGATCATTTGGCCAGTATAAACTGTATTTCTATGCACGTAGGTATGTATATGTAAATATAAGTGCATGTGTTTGAAGTACAAAATAGAAA
>NW_017805493.1:0-7267 GCF_001891065.2 Hippocampus comes | reverse complement strand
CTAAAAACGCCTTACTATCCATGGTCGTTTTTTTGCACACCTGTGGTTTCATATGTCACCCGTCGGTTGGTCAGGTGGCTGGACAAATTAGGAGTGGCGGCCAAAGGAGGCGTGTCCGTGGTGATGCGGCAGGTTCTGATTGGCACAGGAGTGTATCATCTTCTAGACGACCATCTGGATCCTCTTCCTGTAAATGCTCTTCGCCATCGCTGCTCCTTTTGCCCCCGACCCCACTCACCACCAGCGCCTGCCATCCCTCCCCTTGTGTTTTTAAGGACTTTTGGCTCACGCTACTTTACAAACGTGTGGTGGGCTGTGGCGTCCTTCGCCCCGCTGGCTTTTTGGCACGGACAGGACGCGGCCGCGTTCGTCTGTACCTGCACTGCGCCAAAGCCCCCAGGTAGCTCACCTTTGATGGAATGGCGCCATCGCCTCCGCACGCTCAAGTTGTTGCATGTTTCCGCCAGGTACACAGAGGGCGCCGTCACGCTGATTGCCCTCAACCTCAATAAAATGGCCGTTAGCGTGAGTATCCCGAGGTGGCTGGCTCGGGGCGGGGACATCGACGCCTTTGTGCTGCAGTCGGACCAACCAGGCTGGGACGGACTTTTGTCCAGGTGATTTCACACGAGGGAGGCACTCTTGCTGACATGTGCATGCTTTTTTTATTATTTTTTTTAACTGGTGCACTTAGGGGGCGGTTTAGGGCAACCACCTTTTGGTGGTGAGAGGGGCTACACTCTCAGAACAGTTCAGCTAATGAAATAACCCAATAACCCAAACATAGAAAAAAAAAAAGCTCAAATGCCTGCCAATGGTAAAGCATCGTGAGCTTTTTTTTCCGAGTAGATTCACAAGGAGCAGGAGACTCTCGTTAAGTTCAGGTCAGTTTTAGAGACATTCGTCTGCATAATTATCCATGAAACACTTGGTTTTGCACTTTTTAATCAGTCAAAAGTTTGTGTTCGATGAGTAGGTTGGTTCTGTATCAACGATTCTTTTTTCCAGCTCTGTGGTGACTTTGTTGTGCAACTTTTTGAGCGTATTTTGTGCTTTGCGTGGAAAGGCGGGTGACGCTGAACGGCGTCCCGCTGAAGCTGTCGGGTTTGAGCCTTCCCGAGCTGGAAGGACGCCCCCTGGTGGCCTCGGAGCGCGTGGACCTTCCCGCCTTCTCGCTCGCCTTCTTCGTCTTCGCGGACGCGCGACAGACCGCCTGCGCCACCTGACCTTTCTTTCATCGCCGCCATCATCATCATCATCATCATCATCATCATCATCATCATCATCATCATCAGCAGCAGCAGCAGCAAAGTAGAAGCTCCGGCTTTTTGTGATACAAAGCATCCCAGTTCAAGCTGGAATGGGCGAAACCTGTAATTTGGGATTCGATTGTACGCACAGCTTTTTTCTTTTTTCACACGAGGATTTTTTTTTTTTTAAATTGCAAGGCGCCTATTGGAATAAAAGAATCTTTCACAATGATCTATTCTGGGATAGACAACTGCGGTCTGTGTCCATAAAAGCCACGCACGCTAAGAATACGAGTCACCGTTCTATCAAATAGTTTCTATATGTCAAATAGTTATGCTCGTGTGACATCTACAGACTTTGTTGATTGGGAGAAATGAACTATTTATCAAGAGAAGCGTATGTGGAATTGTGTGAATTCGCCAAACGCACTAATTGAGTAAGCGATAGCCTTTGTCAGAAATTTATGTCGCTCAGTTCAGCCCCTGGAGTATTTTGTTTCCATCCATCCATTTTTCTGTGACAAATTTCTTTGTCCCATAAGGGATTTGTAGCTTCCCAGTGTGTGTGTGTCATTATTTTTGTCAGGAAAGCACGCACAGACACACTCGGCAGCCTCCTCCCTACACGCACTCCCACACCGCAAACTCTGGAATGTTATCGTGCACGCGCATGCTGTCTTAATTTGGATTCGGCCACACAAGCACGCGCACACAATGCTCATGAGATTCTGTAGGGAGTCAATTGATGTTTTCCTGTCAGGTTTTTTTCCCCCCCATCAGTTTTCAGGTTTTTTTTTTTTTTCATTTCGCCGAGATTGACAGTCTTTCTCAAAACGCAAGTCAAGAATTCAGTGGCGAGGCCAAAACAGTACGTGGACTAGCTGGATCCGGAAGAAATGCTCCAGCGCTTGCATGCTCTCGAATGAGCTTGGTGGTGAGCAAAACAGGAAGTGTTGGTCAGGGTTTGGTGAGCTGGAATGTTCCAGATGTGTCCACATTGTGGTGCGGGAGCGACCCACCCACCCCTGGCGGTGACGACCTCACGTGCGCGAGCTGCTAGCTGCAAAGTCAAGCAAAGGGCATTTAGAATAAAAAGGAAATTCACAATGTACCATCACAGGTAAACTATTTCAGAACATTGCTGCAGGCTACTCATTTAGCGTGGACGATTTTGGAAAAAGATAGGGTGTGTAAATGAATGGTAATTTTTTTTTTCATCCAAAAATGCAGAACCACAACAACAACAAAAATTGCATCACAAAAAGTAAAGTGAGACTGCAACAGACTGAGGGGCGGAGCTGGAACAATGTACAAATTGCATCAAGTTGGGAAAAACAATGACAAAAATACATGATTTTTTCCAACTCGGAGGAAAAAGTAGTTGCAATATCAGAACTCATGAAAAATATTGGTGTATAGGCGAATAAATATATTTGTATATCAATATTTTTTACCAATTATGATTTTGTTTATTAGTCTACATATTTAAAAACTATGTCGTGTTATAAGGAAGGAGTAGAACTACAAATTTTCATTCCTTGCAACTACTTTTTGCTTGGTTGTTCTTTTCTCGTGTGATTTCCACACGTTTGAAAGAAATCATTCATTCAAACTTCGATGGTTTGACAGACTGACAGATAGCCCCTCCCCCGAGAAGGAGGGGGGCGCTCGTGCGCGCCACATGCGCATGCCCGCCGTCTCTCTCTCTCTCCTTTCAGTCACTCACAAATGATGACGATGAGGACGAACCTCGTCGCGCACAAGTGAAGCAAGACAAGAAAAAGAAAAGAAACAAACCCGAGTGGATGTTTTGTCGTCCGGCGCGCGCTTGGCATCGTGGCAGCTGATTGGACGACGGTCAGGTACGTCTCTGAACCTAAACATAACTTAAAACGACAAAGAAACAAGACGTAACTGCAATTTTTGTTTCGTTTGGGATGACGTCATTCACGCAGCGAATGTTTAACATTCTCGACAGTCAAAAATGTGACGTGCGCGCACATACTTTTGGCGTGTGCGTGTCAGTCCTTCGCATCTTGATGTCTCCGCCCACCGCCTTCCTATTGGGTGTCCGGCATTATGTAGGCGTGGCCGGACGTATATTGTTCTATTTAATGAAAATGAATCTGCTGTGTTGATTTGGAGTTTGTGGGCACGGGAAGTGGCACCCGCACGCTTGTTGGACACAAGATGGCGCTGTGCGGCCGCCTGCTGCTGCTGCCGTTGGTGCTCATGGTTCTACTTCCGGTGACGCGGCCACGCCCCTCCACCGCTCACCACCGCCCACCCGCAGGTGAGACCGCTCCATTTGTTTCATTGTGGCGGGTTGTCCGTTCTTTACATGACATGAACAGGTGACCAGTCCATTGTTTGTCTACATGTGTCCTGAAAATGTATGGCGACCAATCCAGGGATAGATTGCAGGCCCTGCGAAGAACCTGTGAAATTTCTCAAAAGTACTGTACTCATGAGAATTCTTTGTCAGAAGGGTGTTGGCCCGCCGAGACTTCCTGTCCAGACACACGAACAATGTGTGTGGGCGCGCCGCCTTGTCCATTTTGAAAGCGAAGACGCCTTATGAGCAACGATTGGTCATCACGGTCACATGAGAGAAGCGGACAAAGAGCCGGAAACAAGTGCTGACACTTGAACTTTGTCCTTTCAGTCGATCTGGAGACTGTATCGTCTGAGGATGAGGAGGATGAAGACGAAGGCGAAGACGAGTCGTCATCGGAGGAAAACGAGCACGCCGACGATGTGACAAGCAGCAAGGAAAACACGCCGCAGCCGCAGCAGCAGCAGCAGCGTGAGTCGCGACACCTGACGTTCCTCTTCCTCAATCTCTATTTGCTCATCCTCTTCATCATCTTCCTCTTCCTGATGTGGGTATCCTGCACATCTGTCAACATTCTTAAAGGCCTCCGTTGGCATTCAAATGTCTTCAATCATTCTTTCAAAAGTGTTGCTAACATGAAAAAGTCAAACGAGCTGGTCAACACAAAGATGACGTCACGGCTATTTCATAACAAATGAAGCTACTTTTCACTTGCGTTTCAAATGCACTTCAAAAGTTGAACTTACCGCAGCGTGCGTGAAGACGGTCCTCTCGTCCTTTTTCCGTAGCGTCGTCGTTAGCGTCGCCGCCCGGCTGGTCGTCTCCCGGCATGGCGAAGACGATCTATGCCCTTCCCGCCAGCCACGTGGCCAAATTCCGTTGCCGGGCAACGGGAAACCCCACCCCTACGCTCGACTGGTACAAAAACGGAAAAGATGTCAGACAACTGCAAAGACTTGGCGGCTTCAAGGTGAGTTGGCGCGTGCGTGCGGACGTGCGGACAACTGCCGACTGACTGACTGACTGACTGACTCGCCTCAGATCAAACAACGCGCGTGGACACTCACCCTGGAGACGGTGTTGCCTTCAGACAAAGGAAACTACACGTGTGCGGCACACAACACGCACGGACGCATTGAACGCCACTTTGTGCTGGACGTCGTGGGTAAGATCACACGATCGCATGACCACCAGGCCCCCCCAAAAAAACGGTACGTCTTTGTCTGGACGATGAAACGCGCGAGCGACGCGCCATTGAGTTCATTCCGGACCAGACAAAGGCGCCACATGATCACATGACCAAGAGGCCGCAGACACAGGACCGCCTGATCACGTGATCGTCTGATGACGAGCGTATCCGAGTAACGCGGTGGCGGCGGTCCGTCCTCAGAGCGCCTGGCTCACAGGCCCCTCCTCAAGGCCGGCCTTCCGGCCAATCAGACGGCGGTGGCGGGCGCCCGCGTGGAGTTCGCCTGCAGCGTCTTCAGCGACCCGCAGCCTCATGTGAAGTGGATCAAAGTGGACAACGCGAGCCGCCTCGTCGGACCCCACGAACTGCCCGATGGCCCCGTCGTCAAGGTGCCATCCGCGCAGTTTCAGTTTTGTCCGTTTCCCTTCACTACAACAACCTTGTTGCATCAGCGACTCAGCTCCGAGGTCAGTCGCGTTTGTGTTCGTTCAGGACGCGTGGGACGAAGACCCGCAGGTCCTGACGCTGACCAAAGTGAGCGCCGCCGACGCCGGCGAGTATGCGTGCGTCGCCGAAAACGAAATGGGCATCTCGTACCAGTCGGCCTGGCTCACCGTGCTGGAGAGTAAGCGAAACTTGCGACCAAAAGCAAGATGGCGCCTCTCGTCTGTCTTCCCTCCGGTGTTTTGATTTATGTTCTGTTCTCCAGGCCCGCAACTTTCCCACAGCTACGCTCAGATTTTCTTCTACTGCATGGGCTTCTTCATCGCCGTCACGGTGACCTTCACCGTCGTCATCTGCAAGCTGTGCTCCGCCCCCGGGAAGGGCGTCGCCCCCGGCAACCAGCTGGCCGTCCACAAGCTCGCCAAGAGGGTGGCGCTCAAGAGACAGGTGACCGCCGCCGTCGGTAGCTGGTAGCGAGTCACATGTGGGAGTTTCAATTCTGAACTTTCAAGATTCACGAAATTTTAAGCTAGTCCGTGTAAGCTAGCTTTAGCACGAGTCAAACATACTGCAATTGTTGAAAAATAGCCACGTACCCCGCCGCCATGCTAACAGCCGAAAGCATTCCTCGCAGGTGTCTCTGGTGTCTTCGTCGTCCATCTGCTCCAAGAAGTCTTCCGTGTGTCCGTCTTGTCCTTCCAGCGGGACCACCGCCGGCACGCCCACCGCGTCCGCCGACTACCAGCTGCCGTACGACCTTCAATGGGAACTTCCTCGTGAAAGGTGAGTGACGGGTACGCTGCTTCCTGTGGGCAGTTTGCATGAAATCTTCTGCGGGTACTCAGGCACGTTCCAAACACTTGTTAGCATTAGCACATAAGCTAAATTGAAGATTCTCAATGTGAACACCAGATGGCGCCAAATTGTTACCAATTGCGATTTATGTGTTTCCGACTTGTGAGGAGTCATTGACTTAATTATTAGGCTCAATGTGAACACCAGATGGCGCCAAATTGTTACCTATTGCGATTTATTGAGTTTCCTTCTTGTGAGGAGTCATTGACCTAATTATTAGTAACACAATTTTTGTTGCATTCAGTATGAGAATTGTTTTTAACTCAATTATGCGTGTGGAATCCAAAACTGATCTCGTTCTTGTCCGCAGGCTGACGCTGGGCAAGCCACTGGGCGAGGGTTGCTTCGGCCAGGTGACCTTGGCCGAGGCCATCGGCCTGGACAGGGAACGCCCGACATGTGTCACTAAGGTGGCGGTGAAGATGCTGAAAGGTGAGCGCCGGCCTTACGCTGGTGTACGTGGTCCCGTCCTTACTTGCGCTTACCGCAGCGGACGCCAGCGACAAGGACCTGATGGACCTCGTCTCCGAGATGGAGTTGATGAAGATGATCGGACGCCACAAGAACATCATCAACCTGATTGGCGCCTGCACGCGCGACGGTGAGCCGGTCGTCAAGCCCAACGGCGTTCGGCAGAGACGGGGACACCAAGCGTTGACTCAAGTCCACTTGAGATAACCTGACCACAAGGAGACTTGACTTGGGTCTTGGTGGAGATGGGATCACGTCTGTGTGCTTTGTGATGTTCCGTTGGTCAGGGCCGCTGTACGTGGTGGTGGAGTACGCCGCCCGGGGTAACCTCAGGGAGCATCTCCGCGCACATCGCCCGCCCGATTCCGAATACTGGCGCCATTCAGCCGAGATGCCGCGGGGCGGCCTGGATCTCCAAGATCTGGTGTCTGCGGCGTACCAGGTGGGCCGCGGAATGGCCTACCTGGCATCAAAGAAGGTGATTCGATGACATCATCAATGCAGAGCCAAGAGTGGCAGGAACTGGTTTCATCAGGAACACTAGTGAAATCAAGAGAGTTAGACAAAAACATAACTTCTTTGTTCAGTGCGTCCACAGAGACTTGGC
Source organism: Hippocampus comes (assembly GCF_001891065.2). NCBI lineage: Eukaryota > Metazoa > Chordata > Actinopteri > Syngnathiformes > Syngnathidae > Hippocampus > Hippocampus comes. The sequence goes on along the minus strand of NW_017805493.1, from coordinate 116 downwards.
GGCCCGTAACGTTTTGGTCACGCAAGACCTCGTCATGAAGATCGCAGACTTCGGCCTGGCCAGAGACGTGCACCACTTGGACTACTACAAGAAGACCACCAACGTGAGAAGTCTGC
>NW_017805492.1:0-802 GCF_001891065.2 Hippocampus comes | reverse complement strand
TATATATATATATATATAATATGCATTGTGATCAACAGGTTTAACTAATTGCATTGTCTTTGGCCATCCTCATCCCATTGCACACGGTATTCCATTCGATTTAATCCGTTCTATTTTGTTTGACTTTTGTTTTTACCATTCGATATCGTGATCATATTGTCCATATAGTTATTTTCATTTCCGAAACATACACCTTGCCAGATTAAAAAACAGGAGTCAAATCCGTACAGAAACCAAGACGCCTCTGGGATATATATATATTTTTTTTCCGTCACGCTTGCTTTGGATGCTTTTGTTTTGTGCACGTCCAGAGAGTGTGTGATGCGTGAGTCGGAGACAAATCAGTTTTATGGGTTAAAAGGTGACAGAGGAGTGGCGGGAAGAGGCCTGGCGCTCGCGTCAAGAGAGATTAACTTCTCCACCACGCCTTGTGCATACATCGTCATTCGCCTCACTCTTCCTCAGCATCCCCAGTTCACTTCCTGGAACATTTGTCAGTGTGCTCTTCTTTTTTTTTGTTGTTTAATCTTCCACTGTGATGGTCACATGATTTGATTTTCTCCTGTTTAGCATTTAATTCCCTTGATTGTTTTAGGGTAATTGTTTCATCTAATTAATAAACTTCAACGATTCCTTTTCAGAAGCGTCTTGGTGATCCAGACACTGCGAAGATTTTCAGAGTATAGTGAAATGAAGATCATGGATAAACGAGTTACCAAAAGCGGGATGTACAGTGGTGCCTCGAGACACAAGTTGACTATGTTCTATGACTATGCTTGTAACCCAAATCCTCTTTTCCCAT
>NW_017805491.1:393-1227 GCF_001891065.2 Hippocampus comes | reverse complement strand
AAATGGAAGACGACAAAGGAGAAGACCAAACTACTCAACAACATCATATATAAGGGACAAATGCTGCAAATATGTGATTAAAATGTTATGTGTTATGCAAATATGCGCAAAAAACAGCAACCAATCCAATGGTTGACTTAAAAATCAAAAGAAACAGGGTACTGAATTTGCCACAGTTCAAGTACAAGTTGATGAAAACATTCATCAAAATAGGGATGAAAATAACTTTTTTTTTTTTTTACAGAATATTGGAATAATCTAACCTCAAGTGGGTCGAATGAATCATGAAGCTCATCCACGAAGTCTGTTGGGCTTTTCCTCAGAGTCTGGTCAGCAGGCAGCGTGTTGTCATTGTAAGAAGACACAAACTTAAAGTCACTGGTTCTGGAACCTGTTGTCAAGTAGGCGTCATAGTTGTAGGTGCTGCGTAAAGTTCCTGTGCCATCGACATCTGCGTAATTAGGAGGCAGATATGCGCTGGGAATGGCAACTGCTCCATCAAACAACAGTCTAGGTTTTCTCCTGCGACAAAACCTCACACCCAGGACGATGATGATGAAGGTCAGGAAGAAGGTGGACGCGGACACCAGCGCGATGATCAGGTAAGAGGTCAGCTTGGAATTCTTGTTGTCATAAGAAATGTCCTTCAGTTCCGGCACCTCGGCCAAGTTATCCGAAATAAGTAAATACATGGAGCAGGTGGCAGAGAGAGGGGGCTGTCCGTTATCTTTCACGGCCACAATCAGGTTCTGCTTCATGCTGTCAGACTCCGAAATGTCCCGCTGGGTCCTGATCTCGCCACTGTGGAGACCAATGGTGAAAAGTCCCGGGTCT
>NW_017805491.1:0-154 GCF_001891065.2 Hippocampus comes | reverse complement strand
GCAAGTGTTCGTAATCAAACGACCTGACAGCGTGGATCACCCCCGTGTCTCCGTTCACAGACACATAGGAGGACACCGGGGCACCGCTCACTTCAGAAGGTAAAAGAGAATAAACCACAGTGCCATTCTGTCTCCAGTCGGGGTCTTGAGCACT
>NW_017805490.1:0-1063 GCF_001891065.2 Hippocampus comes | reverse complement strand
AATATCAATACAGAGAAGTCGCACATCCTCGTGAGACATGACCAATACACCACATACAAATAAAAAACATTTTTTGCTTTCAGATCACGGAAGCACTCGGAATATCCACGACATTTACGGATTCCTAGGTGGCACTCCTCAAATGCAGGAAGACATTTTCAAGTGTTTTTGTGTGATTGGTTTTTAGTTGCGTAGCAGACAACCAGGAAATAAGTGGGAGGCTTTTTTTTGGGGGGGGGGGCCTCATAGATCTATTGCTCTTAGCACTCTGAAATCACTCTGCCAGTCACCATGACGCCGCCCTCTGTGGAACATATTTCTATTCAAGAGTGGCGAATCATATCCAAAATGAGTGGGCTTGTTGAAGGCCTTGACAGTATTGACATTTTTTTGTTTGAGCGTTTTCAAATGTCTGATTAAGTCTTCAGAGACTTCTCAGGTGGAGTGTTTGAACGAGCGGCTCAGTGTTTAAATGTCTCTGGAGGAACGTCAAGTCCCAGCTATTGGATTGATGAGTGTCTCCATTGTGCCAGAAGCAATGAGGCGAGTGGCTCGGATTAAAGTTGATGTCCATCAAACACAACCATGCCCATAAATGTAGCACTTACCGCACCCATCATGCCTCACGGCGCAGTCTGAGTCACCTAAATGGTAGACAATGACAGCCTCAACAATTCATAGCCTTCGTTACCACAAACGACGGCTTTTACATGCATTTTTTTTTTTTTACTTATTAGACGCAAAATACGTTGTAATTAAGAAATGCCGCAACAGTTTTCAAGTGTGGCTTATCATCATTTGTGACTTTTATCAGTGGCATTGCCCAAACGATCCTTTAATTTCACTACAAAGAAGCAAATCTGTGAAAGATTAAAATCTTTCTTTTAAATTATTATTTGTATTACACCCACAGCATTCTCTCGCGTGCTAATACTCATCACAAGGGGATGCACAGTTAACATCCGTGATTCCCCCGAAGGGTTGTTACAAACTTTTTTTTTTCCTCCCCTCCCATTTCCTGCCTCACAGCTACAAATCTTTCCAAAGTGATCACTGTAGCAAA
>NW_017805489.1:0-531 GCF_001891065.2 Hippocampus comes | reverse complement strand
CCTTTCCAAACCACAAAATGTGTATCATGTTTAAAGTAAAACCACTCAATTCCCTATCTGTAACCTTTTGCTCTTCCAGTAAATGCCGCATGATACTTTACTAGGAACAGATGATGAAATCTGCATGTTTTTGTTCGATTTATTAAGCTTCACTGCCCCATTAAACATTTACCTGCGCATACACGCACACACACACACACACACACTCACACACACACACACACACACACACACACACACACGCATACACTATGTACTGTACATGGCATATAACGTGATTCACTGTCTCATTTAAAAATGTTCACAACAGCTCTAAACCTTTCAAACATGTCTATCTCAATCGGTGGTTATACTTTCACAATCATCTTTTTTTTTCTCTCCATGGTTATTAATGCCTTCAGGGGACCAAAAAAAAAAAAGTGTTTAAAATTCATCAATTCTGCAAACGGTTGCTATGGAGATGACCGCCTTGGTCAACCTGGGATCATTTTGCTTTTTTGTGCATCACTGACTCCATGTCATCCGATTGGG
>NW_017805488.1:3420-5504 GCF_001891065.2 Hippocampus comes | reverse complement strand
AATGTGGACAATGAAACTATTTGTTGATGAAACAACCTAAGAGCAAAAAGAACATGCTCACAAAACACAAAAATCAAGCAAAACTTGGAATAAAAATGGACAAACTATAACCTCTACATTATTCAACGAACACTCAAAAATGCGACTTCGGCTCAAACAAAATGTGGTTCAAAAATATCGATTGAATGTCAAACAATTTAAAGAAAAGGAAAAAAACAAGGACAACGATTACCCCAGTGGTGGCAGCAACGTGCTCAACCGCGTAAATTCACCACCGAAGAAGAAAAGGCGGAAGTTACCAACATTGCTGCGTTGGCTAGCTTTATCAACCCTTTGCAGCCGTGAAAATGTGCAAAGTGAGGATGCTGCGGGAGCTGGTGAAGCAGCGACTAAACGTGGCCGTCGAGGAGATCTTCCAACTCTTCGAGAGAACCATCGCGGACTACGAGGAGGAACTTTGTCGAACCAAAGAGGAGAACGAGCGACAACGCGAACTACTGGACGCGGTTCTCAAGCCACAAGTTGGAATACACGCGTCGGGTTTGTTGTCGAGTTGATTGCATCACATGTCCGATAAGAAATACACGCCGCACCGACTTTTTTGACTTCATAGTTGGTGTCGCCCCCTGTGGCCACAACTTTGGCTTGTGTGTCTGCATTGCGGTAATTTTATTGCTTTAACTGACGTCACCATCGTGACAATAAAGAAACTATTAAATTAAAAGTCTCTCTGAAGCAAATTTTCAATCGCCGTATTTTTTTTCCGGGGGGTGCTGGCGTGAATGTTTGAATGAGTTATATTTGTCTTAGGTTGGATTGTGGCAGTTTGTTTTTTTAAAAAAACTGCAGAAATCGGCCATTTCCTGACGCTTTTACAGTAGCTAAGATAGGCTGATCAAATCTACATATAAGTTTAAACAGTTATTCTAAAAGGCAAAAAGCTCTATAACACGATTTAAAAAAGACACCACAGTGCCTGGATCACAGATATTTCACAGATATTTCAGCAATTGGCTGCGGGGCTGCATCCTTTCCCTGCAGGGGTGTCAAATTCATTTTTTTCACGGGCCACATTGTAGTTGCGGTTTCCCTTGGAGGGCCGTTATGAATTTTGTGAAACCATACGAATGTTTGATCACCTCTACATATTACATACACAGCGCACAACAAATTGATGGAGAATCAGTTTTAAAATTAAAAGTCAAGAATATTTACTGTTATTGTGGATTACATACGACAATGTGAAATTTTGGTTCAGAGTTTAGCAAGCATCATGGAACTTGACATGCTTGAATTGCTTTCGCGGGCCACATAAAGTGATGTGGCAGGCCAGATCTGGCCCCGGGGCCTTGAGTTTGACACCTTGTGCTTTACTGTATCGAAAGCATCACTCAAACTCAAGAGTTCAACCAAGGAGTTGCATTCCAATTTATCGTTCCCAGAATAAAAGCCCTGCCAAATGTTCATACGTGTTCCTTCCGTCCTTTAGACATCCAGCAAGTGTTGGTGGAGAGTGAAGAAGAGGTTCCCTCTGAGCAGCAGGAGGAGCCAACAGAGCCCCTTCATGTCAAAGAAGAAGACGAGGATGAGGATGAGTGGACCAGCTACGGCGTCAAGCGCGAGGACGACAGTGCGCCTCGTGGACACGGAGAGGAGAACCGAAGCGGCACGAGCTGGGAAATTGAAGCAAAAGCACACGTGGACGACGACATCTCCGCCTCTTCCGACACCGAACTCAGTGACGACGCCAAAGAGCCATCGGACCCGAAAGGTGACAACGACCTGTTAATCTGCACAGAATGCGGCAAAACGTTTGTCCAGAGGGGGAATTTGAACAGACACCTGAGAACACACAGCGGGGAGAAACCGTTTGTGTGTTCGTTTTGCAGCAAGAGCTTCACCAGGAAGTCCGATTTGAAGGTGCACATGCAGGCCAAACACACGGGCGAGAAGCCCTTCAACTGCGACATCTGCGCAAAAAAATTCCCTGTGAAGAAATACTTGATGATTCACATGAGGACGCACTCTCTGGATAAACCGTTCGCTTGCTCGGCTTGCTCCAAAGCATTCGCCGCCAAAGCCGA
>NW_017805488.1:2508-3170 GCF_001891065.2 Hippocampus comes | reverse complement strand
CAGCTGCCCCGTCTGCGCCAAACGCTTCTTCACCAAGGCGCACCTGAAGACGCACATGAGGACGCACACGGGGGAGAAACCCTTCAGCTGCGAGGTGTGCGGCCGCTGCTTCTTCTGCCAGCGGGACGTCAGGACGCACATGAGGACGCACACCGGGGAGAAACCCTTCACCTGCCCCGTGTGCAATAAAGGCTTCTCCACCAAAGCGTACGTCACCATGCACATGAGGACGCACACCGGCGAGAGACTCTTCAGCTGCGACGTCTGTCACAAAAGGTTCACCTTTAAGACGCAAGTTAATAGCCACGTGTGTATCGGGCAGAAAAAAAAGCAGTAAAGGCTCTGCGGGACTGTAACTCATTCGCTGCCAACCCAGGTAAAAATCAGTCTTGGACATCTATAGTCGTCAGTGGCAGTGAATGCGTTAAAAAGGACGTTATCAATGTTTTTTTTTTTTTCTCAAGAATTTCAAACAGCTCACGTGTGTCTTAATTCATTCACTTCCAAAGACATTTTTAAACGTCTTTTCAGACTTGGTCCAGAATTGGCTAGTACTGACTGAGTTAAAAAGCGTCTCTGACATTCTCTGGATGAACTCACCAATTCTACGCTGAAAAACTCAACTATTCGCACTTGTTTGTGCATTTTGGTGCGCTTTTTTT
>NW_017805488.1:0-2403 GCF_001891065.2 Hippocampus comes | reverse complement strand
CTATAGCCAATTCATTAGACAAGGATGACATTTTTAGCACTCAGCAGCCCCAAATCACACAAAAACCATGAAAACATTTTTGACACTCGAGGGGCGGGGGTGGGGGATGTTGTCCAGTCTAATCAATCCACTTTCATGAAGGCCTACAAAAAAATTTAGAATATTTACCATTGAGAGGTTGACATTGCGAGGATTTGGACAACACCATATGGCATTTGTCTTGTCAGACTGGCCGAGTAGTTTTACGCAATTTTAGTATTACTTCGCAGCGGTTGACGTCTCTTTTATGACCTCTAGGAGTGTTAGAATGTGACTTGAAAAGTGGCTTGTGCCGTTTTAAAATAAAGGTTTTATGATACTGAGCAGTTTCAGTCCAGAATGAATTCACTTTGCATTTTTTTTCTTTATAATATTTTTATTTTTAATGGGAATGATTGTTTTGAACCTGTACTCAAATAATGACAGTATTTAATACAGTGGTGCCTCGGGATTCAAGTGTCCAAACTTTTTGACGATTTTTTTTTTTTTTTTTTTAGATCCTAGCCATTGTTCAGTGTCTGTTTGAACACAAATGTTGGCGTAGGACATGTAGACAGACAATGTCAGGATAACTCAGGCATAAATTCTTAATGCTCTGTAAATAGCCACTAGTACTACACTTACCGAGGAGTTTTATGTCTATCCTCATGGGTGTATTATACTGCCCCCTGGTGGCCAAGCCGTATATATACCAGGAGGAGCAGCGGGGTTGGGGTGGGGGGGGGAACAAATGAACAAGTGTGTTAATATAACTTAATCTTACTGTATGTTTTTAATCAAGTATGATATCACAGAGTGCTATTTTTCAATGTGTGCTGTATCTGGGAAAAAAAAATCCCTGAATTGACTTAACATGGTCCCTAGGTTCACGTGTGCATTTTAGGTTCCGAGTGAAATTTCACCGGAAAGCTCTTGCGTACATGTGTGTCATCTCAAGACAATCTGTGGCGCAGGGAGTCATGCTGTCGATATGTTGTGTAAGAATAGATATACTGTAGCACTATTCTGACACCCACACAGAAAAAGTAGGCCATCGGCTTTAACAGTTGCAATGAAGTCATGCGGCTATTTTAAAACGATACACAAGACGATTGTGGCGTGATGACGAGTACGCGCGATTTGGGTGCGTGTTTAACAGTGGAAATTCCTCCTGGGGTCTGTCACAGGCCCACTCAACTATAATCAGTAGATTGACGAGGAACCGGGAATAGTTGAGGCAGGACACCAAATGCGATAGCAGGGCTCCACAAATAGATGAGAAGTGAGGCTCCTGAGTTGCTGTCCTGAGCTCTGCGATCGCTGGATGCGCTCCAAAAGTTGCCTTACTGAGGCCTGAGATGCTCCTCATATGGGCACGGTTGCCTCGCAGCCAAGCGGAGAAGCCCGTCTGCTGGAACTGTGGCTCGCTGTCTGAATTGGACTAAGATGGGCAATTTCAAAGAAAATTTGCCTCTACATAGCCAAGCCTGCACTCAATAAATGTTTGATACAATTAGTTTTCTATTTTCAACAAACTTACTCATGTATCCTGTACCAAAACACACAAACCGTTTTTCCCCCTATACACACTGCACATTGCACTCTTTCTTCTGTCTCTTTGGCTCTCTTACACACACTCTCTACTTTATTTGTAGAGCACTTTAATAGCTGCATACAAAGTGCACCAACTCGCTAGTCCAATTTAAAATTGTAGTGCAGTTTAAATTTCATTTCTTAAGAGGGAACCAAGGGGCAGCCAATACAATGAAAACAGCAGGGGTGTCAAGATTGAACCTTGTGGAACACCATGCAACAGCTGGGCAGAGTGTGACATAAAGCAACCAAGGCTTACACAAAATGTCTTGCCCACCAAGTAGGATCAAAACCACTCTAGAACACTAGCACTAATACCCACCTGGTGCCACAAATGAGCCAACAGAATACTGTGGTCCACGGTATCGAACTGATTTTTTTTTTTTCATCAGTGGTGGTAGTACCAGGCCTTTGTCGAGAACAGATTCTGTTTCAAGAAACTGGCCATGATAGCGTAAATTATACTTTGCTTTGCAGTGATAGCCATAAAGTTTCTCAAAGTACCACAGAACTGCAGTTAGGGTTGACATGTTTATTAAAACTGCAAAACCCAAGCTGTCAAACGCTGATGGCTTCGCCTCCGTCCGAATGATACTGATCACTCAATAGAAAAATGGAAGCACATCGTGACTTCTGGGACACCCTGGACATCATGAGCACAATTGAATTTTTTTTTTTTTTTTTTGCCATATCATGTCTAGAATGCCGTAGTTTTTATAGAACAGTGATGCACCAAAAGGTCATTAAAAGGGAAAGCGCCATGTCGATCTGGACTTGACCTTGACCGTACTG
>NW_017805487.1:242267-255637 GCF_001891065.2 Hippocampus comes | reverse complement strand
CGAATGAGCGGTCACCGCACAAGAGTCGGCCTCGGCTTTGGCTGGGAGCCTCCATCAGCTTTTGCCGCCTGGTCCCAAGCCAGTAGCGACAGCGAGCGCGTTGTTTCCAACGGGCCGCTTTCTCATCCACTGGAATGTGGAACGCCGTGAGCGGGAATCCCAATGAGGAGCGGCGTCGATGTCCATCGCTGGCAACGTTCGACTTTGTTTTTTGTCTTTCCGTGGAAACGGATGAAGAAAAGGCTCGGCCAACTGTGGTTTGATCACGTTTTAAAATCAGTCGATCAATACGGCCGGCCGACGGCGGCATTCGATCTCTTCATCTCGATGAGACGTGTCGCAGCAACGCGTCAAGTCCAAAAGCGCGGCAGACCCGGCCGCTTCCACGCCACGCCGTTTCGCGGTTACGTTTTGGTGGGGCCGGTTCAAAGTCGCCACCGAGCACTCGGGTGCCGGCGTCAAGATTTCCGTGTGCGTTTTCACCTCAGGGTGTCCGTGGATCCGGAGCGCGCTCGGCAGGCGGCGTCTCCGCGCGCGGACCCAAAGCCACTTTTCTTTGCTGTCTTTCAGTTCCGCACGTTCGACCCGTGTAAGCAGCTGTGGTGCAGTCACCCCGACAACCCTTACTTCTGCAAGACCAAGAAGGGCCCGCCCCTCGACGGGACCGAATGCGCGCCCGGCAAAGTAGGTCCCGTCGACTCGACGTCCATGCCTCGCACACATGCGCAACGGGTCGGGCGCGAGCCAGCCAAGTTTGGCCGAGCGGCGCGCTGCGGCGGCGGCGGCGGCCGACTCCGCTCGCTTTCACTCTGAAGCGGGGCTCGGGCAAATCGCGACAAGAGCTTTCCAGCGCTTCCGTGCCGGTTGCAGTCGACTGAGGGACTCAACGGAAAACTGGGAGAAGGACGTCGTTTGTGCTCTCCAACCGTCAGATCGGGAATCGAGACTTGCGGGCCGAGCACGTAAAAGCGGATGGGGTTGAGCCGCGCCAGGATGGAGCATTTGGAACGCGACGCCTGCGGTCTTGACTTCGTGTCAGGGCACCGCCGGTGCTGTCGTCGCAAAGCGCGACCGCTGTGCCGGTGATGCCGAGAGTCACCGAGGCCGACGTGAAATGAGGCGTCGTGCGAGACAACGATTTGAAGTGACCCGTCATGCAGTCGCCACGATGGACGCGCAAATCGCACACAGAAACCAGAGAGGCCGTTTTGTTGAGGATGAAAAGTCTTCCCAAAGAAGAACCCTCATCATCATTGGAGGATGCGTTTTTATCAAGCGCACTATAATCGAGGCCACGCCAGGCCAGGCCAGTTTCATTTTGATCGCACAAGGCAAGTCGACGCGCTTGACCCAAGCGAGGACACGAGAGCAGCCGGCAAAGTCAACAAGTACGAATGGCAGCTTGAAAGCCAGGTCCTCCGCTCGCGTCGTCTTGAGGCTCTTTTGCGCGTCTTACGCTTTGCCGGTTCTCAAAAGATCGCTGGCCGGCGGGGCGTGGCCACCGGGCCGGTTTTTCCGAAAAGACGAGCTTCCCGGGACCAGCCTCCCTTTTTCCAAAATGCTCCAAAACCTCTCTTTCCATTCCTCAAATGTATACACAAGCTGTCTTTTTTTTGTCTTTTTTCTTCCTGCCATGCGGCGTGCCTTCCTTCTAGTGGTGCTACAAGGGTCACTGCATGTGGAAGAACCCCAGTCAGGTGAAGCAAGACGGCGCCTGGGGCTCCTGGAGTAAACACGGCTCCTGCTCGCGCTCCTGCGGCACCGGCGTTCGCCTGCGCACGCGCCACTGCAACCACCCCGCGTAACTACCACCTTTGCCTCTTTTTTTTTTTTTTTGCATTCTTCTTGCATTTAGGCGGCAAACAACTCACGTGTTCGCGTCGACTCTTCCTTCCGCCTCTTCTTCTCGCTGTTCGCGTCCATCCCCGCGGAGGCTTTTCTTCCGCCGTTCAATTTCAACCCGGCACGGTAGCCCGAGAGACAGTCAAAGAAAAGGTTGACGCACATTCCATATGGGGGGAGGGGGGAAAAAAACAAAGCAGAAAGCCCAAAGTAGGCACGTTGATGCGAGGGGAGCGCTTTCCCATAAGGAAGCCGACGAGGACCGTCAAATCTCTCTTGGGAGTGGAACTAAAGGGCTGCGTGCGCAGCAAGGGAGCGCATCGGCGTCGCTTGAAGGCGGCTTCTCTTTTCTTCTCTTCTTTGGAGCCGAAAGGCCACGGCCAGCCGCGCAAGCTAACTGCCAAAATGTCCTCCCCCCCGTCCCCCGTCCCCCCGCCTCAAGTCCCATCAACGGCGGCCAGGATTGCCCGGGCGTCAACTTCGAGTATCAGCTTTGCAACACGGCCGACTGCCCCAAGCACTTTGAGGACTTCCGAGCGCAACAGTGTCACCTGCGCAACCCCCACTTTGAGTTCCAAAGCGCCAAGCACCACTGGCTGCCCTACGAGCATCCGGACGGTGAGTCGGGGGGGGGCTCTCCCGCTCGTGCTGCTTTGCAAGATAACAACAGCCACAACAGCCACAATCATCTTTTTGGGGGGCTTGGGGGGATAAAAAGTAGAAGAGAAAGCGCGATTGATGATCATTAATGAATGGAAATGCACGAGCTGACTTGAAAGAATCCACAGTGGGGTGGGGGAGGGGGGGGGGGTCACGGCCTCCTCAATCACACGGCGACGAAGGTAAAATGGGCGGCTGTTCCTTGCCATTAGTGATGACGCCTCGTGGAAAGTCAAGCGAATGACAATGTGCTCAGTGGCGCAAGGGCGCAAGGGCCGCTTGTCCTCGGCAAGAATTCTTGTCAGACTTCGCCTCGACCAACAGAACTAAAGAGGGCGGCAAGAAATAACCGCTATTTGAAAAACAAAAGAAGGAAAGCCATTGCTCGGCACGCCGCTCTCGTCTGTGACGCGCGCCGTCGAAAGACGAGAAAATTCCATCGGGCAAAGGCGCCGCTCGCCTTCGCCCGATGGAACCCGAGCCCCGGATGGCAAAGCGGGCCGAGCGGAAGGCGGCCCGGCTAACCCCGTCGCTTGCGTTGCAGCCAACAGGAGGTGCCACCTGCACTGCCGGTCCAAGGAAACGGGCGACGTGGCGTACATGAAGCAGCTGGTGCACGACGGCACGCCCTGCTCGTACAAGGACGCCTACAGCGTCTGCGTTCGGGGCGAGTGCGCGGTAAGGCCCGCCGAGCGCTTCTTTTAGCGCCGTTGAACGTCGGCCGCCTTCGGGACAAAGTCCGACCGCTGAGGAGCGCGGGTGAAGGTTTTCTCTCGTGTCGGGCGGGGGGCTCTTCAGAAAGTGGGCTGCGACCGAGAAATGGGCTCCAGCAAAGCGGAGGACAAGTGCGGCGTCTGCGGAGGCGACAACTCCCACTGCCGCACCGTCAAAGGAAGCTTCACCCGGACCCCCAAGAAGGCCGGTAAGCCGCCCGGCGCCCCGAAGCCCGCCCCTCTCCAATTGAAGTCAAGCGTAAGCGCGTCTCGTGGCCTTCCCCGTTGGCATGCCTCCGCAAACGTCTCGCGTTCCAGGGACGAAGCCGCTGTCGCATACGTTGCGTTTGGTTCGGGGGTGTCGACGTCATTTTTGTCCTTTTGGTTTCCCTTACGACGGTGGATTTTGTGAAACCACGTCAACGTTGAAGCAGCTCGACATATTACAAACACAGCGAGCGATGACGACTTTTGACACCAGAAGTCAAGAAGCAGAGGTCCAGAATCCTGGACTGTTCACATTTTGCTTCAGACTTTAGCCAGGAAGTTGACGCGGGCCAAATAAAATGACGCGGCAGGCCAGATCTGGCCCCCGGGCCTTGACTTTGACACCCGTGGTTGAGTTGGCCCAAATGTCCTTGAGCCCCACCGATTTCTGGGCCGCTTTGGATCAGGGGCTGCCCACCGCCTCCATGGCCATCGAGCGCGAGCCCGCAGACCGGCCGGCCCCAAGGCCATCGATCGCCAGCGGCGGAGGGGCAAATGGAAACAAAAAAAACATTTCCCAGTCTGTCTTCCATATTTTGGAGTGAGTCCACATTGCACCCAAAGCAAGAAAAGCAATTCGGAGCCTTTGAAAAGGCGACCGTCGTGTCGATCCTGCGCGCCAAGTTTTCCCTTTTCACAACCGCGCACACACTCTTGGATGACCTTGATGTTTCTGTTTCGTTCGGAGCTCACAGCGGCGTACGTGCGCGTCCCACCTGCCGCGCCGATTGGATGTGATCCGTTCGCCCGCAAAGCAACTAACCGGCTTTGTTTTGCTCCCAAAAGGCAGAACCAGAGGAGGCTTCTCGTTGCCCAAAGGAGCTCGCAATGTCTTTTTAAATGAGAGCGACGACTTTCGAAATGTCATGGGTGAGTGCCGGGAGGGAGGTTTGGAAGAGCGACGGACATCCCTGCCAGCCTTTGCTGCCCACGAGTAGACTCGACGGTTTTGGGCTTTGTTTGGGGTTGTTTTTTGCTCTTTGTCGTCGCTTGGTTTTCATTCGCACTGCAGTCGAATATTTAGCACAAACTTCTGCCAAAGCCAGAACAATTCCCACCTCCAAATTGGAGTAGATGAGGGTCCCGCATTGGCGAAGCCAAATTCATATGCCCCCCTCCCCCCATATGAGTTCTCCGCAGCAAGCTAAGTGGAGCATCCTTGCGCCTTGAGCGTCCTGCACGTGCCAATGAAAACCTCTCTCGTCCTCCTCCTGGGTGGGGGGGCGCCTTGGTAGAGCAAAGCGTGCGGGATGTCCACCCCCCGCCAAGCCGTCGATTGTGCCCGTCTCACGCGTCTCCTGTCTGTTTTCCTCTTTTGCTTCTGCCCCGTGCGCCGACGCCAAAGGCTCCCTTAAGATGTTTCTCATTCCTCCCGGAGCGAGACATGTCCTCGTCCAAGAACATGAGGCCTCCCCTCAAATTCTTGGTAAGTGTGATGTCACGCAAGCAAATCATGGAGACATGTTTGAAGGCAGTGGGGATGGGGGTTGTTCGAGTTGGGGGGCGGGGCTTGAGCGTCCCAGGTCCCATTTGAGCATCGAAAGCCAAAACGTCCCGTGGCTCTTGCGCCTGCCTCTCTGGCGATGACGGGACGCCCGCGCCCCGAGTCGTCACGACGGCCCCAAAATAAATCATGCAGCCGCAGATGATGATGCTTTTTGTTTGGGGCTGTGGCGGCGCGTCCGATTCACATTTTAGCCGAGCCTTTCTGTGACCGTCGACCTCGACGGCTCACGCGTTGCTTTGCGGTCCTCTCTTCTTAACATAAAACGGGGAGACCTGCTGCGCTTATCCTCGGGAGTGTCGTGCTGGAGCCTATCCCGGTATCAGGCGGGGGACACCCTCAACTGGTCGTCGGCCAATCGACAAAAGGGCTCACATCCACAAACAACCATTTGTGCTCACAATCACACGTGGGGACTATCTTGATATATATCTATATAAATATATATGTCTATCTATCTATCTATATATAGATAGATATCTATATATAGATATATCTATATACAGATATATGAAACATATATCTATATATCTATATATATAACATATATGTTTGCATCAGATTGGCAGGATACGTAACGCTTTGGAAAAGGTGTCGCGTGGGTGCGAACAGCTCCATTCGAGCTCATCCGCAGCGCACCGCCTTGCCTTTGCACCCCAAAGCGGATCACTTCCATCGCCTCGCGTCGGGATTGACGAGCGGAGAGGTTTTTCGTGGGTTGATCACAAACGGCCGCCGTTGCAGCGATCAAGAACCAGGCGACGGGCCACTACATCCTCAACGGCAAAGGAGAGGAGGTCAAGTCCAGGAGCTTCATCGATTTGGGCGTGGAGTGGCACTACAGCATCGAGGAAGACGTGGAAACGCTGCACACCGACGGACCGCTGCGCGACCCCGTGGTGGTTCTGGTAAGAACAGATTTTGCATTTGTCCTTGTCTGGCGAGTCGTCAGAGCTCGGCATTCCTCCATGAAACGCGGTCGCCGTCGGACCCGTCGGGCGTGGCTTCTTGGGACTTTTCGGCCGAGTCGATTCCGGGGGCCCCGACCCGCGAGACGTTTGGTTCCGACGAGCAAAAGTCATTTGAGGCCAACGCGGCGGGCGGCCCTCGTTTTGGGGGCCCCGGAGCGCTTTGGCGCGGCCTCGTCGGCACGTGCGTTTCGCTAAGGTCAGCGCGTGTGCGCGCCGCGCCGCAGAGAGCCACCGCGACCGCCTTGCCTGCTGGCAGTGCGCGCTTGAACTTTCTTGTTGGTTTTTGCGGCAGCGTGCCGGCCAAAAAAATCAGCAATTCACGGCGGCGGGGGCGGCCGAAGCTCTTGCCCGAGCCACCTCATCTGACTCCTCTCGACACTCTCGCGTCGCTCGCAATTGAATTGAATTTCGAGCCGCATTTCTTGAAAATATGCAGGGACCGATCATTTTTGTCACGTCCGGCGCGACCCCAGAGAGCAACGGGGCGCCGATCTAAAGTGTCCCCGATTTCGGGCTAGCCCTTGGCCGATGCGGAAAGAGCGAAGGAACACGCGGCCGGAGCGCGGCGTCGGCCGGCTTCACTTGGCAACGTGAAATTTGGTATTTCACGAGTGGAGCCCCCACGAAGGCGACGGGCGCGATGCCAGAGTCGCTTGACGTGACGCCTTGGCCGTCACGTTTGCCATTCGCACGGGCTTTCCGTTTGACTCGGCCTTGGCTTTTTGTGGTTTCAACTCCCGACGGGCACTTTCAAGGTTGGGATTTAGTTGAGGCGGCAAATTGAAAAGAAACGCTTTGATGGGACAATGGATGGTGAGACACTTTTACCGTAATGTGAAAAAAAACGAGACGGCTCCCTCCGCAAAGTGAAAGGCCGAAGGTGTCTCCCGCATCAGCGCGAGTATCACTGACGCGTGTTTTCACTTTGCGCGCGCTATCGCCGTCACCCTTTGCGATCCTTCCGGAACGACGCCTCTCGCCGTCCGCCAGATCATCCCCAAGGACAACGAAACGCGCTCCACTCTGACCTACAAGTACGTCATCCACGAAGACTCGGTGCCCGTCAACGACAACGACGTCATCCGGGAGGACGCGTACGAGTGGGCGCTCAAGAGTTGGTCCCCTTGCTCCAAGCCCTGCGCCGGAGGTGAGCGACTCACACTTCCTTTGCGAGCGAGAGGAGAGCCGCTTTCTTTCGTCTCCCGATGACCGCAGGCCACCAGTACACCAGGTACGGCTGTCGGAAGAAAGGGGACACCAAGATGGTCCACAGGGGCTACTGTGACGTCGGCAAGAAGCCCAAGCCCATACGCCGCATGTGCAACCTGCAGGACTGCGCGCAAGCCCGGTGAGTGCGGCGCACCCACGCGGGAGCCCTCCGTCAAATCCCTTGCGGGGGGGGCGGCTTGACCGTAGCAAAAGTCCTCCTCGAGGCCTTTCGTCTGACCTATGACCTCACCCCATGTGGTTTGTCGCACCGTACGTACTCGGATGTAAAGACGCACGCACGGCGTCGTAGTAGTTGCGAGTACCGTCGCGGTAGCATCGAGAAGAGTCGTAGCAGTCATCGTTGTCGTAGTCGTAGTCGTACTCGAAAGCCACTCGGCGTCGTAATCGCGGCAGTTCTCATCGCGTGGGTGTTGGCGTTAGCATTGGTAGCAGCGGTAGCGCTCGGGTCACAGCTGTCGTCCGGCCGCATCGCATCGGCCACGCGCTCAGCCCGGCCCTTTTTCCCGCAGGTGGGTGTCGGAGGAGTGGGAGCACTGCACGCGCTCCTGCGGCAGCCTGGGCTTCCAGGTGCGCACGGTGCGCTGCGTCCAGCCGCCGCGCATTACTGCGGCGGCGAGCGGCCCGACGCCCGCCGGCCCTGCAACCGCCTGGCCTGCCCCTCGCACTGGAGGACGGGGGCCTGGTCCGAGGTAACCCGGGCGCGCCCGCCGCTTCCCTCCAAAATTGACCTCCCGTCTCGTTTTCGGCAAAGCGCCCGAACGGGAAACCGTTGAGCCGGAAACTGTTCCAAACCAGGAAGAATGTGGAAAATCCAAATCAAGAAAAGGAAAAAAAAAAGTTCCGTTGATTCCATGAAGCGCCGGGGAGTGGTTAGCTAGCATCCTCATTTTCTCCACTTGGGGCTCAATTAGGTTGAAGGGCGTGGGGGGGGGGGGGGGGGAGGGCAAAACTCTTGTTACTTGGCTGACACTTTGGGCCGTCGCTCGGGCCTCGCTTTGAGTCGTCGACGCTCGCGGGCGTCGCGACTCAAACGGAGGCTGAGCCGGCGATGTCCGCCGCTTGCGCAGTGCTCCGTCAGCTGCGGCGAGGGGACGGAGAGGCGACTGGTCAGCTGCCGAACGGGAGAGCAGTGCGGCGGGGACAAGCCGGAGAACGTGCGCGTGTGCCGGCCCGGACCGTGCCACGGTGAGGAGCCGCCTTCGCACGGCCGACATCCGCTCGCAGCGGTCGCGACAAGTGCGTGCATGCTAAACGCCCGGCCGACTGGAGGTAGTCTTCTTTTCTTCTTTTCTTTTTTTCTTTTTTCTGTCGCCATCGAGTCGCTCCACTTGAAAGTGAAGTGGAGCGACTCGGTCCAGTAGCCGCACACCAACATCAGCTTCACTTCACATGTGGAGCGTTTTCATGCTTTTGGAGGCGGGCCCTCCCCGTTTAGCCCCAAAAGCCCGTCCCGCCCATTCCTTGCTTTTTCTTTTCTTTTCTTTTCTTCTCCGCGCCCTCAGGCGTCTCGGCCGCCCTCTTGCTTTACTGCCGGCCTCCAAATGAATTGCTTTGAAGAAAAATGGCGCGCGACTTCAAGTGCTTTTTTCGGCGGGACGCCGGCCGCCTCGTCCTCGTCCTCATCGCGACCATCAACCTGCCGCTTCTTCACCCGCCCACCCTCGCTCTCTCTGATGGTTTTCGCTTCGATTTTCAGACGAGCCCTGCCACGGAGACAAGTCCATCTTCTGCCAAATGGAGGTCCTGGCTCGCTACTGCTCCATCCCCGGCTACAACAAACTCTGCTGCGAGTCGTGCGGCGCACGCGGCGGCGGCGGCGCTCTTATCTCTCAGCCCGAGGACCACGTACGCTTCGGTTCCGCCTCCCAGTTGTTGGAGACGCTGACGGCCAACGCCACGCGTCAACAACGGCCAAACGCCGGCGAGCCAAACGGCGGGAAACTGCCAAAAAACGGCGGCAAGCCTCAGCGGAACGGAGAGAAGCGACAACAAGACGCCGCTCGATCGAGACCGGTCAGCAAAACGACACCGGCGCCCCGCAGGAACCCGAGGGACGCCGCTGCGGTCGGGAAACGGCGGTCGGGACGCGGCGGCTTCACCGACGGCCGGTGGCCCGCCGCCTCCTCGGAAGTAGAGAGATGAGAGCGGCGCCTTCTCTCAACGGGACTACGCAGGCACAGCGGCCTGTTCCTTCCGCGTCTTCTCACGCCGACGACGACGACAACAACAACAACAACGTTTTCATCAAAGACACAAACAAAGAGGTGCTGGTTCACTTTACCTCGAGTTACGGAGCTGTCGCAAGTAGGAAGCCGAGCAGTTATTTCAAGAAGGGCGCGAGGATTTCAAGGGATCTTTTTTTTTTTTTGTATTTGTCCCAAATGGAAATGTTCCGACGACACCAAACAAAACCAAAAAAAAAAAAAAAAAAAACCTTCCGGATGTGAAACAGAACATACAGAATTGTCGCCTCTTATCAACGAACAAATCAAAGACCCTGGAAGACAAATCAGTCTTCGACATCAACTCATCAAGCAACTTGTGTGTTAGCTTTAAATAACAATAAATAGCAAAGGCTCTTGACTGGAAATGAAACGTTAATTTTGGCATCGATGAACTTCACGTGTTGGTTGAAAATCAAAGACATTTTAGTCTTTGGCCAAACTCGAGCGCTTCCCAAAAATCGAGGACAAATATGTCTTTGACAAATGAAGTGTGTGTGTGTTTCCGTCAAAGGAGGCCACTTGCAGTTGGACAAACCCAAATGTGTTTTTTGTTGCGTGTTTTTTTTTTTTTTGCGGGGGGGGTGAACTGTTACGGTCGTTGGACAACATCCAACTTGTTTGTCCGCAACAAAGCAAACAAGACAAATCAAGCAAAGGCGTTGTTGTCGAACATCAAATACAATGACGTGTTTTGCAAAACATCAAAGACAATTTAGTCTTGAGCAAACCAAACGGGCCTGTTTTCACAGATATTTATTGCAAAAGGACACACCTTTCGACATCAATGGCAGCTTCGTCTTCAATAACCCTAGCATGCTTGTTTGGTTTTTTGTTTTTTTTTGGGGGGGGTTGTTTTTTTTTTTTAGACAATTTAGTCCCCAACCAAACTAAAGTAGGCGTTTTTCTAAACATCAAAGACAAGCATTTCCATCATCAACGTACACATTTTCATGAAACATCAAAGGCACGAAGCGAACATGCGGCGCGTTTGCCAAAGTGTCCGCCGACCATTTTAAGTCTTCAATGAACCCAACGCACGTTTTCGTCAACCGTCACAGACAAATTTTTGCAAACGTCAGTCACTTTTGTTTTCAACACTTACCATGCGCGCTTTACGATGCTTCAAAAGAATTTCACATCGGGAACAAACCAAATGGACGTCATTTTGTATTAAAGCAAAAAAAGCCAAATCTGGCAAACTGGAGACACACACACACACACACACACACACACACACACACACACACTGAGCTAGCTTAACCTCAGCTTCCCTCAGTGATAATTTGTGACCAACAGCAACGCACGACACAAACGCGTGCCATAACTATTCTTGTGCTTTACTCACACGTGAACATTTTAGCGTGTAGCTAGCATTTTAGCAGCTAAAGGCTAAAGCGCACTCAAATGCGCGGATCCAATTTACGATTTACTGGGACACAAATTAGCGATGAATTAGTCCATTTATATTTTTAGAAAGTTATGTTGCGACCGGAATGTTCTGAACCCCTTGATCGTCCTTCCCTTCTTTTAGCTTTATGACGATTGGTGGATGTTATTTTTTAAAAGTCAAAAAGGACAAAGGGGAGAAAAAGGGAGCAGAATAAGTTCAGTCCTCCTGAAAAAGAAAAAAAGAAAAAATAAAACGATGGAGAAATAGGCCGCCACGACTCGCTTTAGCTTAGCCCATTTTCCAAAAAGTGTCCGGCAGCCTTTTGCTTAGCATCTGGACCTTGTCGCCGCCATCGCGAGCGGGTCGCTAGCTAGCGCGTAAGCCCGCCGACGCGCTCAGCGACATTCCTCGTTTGGACGCCATCCGATCCCATCCATCCTTATTTCTCTCGCGCTTTGACAGCAGGCGCAGCTGAAACTGAGCCCTTTGCACGACGTTTCACTTCAAACGGGCGCCTCCGTTGCATTTATTTCGACAATGAAGGATCCATTAGTTGACATTTGAAAAGTATTTGAAACGGAATGCTCTGAACTCCAGTTTCCATGCCGAGTTTATCGCGAGCGGAATTCACACTCGATACTTGAATACGGACGCTCGCTCTTTCTGCCCACTTCTTCCATTCATACCTTCGTTTTGCTTATTTGCGATCATTTAGCAATGAGCAAAACGATGTTTTTGAAGGCTGACGAGCAAAAACAAAAAAAAATCCAGTAGCAGCAAAACAACAACGGATTTCCTCACAACCTCCATGCATCTGACTGCAATAAACACACAACACAACAATGTATGTACAACAATGTATAGTCCATGTATATAGATAGCATTGAATGCAGACATATTTATTGGAGGGACGGTGCTGTTTGCGCAGGAACAGGTTTTCTTCACCAAGAGATGTACCTACTAGCATAGAAATGACATTGTTTTTTGCAAACAATTGGATGTAAATATAGCGGGCTGGATTTTGAGAAGTTTGTCAGCAGGCTGTCTTTTCGCAGCCGTCTTTCTTTGGCGCCGCCGAGCTCCGTCGTCACGACGCCCGCGGCGCAGGACCAAACCCCCGAGCCTCCTTCCAGTACTGTACCCGGACAACCTGTGCATTGTCATGTCTCCGTTGTGCTTGGCGCGCGTGTTTTGTGGACATTCAAGTGGACGCTACTACTGATGCTGTTTATTGGAATGGGGAGCGCGTCGCAATAAATGCCAGGATCAACACGTCCGCCTCCTGCCTCTTCTTGCTCTTCCTTTTTCCACGGGATTCTCTTAACTACGGTGTATATATATAGAGAGAGAGAGAGATGCATCCCTGTGTATGCACAATATATCTGAAAAATATCATTGCCATGGCCCATGCATATCGCATTGGCGATCTGAAACGGTGTGCTTTTATTGGACTTTGACCCATCAGATAAAACCTGAAAGGTTTTTTTTTTTGTGTCTTTTTCAAATAAATGTCTTTCAAAGAGCTTTTGACGAATGATAAAAGCAAGCAACGCTCGCATGAGCGTGCATCCGAGCTGCGAGTGTCCTGGCTGGCCCACTAAAAACCAGGTAGCGACACATTTCTTAAGACAAGCTTTCTGCATATCGGTGCTGTAAATCAGTCCAAGGCATGCCATTCGTTTTTTCTACAACCCTCCGAGCAAAATAAGGAAAAAAAAAGAAAAAAAACCAAAAGCATTGGGAAATGAAGAAAACGACCCGTTTGCCATTGTTGTGACTGGCACCGAAGTGACTGGGCAAACTCGATATGGCATCGAATTGGAACGTCATCACGTTTCTTCCAGTAAGCGACTTGACTGAGCAAAGGCAGTGCGCGGTTTCCGCCGGCCGCCAGAAATCAATTCAGCGGCAGTCAGCGGCCGCACGACTCCCACGCAGCGCGCGCGGGACAAGAGAAATTGGCTGGCGACACGCAGGTAAGACTCTCCGAGATGGTCACCGACGCCAGACTCGCCGCCGCGGCGCCGCAGTTCCCCGAACCCAAGTCAAACCGTGAGCGGGGACTGCGACTTTTCCCTTCCCGCAGAAGAGTCGTCTCACTCCAAACAGCAACGTGATGAAAAAGTCGCTCCAGTAGCTTTTCACGTCATCCGAGCCGCAAAGCGCCTTGAGGTTGGCGGAGGTCACGTCTTGTCCGTATCGCTGCATTGCACACCTTGATGATTGGTCTTTAGAAATGGACGCGGAAATTTTTTGGGGGGCGGGGGGGTCCACAACCAAGACGGCGGCTTCACCGGTCGCAGAAGAGTCGTCTCACTCCAAACAGCAACGTGATGAAAAAGTCGCTCCAGTAGCTTTTCACGTCATCCGAGCCGCAAAGCGCCTTGAGGTTGGCGGAGGTCACGTCTTGTCCGTATCGCTGCATTGCACACCTTGATGATTGGTCTTTAGAAATGGACGCGGAAATTTTTTGGGGGGCGGCACGGTGAAGCTCGGCGACGAGGCCTCGTTTCCTGGAGAAGTCGTGACGGAAAAGCGCGAAAAGCCGTCGGCGGGGAAGCGGCGGCT
>NW_017805487.1:222083-229364 GCF_001891065.2 Hippocampus comes | reverse complement strand
ACCGCTTGATGATTGGTCTTTAGAAATGGACGCGGAAATTTTTTGGGGGGCGGCACGGTGAAGCTCGGCGACGAGGCCTCGTTTCCTGGAGAAGTCGTGACGGAAAAGCGCGAAAAGCCGTCGGCGGGGAAGCGGCGGCTCAAATCGACACGGCCGTTACGGCGCCGCTACTGCAGGACCCCTTCTCCAAGTCCTCCAAGACCAGGTCCTGCTCCGCCAGCCGCCGCGTCCGCCCGCAGCCGCTCGGGTCCGGGCTGTTCAGCGAGACGGGATCCGGGGAGGCGCGCGCGTTATCGGCCGGCAGCACCGAGTTGGGCCGCGGCCGCTGCGAGTACCTTTTCCTCCGCCGGCCGTCGGCCGCGCACGGGCCCAACTTGAAGGCCGCCCGAAACCCTCGCCGGAAGTTCTCGTTGAAGAATCCGTAGATGATGGGGTTGACGCTGCTGTTGAAAAAGGCCAGCCAGTGGGCCAAGGGGTACACGTAGATGTTGACGATTCGCTGCTGCCGCGGCGTGAGCCGGGCGTAGTCGCTCAGCATCATGAGGGTCCACAGGGGCAGCCAGGACAGGATGAAGAGCGAGGCCACCACCAGCAGCATCTTGATCACCCGCCGCTTCTTCTTGGAGACGCCGCCGCGGCCCGACTCGCCGCCCCCGGGCGCGGAGGTCTTGAAGAGCGCGATGCCGATGCGCGCGTACATGACGACGATGAGCGACAGCGGGGCCAGGTAGATGTTGGCGAACAACACTGTGGTGTAAATGCGCCGCATCTCCCGGTTGGGCCAGTTCTCCCGGCACCAGTAGAAAGGCGCCGTTTTGTTGTCGTAGCCCAGCAGCACCCGGACGCTTTGCTCCCGCGTCACCTGGAGCATCACGCCCGACGGACACATGATGGATATGGCCAGGACCCAGATCGTGACGATGATCAGGGCGGCGGCGGAGATGCTCAGCTTCTGCTTGAACGGGTAGACGATGCATCGGAATCTGCCGAGGGAGGCGTGGAGACGGAGTGAGCGACCCGGTCCGACGCGGCGCAATACGCTTCGTTTTGGACATCTGCCTTCCGCGCTGTTCCGCGCCGTGTTGTCGGCGTGCGTCGGGGGCCGGCGTCTCGCCCCGAGCGGGCCCCTCAAACTTCGGGATTGCCGTACCGGGGTCAAACGCGGGCCGCCGGAAGCGAAACGTCACCAACAGACCGCTGGCGCGGTGACGGTCCGATATCGGACGCGGGCGCGTCGCGTCATTGACAATAAAAGCCAGGTCCCCAGACCGCGGACACTCCGCGCTTGAGGATGCGCTCTGGTTAGCATCCTCAAGGCAACGGGCGACCGTCACATCACCCGCCGGCCTTTGCGACTCCAACCGCGAGAAGCGCCGGCGCTGTTTTCTGCCAATCGAAAAAGCACGGACGAAGGAGGTAGCGTACCTGTCCACGGCGATCGCCACCAGGGTGAAGACGGACGCCGACACGGAGATGCCTTGCACCGTGCCGCTCAGTTTGCACACCAGGCTTCCAAAGGGCCACCCTGCGCACAGGAAGCACCAGACAGCTGTTTCGACACGGCGGCGACAAGCTCCCGAGGCCCGAGCGCCGGACTCTGGCCTCCGAGATTTGACATCCCGCCCACTTTGATTGGTCACACCGCAGATACTTGATTTTGCAGCTGCAGATCTCACACCCGTGCAAGTGTGCCAGCGTCAAACGGACGCACACAAGGCCATGTGCACTTTGTGCCCAAGATTGGGACTTTGAGCAGCAAAATCAAAACAAGAAATCAAATGTTTTTTTTTGCCCGAGAAGCACATTTTAAACGTGACATCTTGGCTCTCTTTTGGGGGACGCAAAACGTCTCTCGGGCGAGTTTCACGGCTGTCAAATTGGAGCAAAGGCTCAGGCCGCTCCTTGAGTTCCCGCGAGACATCCACCTTCTCGCGTTGAGATATCGCGTGATGACAGCACCCGCCAGTTTCCGGCTTTGCTTCCTGCTCAAGGTCATTCCGTTCCGTTCTGTTCGAATCAGCCTCTGTCCTGTCCTGTAAACCTCCTTCGTGCCACTTACTTCATCGGTCATCCCCTAAGCCACCGAGTTCATGACAAAACGTAAGTACAACGAGGCTTACTTGTCCTATTTAATGAGTTGCGACTCGGGTTCGTGAGCAAGTTAGCCACATTAGCCCGTTAGCATCGGGCCGCCGCGGTTCGTGCGATGAACTTGATATTATGGTGGCACTGTGTGTCATTTTACGTTGAGATGTGTTCACGGTACGACGACCGTAGCTCCTTCCCGTTCTGAAGACGAGCGTGTGTATTTTGTTTCCAAACGTGTGTCGGTCGGCCCTCATTTCATCAAATGCGAGCGTCATTAATTCTTGTGGCCCCTAGATGGTGCCATTACGCTGCCGTTGTGATCCGATTCCTCGGTTGCATCCAGGAATATTCCCAATGTTATGTTCTAACGTTGAAGTTAATTCCTATTTACTCCCATTTGTAGACTCAACCCCAAAATACAGTCGATTGCTCATCATCTCATTCCTCCTCAGCCCACAGAACAATGTGACTCACGGTTCCACAACGGACAAGCACGTCAAGGTGAGCAAAGGGAATATTTACCTGTGATAATGTTATCGAGCAGTGTGGTCGGCATGCAGAAAATGCCCACCAGGAGGTCGCTCACGGCGAGGTTGAGGATGAACACGTTGGTGACGCTGCGCATGTTGCGGCCGCGCAGCACGATGAAACACACCACGCCGTTGCCCGCCAGGCACACCAGGAAGATGAGCAGGTAGGACACGACGAAGACGGCCGCCGTGGACGGGCGGTGCAGGTAGAAGCCCACGTAGGTCACCTTGTTCCCGGCGCCGAGGACGTCCTCCTCCGCCGCCTCCTCCTCCTCCCGCGAAGTGTTGAAAAGCGTCAAGTTGTGCGCTTGCAGGCTCATTTTCAACCTGGAGAAGGAAGCGCATTTCATTGACCGGAAAAGCGCAGCACGCTGAAACGGAGGATTCCACAGAACGCCGCCTCTTTCGTGGCCGTTCCCGCCAATGAGCGCCCGACTGGGACGCTCGACTCCGCCCACATCGGTAGGCCGAGGCGACAGAAAAGCTTGGCCGTTTTGCGTCGCACGTGCCGCCGGGAAACCCGCTTCCCATTGGCCCTGCCATCCAAATGAGCCCGCTTCCTGTTCACTTTGCGAGTGCCGATCAGTGTGATCGCTGTCGGGGGCTGCGCTTGGAGCTCAGCGGATGGATGGACCGATGCACGGATGAAGGCAGGCGATGGACGGACGGCCGCATCGTCTCTCAAGCAACGGAACCTTCTTGACCGCAGCACCGAAAGCCGATTCGAAGGAAGCAGCAATGCCGCACTCTGCTCCGTGCGCGGGGATTTACTCACAGCAAGAATCTCTTTGCTCATTTCTTTTTTGCAGTCAAATGCATCTGCAGATGGACTGATTGATCGATATCGATAGATGCGTGGCCACCACGGGGAAAGGTACGACGGTACGACGTTTTAGCTGGAAGGCGAACGAGCGAGCTCTTTGCTCGTCTCTGCGAATGCGCTCGCCCGGGGGAAGTCCCAACATTTGCCAAATGACATTTCATGCTCGTATGAGAGATGAGCTGGCGCAGCCATGCGAACTGTTGCTCCTCACCAGAGTCGCGGGGGGCCGGAGTCCATTTTGGGCAGCAGGCGGGGACACCCCGAACGGGTCGCCAGCCCGTGGCAGGGCACGCGGAGACTAACGGCCGTCCGCGCTCTCGATCGCAGCCGCTTTTTTAGAGCCTTCCGTCAACCTGCCGCGTGCGTCTTTTTGGAACGGGGGAGGAAAGCCGCGCCGGCGCGGGGAGAACTCGGGCCGGAAGCGAATCCCGCACCTCTGCGCTGCAAGGCGGTGGACGCGCTGGCATTTTTTTCACGCGCTTGATGACGGAAGACACCGGTTCGGATCGCCGTTGGAAAAGACGTCCAAGTTGGAGACGCGCAAAAAAGTTGCCCCCATAAAAAAGACACAGCGGAGCCCCTGTCTGTCTCTTTCCACAAGGGTGCCCGAGTACCGCAATGCGGACTTTCTTTTTACTGCGGTGGGACTCGATGAGTGGACTTGGGGTCCCCGTCCAAGTTTCACGGTGTTCAAGTTGTCCGTTGCCATTCTCAACCGAGCTCGCGCAGATCCCCCGCGCTGGAGCCGCCGCTCCTGATCACCCCCCCTCGCCCCCTCCCCCGGGCTGGAAAACCGTTTCCTGCAAGATCAAGCCATTCATCGGGACCTGAGGCAGCCATTGACTCATGCCACATCCTGAAGAAGTCAGGAAATTCCCGCCTCCGCTGTCGCCGATGTATTCATCAAAGAGCGGGATGTCAGCTGCACGGGAGATAACGCGACCCACTGGGAGTGTTTGCCTCAATGAGGCCCTTCGCAAACCCAAAAGAAAGAGGGATCCCGAAACGTACATGTGCTCTCTTTCACATTGAGCTTTTGGCAATCAACTTTGAGCGGGCGTGCCGATCGGCAGCTTGACAAAATCTCCGTGACAAGTTGCTTTTGACAGGAGCCCTGAATGGACCCAAAGATGGCTGCCCGAAAGCCAAACGATGCCTTTGGCTCGGCACGGGGCTCTTCAGACTTCTGGGGGGCTCTCCCACTGCCAAATTTCACGTTCCGATTTCCAACCTGCTCGGCCCCCGGGAAAATCTCCCACAAATGCTCGGAACGCACAAAAATAAGCGAGCCGCTTGGCCCTTGATAGGAAGGCGCTTCGCAAAAGGATACGACGTGGATCGAATCTGGAGCGTGCACGCGACGGCCCTTTTGTCTGTCGCCTGCCTGACTCGCGCGTCCTGAGAGCGCGTTTCGTTTCTTTCGAGGTGAGCCCAGAGCGTCTCCTCTTCCTTCATCATCCGTCCCGTTTGCTGAGCCTCTCGGCGCTTTGGAAGCGACTTTGACGCGTGGCTTCCTTTCTGTCGCCTCTCCGCGTTCCAATGGCTTGTTGAGCCAGACAACTCGCAGAAATGCCCGTCTGTCGTGTTCAACAGTATTTGCCACAGTTCTGGACGCTGTCTGAAGACAAAAGGGCGCCCCCCCCCCCACCCCGCCCCCCAAAAAAGAAGAAAAAAGTGGGGGTGTTGGGCTATGCTCATCAGTGGCCCGGGCACACAATGAGCCCACTGTGTGGACAGATGAAGATGATGGCAGGGCTGCACGCAAGCGATGCTGGGTGACTTCCACAATGCAAAAAAGGAGGAAAAGAGACATCAATTAGTATTTGCCCCCATCAAAAAATGGTCCTAAATGAAATGCAATATTTTTTTTCAAAAATCCCGCCATCCCTCCATTTTCTCGTCGGCTTCACTTGAGGAGGGTCGCGGGCTCGCCGGAGCCTCTTCCAGCTGTCTTCGGGCAATAGGCGGGGCACACCCTCAACCGGGGGGTGGCGGCCAGTCGCACAGAGACAAACACATTCGCGCTCACAATCACACCCGGGCACAATTTTGAGCGTTGCCAAAAATCCAAAGAAATCAAAATCCAAATTTGAAAAACTGAAAATCATAAGTCAGAAGAAGAAAATGAGAAAGCCAATCGATCCAATGAGAAAAATAGCTCGTGATCCAAAACAAAATCTGCGCGCACAAATAGATGAATGCGAAAAGGAAGCGAGTCCAAATGAAATGTTTGCAACTCAAAGAAGAGGCGGCACAGAAGCGGCTGAAAAAATGGCAAGAAAGAGCTCAGCGGCGATTGAAACCAAGCGTGCAAGGAGTCGCGCGACGCCACCGATTGTGAAAGGCGGCGTATCTCGAGGGATGCGCGGCGCGGCGACGGACGGGCGGAGGAAAGTTGCAGGCCGCGTCCCGATGACAAAAGTCGAGCGGCTCACCTTTTGGGGAGCGGGGCCGGCCTCCGCGACCGCACGCGTCTCCGCGGGAAGAAAAGAAGACGGGAAGCTGCGCGTGGCCGCGTGCGTCACAGGGAAGGCGGGCGGGAGGAGGAGGGCCGGCGAGAACGTGCGTTTGGCTAACGCGGGCGAGGGGGGAGGGGGAGGGGTCCGACCGCGACAATATGCGCACACCCATCGTTATCATGCAGGTCGCAGCCGGTGTGAGCATTTTCGATGCGTGCAACGTGGATGCGACCGCAACCCCCCCCCCCAAGGCTCCCCAAGAGACTTGCAAAACGAGCGCATTTCACGCGCGCAGCCAATCGCGAACAAGCGCGCGCGGCCGCACATCAGAAAGGTCGCTCGCATCCGTCGCCGCCACGTCGAAGCCAAAGAAAGACTCGGCGAGTCCATCGAGGGAGGCGGAAGAACAAAAGGCTACAAACGGGTAGGAGGTTCAATTCCGGGTCGTGGCCTTTTGGGCGCTCTCCTCCCTCCCCCTTCTCTGCCACGGTAATACACCCCCACCCAGAAAATGCTCAACGCTCCAAATTGTCCCCAAGCTGGTCTCTGTGTGTGTGCCCTGCACTTTGCCAGCCCACCGCAGGGCAGACGTACACCCCCCGACCGCCAAATTGCGATTTCAACATTTTTGAAGGCTTCAACAACGGTACAATTGTGACGTTCCCCCAGAGTCGGCGCCATCCCACTTCCTGACATCTGAACCCGGTCCGCTTCGGTACTCGTACTCCTCTTTCATTTCTGAAAACCATGCGTGAATGGGGATGGGCGGACAAACAGAAAAGCAAACATTTCGGCTCACGTTTTGATCGGAATCTTGGAATTGTTGGCTATTTTGGTTCTCCCGCCTTTGCTTTTCTTTGCCAACTGCTCGCCGTCCCCGATTTGGTCTTCGTCGGCCTCGTTTCGCCTCGGTCCGGGTTTGTTCACAAAAGAACTTTGGCAAGAGCTCTTCCCGGACACGCGCTGAGCTGGGAGCGGGCCGTCCTCCCGTCAACCCATCACAGCAGCGTCTTGGCTTCTTCTTTGCCACTCCTTTTTTTTTTTCGCTTTTGTCTAGCAATCATCTCCAGGCGATCGCAGGCTTGCTATTTTCCATCTTTGGTGACGGTCAATCAATCTCCTTTGCCGGCCCGATCACAGACAATGTCCAGCGATGGCGGAGAAAAAGCCAAAGAGGCAAAACCCCCCGCGGACCACATCATCGACCGATCCGTCGATCACAAATCAGCCGTTGGTCGGACGCTCGCTCTGGTCGGCGGGCCCGGGCCGGGCTCGGTCGCTTGGAACGAGCGAGACCCTTGGCGGTCAATCGGTCGATCCCCCCGCGAGCCGCTTGATGGACGGCGACGTCGCTCGTTTGTTCGGGTGGACCGGCGGTGGG
>NW_017805487.1:195222-202538 GCF_001891065.2 Hippocampus comes | reverse complement strand
AACGCGGGCGAGGGGGGAGGGGGAGGGGTCCGACCGCGACAATATGCGCACACCCATCGTTATCATGCAGGTCGCAGCCGGTGTGAGCATTTTCGATGCGTGCAACGTGGATGCGACCGCAACCCCCCCCCCCAAGGCTCCCCAAGAGACTTGCAAAACGAGCGCATTTCACGCGCGCAGCCAATCGCGAACAAGCGCGCGCGGCCGCACATCAGAAAGGTCGCTCGCATCCGTCGCCGCCACGTCGAAGCCAAAGAAAGACTCGGCGAGTCCATCGAGGGAGGCGGAAGAACAAAAGGCTACAAACGGGTAGGAGGTTCAATTCCGGGTCGTGGCCTTTTGGGCGCTCTCCTCCCTCCCCCTTCTCTGCCACGGTAATACACCCCCACCCAGAAAATGCTCAACGCTCCAAATTGTCCCCAAGCTGGTCTCTGTGTGTGTGCCCTGCACTTTGCCAGCCCACCGCAGGGCAGACGTACACCCCCCGACCGCCAAATTGCGATTTCAACATTTTTGAAGGCTTCAACAACGGTACAATTGTGACGTTCCCCCAGAGTCGGCGCCATCCCACTTCCTGACATCTGAACCCGGTCCGCTTCGGTACTCGTACTCCTCTTTCATTTCTGAAAACCATGCGTGAATGGGGATGGGCGGACAAACAGAAAAGCAAACATTTCGGCTCACGTTTTGATCGGAATCTTGGAATTGTTGGCTATTTTGGTTCTCCCGCCTTTGCTTTTCTTTGCCAACTGCTCGCCGTCCCCGATTTGGTCTTCGTCGGCCTCGTTTCGCCTCGGTCCGGGTTTGTTCACAAAAGAACTTTGGCAAGAGCTCTTCCCGGACACGCGCTGAGCTGGGAGCGGGCCGTCCTCCCGTCAACCCATCACAGCGTCTTGGCTTCTTCTTTGCCACTCCTTTTTTTTTTTCGCTTTTGTCTAGCAATCATCTCCAGGCGATCGCAGGCTTGCTATTTTCCATCTTTGGTGACGGTCAATCAATCTCCTTTGCCGGCCCGATCACAGACAATGTCAAGCGATGGCGGAGAAAAAGCCAAAGAGGCAAACCCCCCTGCGGACCACATCATCGACGATCCGTCGATCACAAATCAGCCGTTGGTCGGCGGGCCCGGCCCGGGCTCGGTCGCTTGGAACGAGCGAGACCGTTGGCGGTCAATCGGTCGATCCCCCGCGAGCCGCTTGATGGACGGCGACATCGCTCGTTTGTTCGGGTGGACCGGCGGTGGAAATCATGCAAATGGCTGGTGAGGAAAAGCGGATCAGAGAATGGATGCGCGCGCTCTCGTGAACAGCTGGCGTGCCAACGTCTCACGTGACGTCGATGATGGCGCTCCACTTTTTTTTTTTAGCTGTCACAAGAAAAGCATCAGCCAAAATATGCACCGTTAATCCTCGTCTGTTTCTTTGAACTATTTTTACAGTCGCAAACGCCAGGATGTGCTCGGCGGGGATTAGGAGGCAACTTTGCTGACGGGAGCGGACTCAAAATGCACAGCGGGCCTCAGCAAAAAAGAAAAAAGCAAAGAAAAGATTGACGGATGCCGATTGGCCGAGACGTGGCGGCGGCGTCCGGGGCCGATGCTTTGTGACGTGCCGGCGTCTCCTTTGGCCGACGGCCGAGGAAGCCGGGCGGGCCTTCATCTGCATGGCAAATTTTTCTGCTTCCACCTGCTAAAAATGCACACGAGCACAAAGCCGGCGCGCCGCCTGACACGCTTCATTCACATCACGCTTTGCTTTTTCTTGTTTCCAGGCCATGGCGCTCAGCGACCTGAAAAAGCTTTCCAAATGGCTCAACGTCACACACGACAAACTTGCCCGATCGATAAACAATCAAACAGCTCATGTGTGTGTGTGTGAGTTGTGAACGTGTTCCAGAAGGCCTGTGGGAGAGGCTTTCAATGGGAGATGTCAGCAGAAGTTCGTTGGCTCAATAGTGAGAGAGCATTTTTGCGGTGTGCGATTTTTAGATCTGTGAGCAAAAAACACTTTTGTCGTGTGTTTGCCAGTGTTGGGGGGGTTTACCCAAAAGTCGTCATCCGTCGTTCCCCCCCCCTTGCACTTTGAATGAAATTCCTCTCTGGCATTCACCACCAGATGGCTGAGTGGCGCTCGCCCGATACGGCACCAGGAGGCCGAGCGAGCGCGGCCGCAGTTTTCCCTCAATTGAAAAAGCAATTTTTCAAGACCATTTGTGTTTGCTGACGTTTTTTTTCGGCACCGCTGGCGAGCCTGGCGCACATCATGGGCAAATTGGGCTCCTCCCACGGCTGCGGTTGTCAATGTGGATGGAAAGCGTCAGCGTGGGGCGGCCGGAAGAGGAGATTCCCCGTAGCGAGGCGGCTCCGCAGCACGCGGCTGCGGCCTTTGACTGACCGGTTGGGAGGGACCCGGGGCCGGGGGCCGGGATGCGGATGACAGATTCCCGGCGGGTGGTGAGCTCTCTCGCTCTCTCGCTCTCTCTTGATGTGGAAACGGCGCCCGGGTGAGAAGCGGGAGGCCAATTAAAATCTTCAGGCTCGACACTCGTTCTGAAGAGGGGAGGGACGATTCCGTTTCCATTTGAGGCTACCGATCGCTTTGAGAGGGTTTCTCATTGTCATTTTATAATATGAAGCACTGAAGATTCCTTCCAATAGACGACTTGTAGCGTCAATTGGACACTGTGCAGCGATGGCTGTTTGAAAGCGCTCAATAAATACATTTGAGATGAGGTATGGATAGACAGAGCCGGCAAGTGGCGTCTTGAAATCGCTCCATTGATGAATCGGACTTTTCCACTTGTAGCTTCCGCAGAGCTTGGAAGCGAGATTTGACCCGGGTCAAATCTCGCTTTCAAAACAGAAGAGAAAGGTCAAACGCAGCCACGCTCAGGCCCGATCGTCCTCCGGTGGTGGGGTCGGCGACATGCTAAGGCGCTAATGCGGCTGCCAAACTCTGGCACGTCTTCTCCATTACAGGGAAAAAGAGCCCATTTGAAGGCACGTGTCCAAACGGGAAACGAGCCCAATCAGCCGCAAAAACAACAGGCGTGAAATTCTATAACGCCAACCGTGACTGCGAATAGCGCTTTCCAAATGCGCTCGCAGACGCTTAATGGGAGCGGAATTGAGAGAGGCGGCCATTTGGTGACGCTTCCATTTGGGCCCGGGGAGGCGGGCGCATGAAGTCGCCCGCTTTCCGGGGAAGCCATTTGGACCGTTTCCGAGGTGGGAGCGAGCGTTCTTACAGCGGATCCAATGCGCCGTTTCAAATAGGGCGCAAAGATGTTTTTTTTTTCATCATCCAAACAACCCCTTTGTCCTCTTCTTAGGGGGCTCTTGGGTGGCAGAGGGGGGTGGCTTGTCGTCACCCACCTTACCGCATTCACTGGAGATGGCCCCAAATGAAAACAAAAACATTTCAATCGCCTATTTTTAGACGGGCAAGATAAAGAGCAGATCTACATCGTGGCTGTTTCGTTCATCGCCCTCATCTGTTTTCGCGCTCTCGCATCTGCTCTGGACCGCGCCCATCGACTCCCGTTCAGTTTGACACGCACAGCGGCTCCTCTTCAAGGACCGCTGGCCGAGCGCCCGTTGCAACATCCCGCGGGTTAACGGGCTAACTGGGCACAGGTGGGTGCCGCACGGCGCCGGGCACGCCGCTGACACTCAGTCACAGGCCGTCCCGTTGGAACGATGGAGCACGTTACCGACCGTTTTAGCCGCTTGTCTTAGCCTTTCAAATGCCCTAACTTCTTTCATTCTTAACACGGTGACAACACTTCTCCAACCCTCTGTTGTTGCTTGACTCCAGTGACATTGGTCTTGCTGTGAAAAAAAAAAAAAGTTGAATTATTTTCTTGTAAGAGGGAAGAATCAGATGCCAACAAAATTAGCCTCTGCTACCAGGTTAGCAATCACGATTAGCATTAGGGCGCTTGCGATGACCACTTTAGGTCAACAAAAGCCAACGATCATTCAGCTCTCAAACACATCATGTCGTGTGCATTACACGTGTGTGTAAATGACTTCTTGATGGTACTTCAACAACATGAGAAAACTTCCAGTTCCTTCTACCCTCTCGACGTTTAGCTCTTTGTTGCCCCCAACTGGGTAAAATGGAGTAGGGCAGCAGAATGTTTGCGGCTTTTTTGCACCCCCCCGCGACCCGGCGATGCATTTCCAATGGCTCGCCGATGTGTTGGCAGTGCGCGTGTGTATCCGGGTCATGACGTCCCGCTTTGACGTCAGCGCGTGAATGCTCCGACTCGTTTGCTAATTGGGCCGAATGCTCCCGACTGCGCGCCAGATGAGCCGCGGTGGGTGGGCGACATTCGCGCGGTGCGGCGCGGCGCGGCGGCTCCCCCGTCATCTCTTTGGACCTCACTGGCAGGTCGGAGTTCGCTTCGTTAGCTGCAAATGAGTCCATTCGTGACGGATGGCCGCGTCTTTTATGAGGGAAGCTCACCGCTACCTCTTGCTTTTTACACTCAAAGGTACCGTCTACGATTTCAAAATCTCGAGAAACGAGTCAGAATGGGTCAACGCATGACTTGATATGATTATTACCACGACGAAAATAGTTGTTTTTAATTAGCGAGACAAAGTTACAGTGATGATCTTTATTTTTCTTTTTTTACTCGAATAGAACATGACCATGTTTTAAATCAGCATCGTTTTTTGGAGCTCAAGTCAGAATATTCGATCAAAAGTTCTTAAGTCACAGGAGAGGAAAAATAGAACGTTACAGCAATAAGATGTTTGACCGCAATAAAAATACATCCCAATTTTAGTCAATGTTTACATGAAAAGTGAAAGTTGTAGAATGGCACGTGTTAGCGACTAGAGTTGCGACTAACGTCTCAAGACGAAAACCACGTGAATGACACGAGAAGAAGAGTTTTCTTCAAAAGGACAAAACGTGAGCCAATGAACGTGCTCCTTCGTTTCCCCGATGGCCGAAGGGCGCACAATTGGCCTCCCCTCTCCTGCAATGGGGCGGAACGAACACAAGAGGGAGCTGTGCCTTCACTCATTCATCGCGGATGCTTTTCATTCGAGTCGCGCGCGAGTCACTCAAGGGGCAACAGCGCGTCTCTTTCAGAGCTTTTTTATTTTCAATGTACATTTCATTTGAAAAATAGAATTTCTAAAGTAGTCACTCTAAAAAGCCCTCCGTCCAACCCCCCCAAAAAAGTGAATGATGAAAAGCCCCCCACCCTCCAAAAAAAAGTTGTTGTTTTTTTTTTTTAGATGCATTGATTCTTAGTGATTTTATTCTGGCTGAAAAAGCAAAAGCAACAAAAACAGGAGGACTAGAAATCCTAATCACATGGTTACTTTGGCTGACGGGCTAACATGCTGCTGAATAGGCCACTCGGCTACTCGGGTCGCCTAAATGACAGGATACACCAAAGCTCCTTCGTGGAATTGCCAGTGCCTTTAAACGGCATTCGAGGGGAGTTGTGCTATTGAAAGCTAGCTCGAGAAGCGCTTCCCATCATCACCCTGAAGATGTCAAAGTCTCGCCTGGATTACAAGGCACGGGGCACCTTTCTTTCCGCTGACCAAAGATGCTTCAAATCACTTCGCGTGCTTCTTAACCTGATATCTGGGGTGTCTTAGGACTCCAATTTTGCGTTAGAGACTTTGAGTGTCTCCCCCCTCGCCGGAAACGTCAGATCTGTCGCTTGAGCGTTGCCTGGGTGACGGGGGCACTGGACCGCGTTTCTTGAGACAGTCTTCAAGAATTTGCTTTGATTTTTGGGGACTTTTTACGATTAAAAATGTTGGCATCACCCTGGAGATGTCCGATCCCAAATTGCTTCCAGAGATTTTCTTATCTTTCCGAACAGGATATTTGAGTTGTTTTGTGACTCAAAGTTAGCCGAAGCATCGGTCGGCCTCACGCTTGAGCTGCCAAATCTGCATCTTTCTTGATGTATTATCAGGATTTTTTTTTTGGGGGGGGGGGTTGATTTTGGAATTTGATTTCCAGAGTTCATGCTAAGCTAACTAGCGCAACTTTTCTTCAAATTTATTTTCAGAGCTGGGGGGCGGGGGGGGTTCTTAATAGAAAGAAAAAAACTATATGTATTTAATAGTCTTGATTTCAAGAGTACTTGAAAAACAAACAAAAATCACAGAAATGGAGAAAGCGACTATTTCGGGGTGAAAAACATCATTTGTGATTTGTCCTTGACTTTGGATTCCGGTACGAGTGATGGACCTCGTCAGCCGCTTGAAAGGCAACGCAGCGCATTTGCCAACACGATATTGCTCCCAGTTGAGGAAAACGCCACATGCGTCCTCAATGCGCACAACAACAAATGATTACAAAATGAAGCACTAAAATAAATGTTTTCAATTGAATCTAGTACGAAAAACACAAATCAGAAAGGGTGTCCGGTTCATTGTTAATTCAGCATTAATAACTATTCAATCACATGAGCACACCTTTTCCGTCTAGAATCCCCCACAATCACTCGACACTTGTTCATCGGAAACAAGAGGTCGACTCTAAAAATGAACTTTTCCTGCGACGGGAAAAGGTCGTCATAATATCGCACCGATTTTTTTTTCCTTTTTACATATTTGAGGATCGAAAAGTAGAGACGGATGATCGAAAAGGAAAAGCAAGCAAGGGAGGGAAAAGCACAGAGCCGCGGTCGCGTCCAACAAGTCGTCGTCGCGTTAGCTTGCTCGCTGTGTTTTGGCGGCGGCGGCGGCGATGGCGGTTGTCGGCCGCGGGCGTCGCCCCCGCCGGGAGTGGCGGCTCGGCGGACCTACAGAGATGTCTCGGATCCTCGACCGGGCCAGAAGAAAGGGTGGCCGTCGTCCGGGTCCATGTCTATTCTAATCTGAGGCGGCGGCTTCAGCGGACTCGTCTCGGGGCTGAAACACAACGACGGCGGCCGGTCAAGCAAAAAAAAATTATCCTTGCCGTCCCACGTGCCAGTCCAAAGGCCGCATTTTGAATCGGATGCGGAATTTGAATTACGGCCGTCCGTTTCCATCAATCGCAACTCTGCCCAAGTGGACGCCGTCGAGCCTTTCAAAAGGATTGGCGAGTTACGACATTGGACCCTCTCGTGCGATATTGTCTTGTCGCCGATCCGTTGGCTCGTTCCCATCGCTAAACGAGCAGCAACAACAACAATTGGTTCCTCAGCACGAAGCGGGAAAAAAAAACCCCAAAAGGGTTAGCGAAAGCGTCCCCGTCGATGCGTCTCGATCGAAGCTGCCAAAAAGGTTTGCCACTGCGTGCGCGGAAGTGACGGCGTCAGTTGAAGCCAGAATACGCTCCCCTCCGGTG
>NW_017805487.1:190837-194778 GCF_001891065.2 Hippocampus comes | reverse complement strand
ATTCCGGTCTCCGGCCTTCCCGCGACGAGTTCACATCCCCAAAACACGCGCGGCATCGGATCGTGGAGGGATATCGTTGCTATTTTGGGCTTTGCAAGTACAGTCAAACCTTGATTTTGGTCCATAATCCGTTCCAGAAGGCTGTTCGAAAACCGAAACCACGCTCTTTAAAAAAAAAAAAATGTTGATTGAGCACGTCTGCTCGCAATGGAAAGTGACACGAGGAAACGTCACTTCCTCGTGTCAGGAAGGCGAAAGGCGTCAAGTGGTGCATTCAAGTGCGCTCGGTTTGGTCGAGAACTGAAATTTGTTCGTCATCCGAGGCAGAAAAAAATCTAACTTTTTGGTGGAGAACCGAGACGTTGGAAAACCGATGTTTGACTGTACATGAAATCTTTTGAAAGAAATGTCTCGGAACGACCGTTTGATTTTCTCCTCCGCGCGTCTGTGCCACAAGATGGGGTCGGGGGCGCCTCACCTGGACGTGCAGTCGGCCGGGTAGTAGCGAAGCCGCTCAGCACGACGTGTGTCGCTCCAGAAAGGCAGCCGACTTCTCCGCTGCCGAGGGGAGACAAAGTTCAGATTTAGGGAGCGCCCGATGTTTGTGCTGCGCCGTGGGAAAACTCCAAACAAGAAGCCTTGGACACGGTCACCCATTTTGAGCTCGCTGAGATTTCTTTCAAACGCGGCGCGCATCGTAAAGCGCACCGATTATCGCCGTCATTAATCTTTGGTCGTTGAAAGTGAACCGCCGCACGTGACGGAAGAAAGCGTAAACGGCGACTCACAAGGAGACGGCAGAAGAAGTCGAGACACACAAAGGTTCAAAGGGAAAACAAAAGCAACATCTGTTAGTGTCGCGCAGCGCAAAATCCAAACGGCGGACGTCATGCGGTGCCTCGCAAACAAAGAGTTGAGCAAGCGAGTGGAAGAAGAAGAAGACGACGACGGCGAAGGAAGCGGCGTGCATGCGCAGGCGTCGCCGGCCGGGCGTCTTCTACTCACTGTCGGAGGCCTGAGCGCCTAAGAAGGGTTCCTGCTCCAGCATGTCCATGGGAATTTTAATGCTGGCAACGTTCTCATTGTACGGATAGTCAGACTGTTGGAGAGACGCACAGAGTCAAAGACCACACGCGAGCACGCGCGCACGCGCTCAAGGTCAGATCTTGGGCCCCCAAAAGTCGGAGGCACCTTGTCACGGGCCTTGTCGACGGTAGCGGGGCCCGCCGTCGCCGCCCACCAAGAAGGCGTTGCGACGAATAATTTGGGAGCCGCCGCCGGCCATTTTTGACCACTCGTTGATGACGGCCGACAGAAAATGGAGTCGTCGAGCTCGACAAGCGTGGAAGCTTAGCGAAATTTCGACCTTTTGCCACTCTTTGGGAAACACTTGCTGGCAACGTCCCAACCCGGATTCTGAGAAAAGGCGCTTTTTGACCAAGGATGCGCTGCAAGCACAAGTGTCAAATGTGTCAAGGACGCTTCCCTGCCAAGTAAGGGAACACAACAAGGCCCCAAAATAAACCCGGCGCCGATGCGTGAACGTTCGGTGCGTCGGTCACGGATGACGACGGGGCTCGCTCATCGCCGCGGGATCCGCTCCGAGCCGCTCTCGCCATCCGGCGCTCATTGATCCGATTCAAATCGGAGGTTGTTAGTCTTCTTCACATTTGGGTTTGTTTTTCCATACAAGACCCCCAAAACGGACGGCTACGTCGCGGTACTCAATGATTGGCTTTTTGCAGACCGCTTGTTACCTTTTGCCACGAAGGAGGTTCATGACTGTTCCAAAAGGAAACCTCGAAAGCCTCCCCTTGCTGATGTTGAGAGACGCGAACCATCACCGCGTGAAGTCGCCGCACGGCCGGGAAGTCCCGCCGTCAAACGCCAGCGAATGAAGGGGACGCCCGCAGTGGATTTGGCGCGCACGCACCCCGAGATGGCCGCCCCGACGGTCCACCTCGGAAACTCTGAAGCGCCCGTGCCGGAAAGGACGCGGGAAGTCCCGCGCTTTGATTTGAAAGGATTCGCCGCCGTTTGGCTTGGCGGCCGGCCCCCGAATAGATTGTGGGATTCGGCCCCCGGAATCGCTTTGACTCCACCGACTGACGTTTTTGTTCGGAGTCATTGACTCATTGTGCTTTTTAGGCAGAGCTTGATGGGGAAGTTCGAGGACGGGCCACGCGTCGGGAAACTCGACCCCCAAAGCCGGCCGGCTTGATGAGGCAAGTCAAAGGTGGGTTAAAAAAAAAAAAAAAACGTCGCCAGAATCCAGGCCTGAAAAGACAGCGCAAGTCCGCCATTTTGGATTCCAAATTTGTGGACTCGGCAGCGGCCTGGAGATTTTGTCCAACGGCAAGACCTCGGCGCACTTACGTCATCGGCGTCGCTGTCGTCAGCGTTGTGCTTCTTCTTCTTCTTCTCGTCCTCCTTCTTCTTCTTGTCCTTCTCGGGGATGACGTCGTCCAGGAAGCTCAAGTCGTGCTGCGAGAACACGTAGTCCATGGCTTTCCTCACGGCCACCAGCGCCAGGATCTACAAACAGGGCGACAGCGTCCCAATCAGCTGGCAAAAAAAAAAAGAGGTGGGGAGGGGGACTCCTGTTCCCAAGTCAACGCTCGTTCACAACTGTCGCCTCAAATCCAACTCTTGCGGTTTTGCCCCTTCACTGACTAACACGCGCACGTTTGCGGGGGAAGGCAGACAGCTCTGTGGGCGGTGACCAACAAAAAAAAAAAAAAAAAGGCGGTGAACGGGAAATGCGTTTGAGCGGCCGCGACTCTCACCATGACGGGGAAAATGATGGCGGCCACGGTGGACTTGAGGATCCAAAGCAGGGCCAAGCAGAGCGCCTGGACGAAGGTGAACAGGTGCACCTTCCTCAGCGGCACGTGGCGCAGGTAAATCAGGTCGGGCTGGTGCTTGGCCGGCATCAGCAGCAGCTTCAGGCGGTCCATGAACTGCGCGCACAAAGGGGACGGATCTCCAGTTGAGCCCGCTCGCCCGACGGACGCGAGGCGGCGAGGCAAAGTCCACCTGAACTCCGTTGAGCGAGGCCACCCCCATGTACAGGAAGACGCCGTACAGCACCGGCATGGGGATGAACTGCCGGAGAAAACGCACGAAATGCGCCTCAAACGACGGCCAACGCCGCCCCAGGACGGAGAAAGCGGCGCCGGGACTCACCTTTAAAATGGGAGCCATGAAGACCGACAGTCCGGTGAGGATGAACACGCAGACGCCCGTCACCCTCTGCTCCCTGCAACCACGCCACACGCGCGCGCGCAGTCCAGGCGCAAAGTCACCGGTGACGCCAAAAACAACTTTGAACGCGCGTCCAAAATCGTCACCGATCGGTGTTGATTTGAACAAGTCCGAGAGTCCAAAGGGAGCGAAAGTGTCCAGGAGGCGCTCGCCCAACACCTCACGAGTCGGCTTTGTCAATCAAGCGCGGCTGGCCCACTCGCGGAGGGACGCCACAAGTGGCCGCCACCACAAGTGGCCTTTTGGCCTTGCCGGCGCCTCGTTTTGGAGCGACCGGGAGGTGAAACCATCGGGACGATACCGCGTGAAATGAGCGCGGGCGGTCGGAAGCCCACCTGACTCCCAAGAACTTGGGCTGCTCGCCGGGCGCCGACGTTTCCGTTTCCATCTTCAAGCTGTCGATGTGAGCGATGGAGATGACGGTGGCGGCCACGTACCACGGCAGGCCCATGAAGGAGCACACCACCATCAGCACGGCCACCCAGAACAGATCCAGGTGGTAGCCCGCCCCTTTCTGGAGGACGGACCGCAAACATCAAACGCGGCTCCTCCTCCTCCTCGAGTTCAACTGACGGACGCGGCGCCTCGACGTCCCGGCGGGATTTGCGGCGTGACCATCGGTTTCACGCCGGGCCGCTAATTTGGGGGCGAACGGCTATCCCGTAAGCCGTCGCGCC
>NW_017805487.1:180760-190274 GCF_001891065.2 Hippocampus comes | reverse complement strand
GTCGGCTGTGTCAATCAAGCGCGGCTGGCCCACTCGCGGAGGGACGCCACAAGTGGCCGCCACCACAAGTGGCCTTTTGGCCTTGCCGGCGCCTCGTTTTGGAGCGACCGGGAGGTGAAACCATCGGGACGATACCGCGTGAAATGAGCGCGGGCGGTCGGAAGCCCACCTGACTCCCAAGAACTTGGGCTGCTCGCCGGGCGCCGACGTTTCCGTTTCCATCTTCAAGCTGTCGATGTGAGCGATGGAGATGACGGTGGCGGCCACGTACCACGGCAGGCCCATGAAGGAGCACACCACCATCAGCACGGCCACCCAGAACAGATCCAGGTGGTAGCCCGCCCCTTTCTGGAGGACGGACCGCAAACATCAAACGCGGCTCCTCCTCCTCCTCGAGTTCAACTGACGGACGCGGCGCCTCGACGTCCCGGCGGGATTTGCGGCGTGACCATCGGTTTCACGCCGGGCCGTTAATTTGGGGGCGAACGGCTATCCCGAATGCCGTCGCGGCTGCGCCCCAATCGCATTTGAGGCGCTTCCTTCACAATGACAAAGACGTTGGAGTTGGGGCCCGGGAGAACGCCGGCGACGGGGCCGCTCACCTTCAGCTTGTGCTCCTTCCTGTTGACGATGACGGCCGTGATCTGCTGGTCCATAAAGATCAAGATGGTGACCAGCAGGGCGGGCAGCGCCGACGCCAGGTACACCCACCACGGGTTGCCCCCGAACGGCGGCACGAACCAGCCTCGCAGGGGACTGGTGGGCTACGGGCGAAGGGAAAAAGCCTCTGGGTGAGCGTTTGAGCGGGTCCGCGTCACCGCCGAGCCCAAAGCCAAAAGCTCCGTACGCGGCCGGGAGAGACTCGCCCACAACGAAAGCGGGTGCGCGAAGCTGACAAACGTTATGGGCCATTCATTCCACTCCATCCACCCGCGATCCGAAAGCGCGTCTCATCACGAGGGCCGTCTTCGGGCGGCAGGCGGGGGACGCCCTCGACCGGGCGCCGTCGCGGGGCATGCGGAGACCGACAACCGCTCGCGCCGAGGGACAATTTTGAGCGTTCAATCCATCTGCCGCGCGTGTTGTTGGAATGCGGGAGGAAACGGGAGGACCCGGAGAAAAGCCACATGTGGAAGGTCGCCCGCCCGCCGCGGTGCACTGCAATGGTTCCACGTTGTTCCATTGGCATCACGCGACACCATGTCACTGCGCGGTGTCCGCCGCGGCATCCGCCAGCGAAGCCGCGTCACGCTACGTCAGGCGATCTCGCGGCACCCGGCACGTGCCCCGTTACGCGACGGTACCGCACGTGTCCTTTTTCCGTCTCCCGACGGCGCCGTGCGTCACCGAAGCGACCGCTTACCTCCGTACGGCAGCGCACGTTACGTTACGGGGCGCGACGTTGTCCTTACCGTACCGGATGCGGCGAGGCCCTCCCGAGGCCGGCGCTCACCTTGAATTCCGTGGGCACCATGAGTTTGGGCGTGTCCACGCCGACCAGCGCGTCCACGCCGCAGAAGATGAGGATGGTCAGGATGATGGCAAAGTCGCTGATGAGCTTCCTGACCTGCGCGGCCGCCCCAACGCACGGTCAAGACCCCGAATGGGCGTTTCGGCGAGACCCGGCGGCGGGCGGACTCACGGCGGTGGGGAAGAAGGGGCTGCTCTTGAACTTCTTCAGGGCCATGGAGCAGGCGTAGGTGCCGAAGAAGAGGATGACGGACATGAGCGCGATGTCGGGGACAAAGTGGCACGCCTTGCCCACCAACTCGCCGTTGTACTTCAAGCAGTCGGTCCGGCTCAGAGACGACCAGCTGGCGTTGGCGGGCTGGACACAGCGAGAAGGCCGGGGGGGCCCTGAGCGGTCGGCGCCCTCGCCACCGTGTTCCCGCCCTACCCGACGGCCCGCGCGCCTCCAAAGCGGGACTTCGCTCGTGCCGCCCGGAGGGAAAAACCTACCAGGTCCGTGTCGTTCCAGAACCAGACGGAGGCGCCTTCCAAAGGGTCGCCCGCAAACTCCGAGTTGTTTTCTGCGGGCGAGGGAGGAAGAAAAGCGAGGAAGAGACGCGCTGGGACGCCGAGCGCGGGCGGCCGGCTCACCGAGGACGGCGGGCGCCATGCAGAGGCAGTCGTACTCCGTGACGCGCTCCGCCCGGAAGTCCGAGTTGATGGGGTAGTGGTGGGCCAGCTTGATCATCTTCTTGAAGGCGTCGTAGATGAAGATGAAGCTGATCAGGGCCGAGAAGCCTTCCTCGGTGAAGCGCGTGAAGTACTTGACCAGGTAGCTGGCGTCGGTGGCCACCAGCAGCAGGCACAGGAACGCCGACCACAGGCCGATCCACAGCCGGAACTCCAGGTAGTTGAATTCGTTGTCCCTGGGTCGGGAGCGCCCCCAGAAGAAGAAGAAGAAGAAGCCGGCCGGCGCCATGTGAGAAACGCTGCCGTGCTAACGCTTGCGTCCGCCTGACGATGATCGCTCGCCGATGACACTGACTTGCTGAAATTGAAGAGGAGGCGCTCAAAGACCAGGACGGGACCCGTGCTGCTGAGGATGGTGAGCGGCTGGCCGGCCAGCAGGCAGAAGACGCCGCCCGCGATGGCGGTGCCCAGGAAGCTCTCCAAAACGCCCTGCAAAGCACACGCGCGCCGCGGCGGCGGCGGCGCCGGCCCGCTCCCACATCCGCTCCGGGTTACGATGGAGATTTGCCGCTCTGACCTGCATGTTTTCCGTGGCGTCGCCGAGCAGGCCGCCGAAGGTGATGGCGTTGGTGACGGTGCCCAGGTAGATGAACAAGATGGCGGACAGCGCCTGGATGTGGAAGGCGTCCGTCACGTCGCTCAGCAAGAAAGGCACCTTCCTCTTGATGTCCAGCACGAGGCCACCGCAAAACCTGCGCCGCGGGCAAATGTCCGTTCCGGCCTGGTTTTGTCACCCTTTTCAAAGTGCGCGGCGACGTCCCACCTTCCCGTTTTCTCCAGCTCCTCGCCCGGGGCGTGCCCGCCTCCTCCGGGACCGCCGTCGTGGGGCGCGTCTCCGTTCATCTGAAAGTCTGCGCCCGCATACATGTTTTTCCTGCAAGACGCACACTTTGAGTCAAAGTCGGGAAGTAGCCATCTGCTCTGGGAGGGGGGAAACAACAAAAAAGCCGCGATCCCGTGTCAAGAATGCATTCGAACACGTCGGAAAAAAAGAAGCCACGTCAATCCTAACTACGAAGAGAGTGAAAAAACAGTTGCGCACTTGGAAAGAATACGACAAAAACGGCCGCAGAAAATCGTCTTTTGAGGAGAAATGACAAGAAACGACGTTGGTCACCAGAGCAAAGTGGCCTGTTTAAGGGGACCTTTTGTCCGAGGACGGCAGCGTTTTGGGAGGCTCGATGCGGATGGCGGGATCCCACTCGCCGGGAGGCAGCACGATCACCTCGTCCAAGAACTCGTCGATGCCGGCCAGCAGGTCCTGCCGGTCCTTGGCCTTGTACGCGATGTCGTGGAACACCTGCGCGGGAGGGACACCTTTCGTGACCGCTTGCGGTTCAGCAATGTTAGCGGTGGTCACGGCAAACAAAAACAAACCAAAAAGAGAAACTGAACAACCGAGCCCTCCGAGTGCCGCCGTCATCATCGCAGGACAACAGAAGCGCAGTTCGGCCAGCGTCCGTTCAAAAAGGCGCAACCCCCCCGCCCCCAAAAAAGTCATTTTCTATCATTGGAAGCCACCGGAACGTCATCGAGTTGCAACGTTAGCCCGCTGCTTCGAGCTAGGACACAAACAAAACGAGCGCGCGCCACTTGAAATGTATTCCACGCGAAGCTTAAGCAGACACTCTCCTCTCTGAACGGTGCAAAACGAACAAGACGCCAAAACACGGGAGACAACGCAACTGTC
Source organism: Hippocampus comes (assembly GCF_001891065.2). Classification (NCBI taxonomy): domain Eukaryota; kingdom Metazoa; phylum Chordata; class Actinopteri; order Syngnathiformes; family Syngnathidae; genus Hippocampus; species Hippocampus comes. Next base: position 186,385 of record NW_017805487.1, on the reverse strand, counting down.
CTTGAGCTTTCACGTGCCACTGCAGGCCCAATGGATGAATCCTTTGTCAGTATTTCTTTCTTTGGATTTGTTTTTGTTCTTTTTCCACCTTGCGATGGATTGGCCCATTTGCCCCCGAATCCCACCTCGTCCGACATCAGGGTAGCGATGGCTCGTCCGATCTCGTGATACGACTTGGCTTTCCCTTTGGGCCCGAGCAGGACAAACAAAAATCTGCAAAAGTCAGACAAAACCACACCAAGAATGACACGTTGTGTTTGCGTGCAACTGCGCAAGCATCACAATCTTGAAAAAAAAATAAATAAAAAGCAAAGCATGTGGCTCGGTCTCCAATACACCGGCGTATCGGCGTGCGCCCGGGGGAGCCGAACGGCGGCTTGTTCATGTCCGTTGATGTCGGACGGACCTGGTGGGAACGGGAACTTCGGTCAAGGCGCCGAGCATGACGGCCTGCCGCAGGCGCACGAAGGCCACGAAGGGGGCGTCCAGGTAGTCCACCTCGCCCACCAGCACGTTGGAGGCCTCCGCGTCCCTGGGCAACTTCTTCATGAACTTGTTCCTCAGCTGCCAAACAAAGCAAAAAGACAGCTGCGAGCGCCGCTCGTCCGGGGACGACTTCCCGTCGCCCTCTCGGTAAAAGCGGCAAATAACGGGAAGCGGCGTCTTGCTCGGGTCAGCGTCTCGAAAACATTCGAGCCTCTCCAAACCGCCGTGGGCAATGGCCGTGGCCGTGGGCGTGTGTGTCCACGCTCAGAGATAATAACTTGGATTAAGTTTGTCCGGGAAGTGGCTGGCCACTTGTGAACTCGACAAGGATAAGCAGTAGAAAGTCCCCACCATTCTTGTTTTTTTTGACTGCAACTGCTCTTGAATTGCAGCTCAGGACAGATTCAGTTTGCGCAAATTACAGTTTGGAGCCCCTCCTCCCCCAATAAAACATTCATTCTATCTACTGCATATATTTTTTTCCTACAACTCCATCTTTCTTTTCTTTTTTTTGCAGCCCAGCCTCTGCGGGTATCCAACTCCTCCTGGAGCAACACGTGATGCGGCTATTGTTTGTAGGAAGAGTTTTCCATTGAGATATCCAGTCACACCATGGAAAGATACGGCATGGAGTTCTTATCTTACGCCAACGTCACAAACGACCCTTTACGACGGCCATTTGTCTCGGCGTGGGAGGAGCCATAAACGAAAGCAGTCACCCGCAAACTAATAAAGGCAGGGATCCACGTGAAAATTGCTCACTCGCTCTTATTTGTTTAGCATTTGCCCCGATGACCTTTCTAATAAATGAGTGTAATATTCAAACTGTTCAGTCCAAGGTCGGGAACCAGGTCGATTGCGCCACGACGAGAATATTAGGACAGAGACAATGTTATCAGCGTTGTTATGTCGCCAAATCATGCGAGCTTATCTTCAAAAGCTGCATCGGCTCGACCTCGAAAGTGACGAGTCACAAGGCAAAACGGCTAATCGGACGCAACGCATTTCTATACCGTTTATCCACTCGTTCAACCCTCCGCCGAGCCGAGGCCAAACGACGCCAATTTGTACCTGCGCTTCGTAGATATCGCACCGCCTGCACGTGTCTGCCTTTGACTCTTACTTGCACAAACGGTTAGCATGTTAGCAATTTAGCCACGGTCATCAGCATTTTGAATTCGATAACATTTTAAAAGCGGCACACGGACTGCGTGATGCGTGACGATCCGGCTTAGGCCGGGATGCGCACAAGCGGGCGTTTTTAAAAAGGGAGGTTTGCAATGTTGTGGGCGTGAACGCAGCCGCAGGAAACGACGCTCCGTGCGTGACTGGTGGCCGGTGCGACGACGCTTCAGGTAAGATCCTGAAATACAGAACGAGCCAGCAACTTCAATATGTCTGTGGACCTCGTCATCGCGGGGACGGTGCCACACCGAGGCTGAAACAAAATCTGCGTTGCTTCAGCGAGGCCCCTCCAGAATTGTATTTCAGCATTTAGCACATCTTCCCAAATGGTTTTCTCAGCTATCTGCCTTTGGCACCGGGAGTTGTGCCGGGATCCCAGGTTCGTCGCCCATTGTGTGCATTTTAGCAGTCCGCCCGCCGCAAACATCCGTTCGTGCTCACCTGGTCTTTCTCCGGCTTGTCAGAGATGTCGTTGAGGCTGCTGGAGGTCAGGTTCCGCTGGGCGGTGGTGGTGGGACTATCTGTTCAAAACACAGGTGGACCATGAGGAGTCGACCCGTCGCAACTTCCACCGAGGGCGATGAGGAGGAGGGAGGGGGATGGGGGAGGGACATGGGACCGAATATGACAAAAACGACCAAAAAAAAAAAAAAAACCCCAAAACACCACGGAAGAAGCGGCAAACCACCACCAAGACTTCATGCAGACCTGACTACTTACTCATAAGGACAGTTGTTGTGCTCTCGCGATGTCGGGGGAATGATTTTCATTCATCTCCAACACGGGAGATCCTACACAGCTATCGTCCAAGGTATTCTTTTGAAAAACATCCAACACCTTTCCAACATCTGGCAAAAATTCCAATTGGTTGGACAGTTCTTGTCCGATTGTCGGCTGATTTAGCGGTGAGCATTGGCATCGCTATTCGCCAGAGGTAAGGTGAAACGTATCCCGTTTGAGACGCCCAGTGTTGTCACATCCAATCCAACGGGTTAGCGCTCGAGCGGAGCGGGCTGATGATGGACAGTGTGCCGACTTGAAGCTTTTCAGCCGGCCTCCGCACACTGTCGTGACGCTCGGCGCCTGTGTCGCACCGCAGCATTGTGGCTAACGACCCATTTGTCGGTTCGACAGCCGGGGGGGGTTTCCTCACGGATGTTGATTGTTAAGATGCCAGGATGCACCATAAAAGGCTGATCGGAACAATCTAACTAGTCAGCAAGCTAGATGTTAAAATGTATCGCATGCTCAAATATTAGAAAAAACACTCATTGGACACAAAGTTGGGTACGCCAAATAAAATTCAAACCAAAAGATTTTGTCGACCTCCGCCAAGGCCAAATGACCTGAAACAGGTTGCTAACTAGCTAACTAACAGCCATTCGTTACCTCCATATGTAAGTGACTAACAGCTAACTGGATGACAAGCTAGTTATCGAACTGGGTATGAAACTAAACTAGCGACAACTACATACGCAAATTATTCAGATTGAGCTGAAGAGTAATTCACAAATACTGACTAGTAACTCACCAGCTAACTCGTAATACCAGTAAGCTAGATATCCGATGAAGGCTGTCAACTCAAAACCGCGCGCGTCTGAACAAAAAGGTATGAATGAAACAGCTAACGTGCTGCCGAGCTAACTCACAAACATTTCGCAAACTCTCCAAGCAAGCACCAAGTGGCACGTGGCTAACACCTACCAATCAGCAGCTCACGGACCGCCGAGCTCACTCGAATAAAAACGTAGCCTGACACTTTGACAGTCGGTGGAGGTCGCGTGAGTCTAGTTGAGTGTCCAATGGGTGCGAATCGGCACGGCGACCCTACTAAGCCCAGTCGTGCGCGCGCTGGAGGTCATGAAGACAACTTATGCGCCCTTGCGTTCAAAGCGGAGCTCTCGACGGGGTCCGCGCTCTCTGCGATCCGGCTTGTGTTTGTTGTGTGACTTACTGAGCCAATCCATGCTGGCGCTCCTCGGACTCTGCAAGTCCTCCGTTGAGATGCCGCTCGACAGGCACGTCACGGAGGTCTCCAGAGGACTACGGGCTTCATTTAGTATGCGCGTTTGTTTTAGTAGCAGGTTAGCGATCCGGTCCAACAGAGATGACGGACGGGAGGGAAGGGGAGGTGGGGGGGAGATCGGGAAAAGAGAAGCCACACACCCAGAAAGTGAAAAGTCAGCCCACCAAAAGTCAGACCCAAATCAAATCAATGACATGCTACGGTGGAACCTCCCAAGTCACTGTTAACACTGGGGGGGAATGGTGGGGCTTCTTTGTTTTTACGTCCGAGTGTTATTAAGAACAATTAACTAGCTAACTGATCAATATCCACAAGTTTAGAGCGAACAAATGAACCGAAATCGTCCGACGAACTAACTTCATAGGCTCGGCATTTTTTCCCCTTTGCAATAATCTGTGTTTTTATTCGTTTTTAGAAAGCACCAAATGCTACCAAACTAACAAATAGCTGAGTAAATCAACCAATCACTAGCCGTCAATCATCTCAGATGAATAAGTGACTAGCTCATAGCCACTAGCTCGTTAGCTACCCAAGTTTTGAACGAAACCAAAACAAATGAACAAACTAAACAACATATAACAACTAACCAACGACAAAATCAACAAATGGCCAGCTGGCCAACAACTACTGAGCTATCCGTTCACGAGAAAACCAAGCAGCAATCGAATGAGCTGCGACCAAATAGCCACCAGGCAACTCCAAAGTAGAGAACAACGCAAGCTAACAAACAACAAAAAGGCAACGAACGAACAAGGAACCAAAACAGACTACATGACTTATGAACTAACTCATTGCCATTATTTTGAATTGGAATACCATAGAAATCAATCAATGTATTCTTCTTTTAATTATCATCGTTATTATTGTAATGTATTCAGTTAGTATGAGCATTTCTTCCTTCTCCCTTTTGTCTATTGTCATCCCGCCCCCCGGCTGGAGGTGGCTGAGAGGTTCCACCGCACTCGACGCGCGTTTCGAACAAGTCTTTGGAAAGAAGCGAGGGGGCGACAACGGCGGCCAGAGGCCAGAGCCCGTCCCATCGCCGGGCGGCCACGGAGTCGTCAACGTGCAAATGATGGCGACCCAACGCGTGCGCGGCTCCTCCGCAGCTTTCCAAAGACTTGGCGACTGCGCACGGATTCAACGACACGGGTTATTGGGATCGGCGGCGTGCGGCGCTCGCGGGCGCGCTGTCACTTTTCACCTGGCCAACATCCGACCAAACGCTCCAAACGTGACGAGTTGGATTTTCACTCAAACGAGTCTCGAAGACAGATTGAGCGCGTTCCTTCGAGTGCGGAGCTTCACGCTCGGCATCTTTGGTGCGACAACACGAAGCGAGCTCAACGACTGTCTGCGAGACGCGGGGCGCTTGCATTTCTCCGCCCCGAAATCGACCGTTTTCCGAGGGTCGACGAGACGGGCGTCGGACACGGCGAGGGAAAAAAGCCACAGCTCATCCCGCCTACTCGACTACGATTGAGCCAAGCATGAAAAGCTACTCAGTACCAACAGTTGGAAAGACGCTCACGGTGGTACCCGGACTCGCAAGGGACCTGACTGACGGCCTGATCCAGATCTCACCCCCCCCCCACACACACACATTTTGGGGAAATGTAGTCGCGAGAGTTGGGGTTGGCTCGCTAGACGGCGGTAGAAGAATTCATTTTGTGAACTGAGTTAGTTAGTTAGTGAGTGAGTGAGCGGACCAGCAACCGACTGTTCAACTCAACCTAAAAGAGAGCAAATTCCGCATTTTTTGATGACATGAGCAGTGCCCGTCCAAAGTCTGCTGGCTTCACGCCACCGACGGACGGGCGGCCGTGTTGTGGTCATCCCAAAAGAAAAATATCAAGCCAAACTGTCGCAAGGCCTTCGGACCGCACGGGCAGCGACGCTTGAGATGTCATCATCGAACGGATGGGCAA
>NW_017805487.1:175425-179330 GCF_001891065.2 Hippocampus comes | reverse complement strand
CCCCCCCCCGCCGCCTTTTTTTTCCCGCGCGTTGAATGTCTGTCAGCATTTCAAGGGGGAGAATTTGAAAGGGGTTCGTCGCCCTCATTTTTTTTCCCCGATGCGCTTCAACATTTGCCGACTCGTGCCGACGCCTCGCGTGCGAAGACCGCACAGCCCATGGAATCATCGAACGGATGGGCAAAGCCCCCCCCCCCCCCGCCGCCTTTTTTTTCCCGCGCGTTGAATGTCTGTCAGCATTTCAAGGGGGAGAATTTGAAAGGGGTTCGTCGCCCTCATTTTTTTTCCCCGATGCGCTTCAACATTTGCCGACTCGTGCCGACGCCTCGCGTGCGAAGACCGCACAGCCCATGGAATCGGCGATGGAGTTACCCATTTGTGTCCCCTCCCGAATCCTGATCGCGTCAAGCCTCGTTATTGCCGGACGCCTTGACCAAGCGCAATCGTCGCCGAGGGCTCGTTTGCCACATTTGCTCGGTGCCGGCGGGGGAGGGGGTTCGGCCGCGACGGCGGTCAAGATTTGAGGCCATTCGAGTCGCGGGTCGCCGTACCGCCGCCGTCGAGCTCATCCGAGAAAACGTCGCGAGCTAGCGTTTCCTTTTGGACCGCGGCGAAGCAGAGGCGCGGCCATCGCGCCGCGCTTCCGCTTCCGTCCGGTGATCCCGAGCGGCTTTTAAACAAGGTCAAGAGGAGCCGGGCCCGCCGGAGTCTTGCGGCACGAGCGAGCGTTACCGTTGTCCTGGTTGGAAAAGAGCCTACTTGCGCCGGAGACCGTCCGGCCCATGTCGGCCAGCGAGCGCAGGTTGGACTTCTTGGTCTGGTGGCGATGCCTGCGCAGCAGCGTGGACGTCACCTTCTCCTTCAGCTCGGGCTTCAGCTGGCCGCTCTGCACCTGCTCGTTCGTGATCAGCTCTGAAAAAAATAAAAGGACCCGTTTGGGTGACCTGCCCACCACCCCGAAAGCGCGACTATGACATCGCAATACGCGAGGGCTGAACTTATTCGCGTGCAGTCCCAATGGTACGATGGTCATCGCCCCCCCCCCCCCAAAATATTGCAGAGAATACACGCAATTTGTCATTTTTCAAGAAAAAAAAAAAGATCGCGAGGAAAAATGTGTCATTCTGCGAGAAGAAAAGGTTTTTCACCACATTTTTGTCGTTTGAGGAGAAAAATGTGATCTATACATCTATTTTTTTAATCAACAAAAGACGGGTTTCTCGGTTACTGGGAAGAAGCGGTAAAAAAAAAAAGATGAGTTCTAAGGTATCATGACATGAGAAAAATAATGATCAGTAGAAATTGGAAAAATGCCTATTTGAAGGGTTTTTTTTCTTGTGATATGTGGGCTTTATATTCCACCCCCCAAAACAACATCAAGGTAAGACGTGTGTGATTTCTCAAGGAAAGAACATTTTCTTGAAATAAATGTGTACTATTTCAACAACCACTAAAGATCCCATTTTTAAAGGGACTTCACTTTTTTTCTTTTGCCCAAAAGAAAGAGCCGACTACGGTTTGGCTTTTTTGATCTCTTCTAAGGACAATTCCAAGAAAAAAAATGTTGCAAATAATCACAGCAGAACAAAAGGCAAGATGAGAAGCAAAATCAATCCCGAGGACCGAGGTTGGAATACCACAAGAATGTGCAATATGATTCTTTCATGAACATTTTCAGACTTATATTGCGAGAACAAAGTTGTAATGTACCCCCCCCCCCGGAAAAAACAAAACAAAGCAAAACAAACCCCCCCCCCCAAATGAACGTTGATGACGATTTCGTGCCGATGAAAAGGAGTTTTGGCCGCCTTTTGCTGTGTTCACCGCAAGCAGGACAAAGAGGAGCAGGGCAAAGTGTGGACTGCGAGGCGTGCGTGCCTTGTCCCTCCCTCCCTCCAAAGACGCGCCGCTCGCCTCTTTTCAAGCAACAACGCTGACAGATCGGAGAGGAGCCTCCCTCGGGGCCAACGGGCTGAAAGCGAGAGAGAGGCCCTCGCGATGCGCTCCATTAGCCGACGTGAATCCGAGCCCCCCCGTCGGCCTTCCTGCTTTCTCGCTCCCCGGCGCAAGTTCGGCCGGTGGCGTGAGAGGACGTCATCTTGCCTTCGGGGCGCAAAGTTCGTGCCGGGCGGGCCGAGCGGAGCGAGACCTCGGCCGGCCTCTTCCAACAAAGAAAGGAGGCGCGCGGCCAATCGATGCCCAAAGACTGCGTGCGCGGAGGCGAGTTGCGGACAGACTCGGAAGCCCTTCCCGCCGACGGATGCCCGTCGGTTACAGAGCGGCACATCGGAACGCCGGACGCGACGGCCGCGCGACGTCCGGCCGCCCGACTCGCTTAACAACCTGCCGTTGTTATCAGATATCAGCGCCTGACGTGTTTGATGAACGTCGGTCCCATTGAGTGATGTTACGCGATGTCGACTTACGTGATGTAGTCCTACTTACGCTACGCTCCGTACATGGTGCGACGTTCCACACTGCGACGTTGTTTTTTTTTTACATTCCATTCCGTCGAGTTGCACTTCAATCCGCGAGGACCGGTTCCATGATATTTAGTGACGTTGACCTTTGGCGACGTACGTTCGCAGCGCGACGCGTGACGCCCAATTGCGATTTGTTGTTCAGCGCCATCTTCTGACGTTCTCGTTTACGTGAGCAAACGAGAGGCGAGCTCGGAAGCGTCGCGGAACGACGACTCACCGAGCAGCTGAGGCAAGGTGGACGCCTCCAAGTCCAGCAGGATGCTGCCTTTCTCGATGCAGGCGCGCAGCTCAAACAGGCTGTGCAGGGACAAGGTGGCCACGTGAGGTTTGCTCCAGCGCTCGCCGCCTTTCTCCACCTTTTCCTCAAACTTGATCCACCTGGAAACGTGACAATCGTGAATCGGCCGGCCGGATGGGGAGGCCCGCTCGCAAAACCCCCCGTGGAGGCGACGCGTCCCCGTACTCTCGCCCGTGCGCGGCCTCCGCTACACTGTCGACTTGGAAGACAGTTGAAGGATCGGTGGTTGTGCAAACATGCGGGCAAGATGGTTTGAATGAATTCCAGAATGCTTTCATCAGTTAAAACGTGTTGAAAGTGGGCCGGGGGGCTAAAATCCTCTCTGAAAAAAATGCTCTCTCGACTACGGCTGGACCAAACACAATAAACATTGGGGTGGGGGGGCTTCACGGTCCTGTATTTTCCTTTTCAAGCTCATTGAATAGTTGAGTTAGTCGGATGAATCCTATGACGGCTCCCCCTCCCCCATTTTTACTTCCGAAGGCAACCGAGCAGGCCCCAAGTAGCCGCCTTGTATGCGCTCCACTTTGGCCGTGAGTTACAAGTTGCATGTGGAGCCCGGCCAGGCAGCCGGCGGCAGCCAACGGTGCGCGCGACTTCGACGCGGCCGTACCGGGGCCTCCTCTGCCCACCCCCGCTCCCCCCTCCCCTCGCACCGTTTTTTATGCAAGGCGAAAACTGACACTTCCCACTGTCAAAGAAAGGACCGCTCCGCGACAAGGAAAGAATCAACAAAATGAGACCATTGTTGTTAAAGTTGAGTGGCTTTCGCGAGGTTTTCCGACTCACGCTTCTTTCAACTTTGTACACAACAACAACATGAGAAAATTGTCAGCAAGTGTTCTGTGGTGTGTGTGTGTGTGTGTGTGTGTGTGTATATATATATATATATATGTATATATACACACACACACACACACACACACACACACACACACACACACACACACACACACACCTGGCCGATCATGCATGAATTAGTTTACACAAAACGCTATTCAAATACTCAACATTCAATGATTAATCTTCCTTTTGTGTGCACACCCTTTGTGGCTTCCGTTCTCGACGAAATTTCGAAATCTCCGAGAAATGGCGAGGCCATGAGGATGCGAGGCGGGGGGATT
>NW_017805487.1:169211-174991 GCF_001891065.2 Hippocampus comes | reverse complement strand
GACTCCTGTCATTCTGTGGAGGATCTTTCAAGATGGTGCGGTTAGTTGTTGGCCAATCAGGAAGGGCCGCTCCTTTGTCTCCACAGAGATCCGATTGGAGCCATGAGTACTCACGCCCACATTCAACACAATAGACAGCAGCCATACACACGCGCACACACACACACATACACACACGAGAACTACAGCCAACACGGTACAAAATACGGCCAGGTATTTTTGCTTGGCAGTAACTCTACAAATATGATATATTGTCTATCCCTCCATCCATTTTATGACCTGCGCTTATCTTCACAAGGGTTGCGGGCGTGCTGGAGCCTATCTCAGCTGTCATCTGGCAGTAGGCAGGGGACAACTGAACTGGTTGCCAGCCAATCGCAGGGCACACACAGACAAACAACCATCCGTGCTCACACTCACACTTAGGGACAATTTAGAGTGTTCCATCTACCTGCCATGCATGTTTTTGGAACGTGGGAGGAAACCAGATTTCCCGGAGAAAACCCACGCAGGAGCAGGGAGAACAACAAACTCCACCCAGCAAAGCCGGAGCTGGAATTGAACCCGGTACCTCTGCACTGTGAGGTCGACGTGCTATATATATATATATATATATATATATATATTGATAGCTGGATCGATAGATTTTCACTTAGTAGTTAACTCCAAGTTAGCTTGACTTGAGTGAACAGGCTAAGGCTTTTCTTTTCCTGTTGCTCCAATGATCACATTGCCTACTTGACATGACGATCAGGTGCCCTCCTGAGAATGGAGCCAAATGACGAAAACTCGCCGTGCTTACCGACATTTTCACAATAAAAAGCGTTCCCTTCACCCATTGGCTCGCCGTGATGTCACTCATGCTGAACAACTTTTAAAAAGGAACTTTTTTTTTGTTCCCCCCTCTCACTCTTCCAATTGATGTATAGCCTGTATTTAGTCCAATTGGAGCCTTTGCGATTGTAAAATTGCTTTTGGCTTGACCGCGATGTCCAGCCCGACTTTTGATGCGCCGCCCCTCCCCCTCCCCGTCGCCGGCGCCCTTACCTGGCCGTCTCCTTCCACTCCGTCTCCTGGCCGTCCACCGACAGCAGCTCGTCCAGCTCGGTGAAGAGCTGCGGGGGCGGCGGGCCGTCGTCGTCCTCCCCGAGGATGAAGCGGATCCTCTCGGCGGCCGGCGACACTGCGGAGACGGGGAAGATGCTGCGCGTCAGAGGGCGGCGGGGGGCCTCCGGATCGGCCCCGGGGGGAGGTGGCGGCGTCGGTGCGACGGCCTCGCCCTTCTCCCCCGCGTCCTCCCGGTTGTTATTATTGTGGGACATTTTGGGCCCCCCCTTGTCTCCTGCGGGTGCTTTGATTCTTCAGGTGCGACTCACAAGCGGAGCCCTCATGTGGAAGCGACGGAGCCTCTCAGACGCTTTGCGAAGCAGGTAGGAGGAGGGAGCCGGGCCGTTTTGGTGGCGGCGTACCCCCCTCGCCGTTGGCCATTGGCTTGGCCGGCTGCCCCCGGGAGCCCCTCGGTGACAATTAGGAAAGCGGCCCATTCTCCGGGCCCGGCTCGCTTTGGCTTCCTCTCCTCCTCCTCCTCCTCCCGCCTCGCTCTCATTTGAATACTGAGCAAAGGCACGAGGTGAAAACTCAAAGGGCGTCGGATGCAAATCATCGTTTTCGGGAAATCCACCGGCAGCGGTAAACCTTCGCATGAGCGTCGCAAGAAAGTTCGACTGACACTTTGAGCCGATGAAACCTCCTGTTTAGCTCTCACATGGCGGCATAGGTGGAAGCCCCTTGGCGGGACGTCGAGTGTTTGGAAAGTCGCTCAGCACGGCCACATTTCTGCTTTTCAAAGCTGATAAAATGTCACTTTTGGCAGATCTCAAAAGTCAAAGTTAAAACTGCGTTGCTCAAGACCGCCAACAAACACAAACTGCATTTGCGACGCTCTGATTTTCTCTGTTTTGCTATTTTGTTTTCTTCCTGAGAGATTTGGATCCAAAGTGGACCGCAGCACCTCAGCACTGATTCCTGATGTTTCGCAACTGCGTACGTCACGTTAGCCGAGCGGTTAGCATGCCCCCCCACCCCCCGTTATCTTTTCGTGTCCATCTCACCCCCCTCGCGCGACATAACGGTGTAGCTCATTTGCTGGCTTGGAGGAGGACGAAAGAAGAGCCGTGCTAGGACGGTGCTCGGCCAATTGCAGCAGCTTGTGCAACGCAAGGTGGTTCAGCGACGACGGGAACGGACGGCATCAGGCGCTCGCTGCGTCTCGTGGCCGCCGTCCCCGAACCCGCCGGCAGGGAAGGATTCCGTCAAGGTGAACAAAGAGTCGCGTCGGGCCTTACTGGCCTCCTGTGGGACTCGGGAGGGGGCTGGCAGATCACCGGCGGGCCGAGCGGAATGCAGCGTTGGCGGTCGCGGGGCCAAAAACCCGGGCATGGAAGGAGTTCGTTCGGCCAGGCAAATCATCAAGTGCTGTATATTAAAAAAACCAAACAAAAACAGGCCATTTTCTCTGCTCTCACATTGTGAGCGTGTCCATCGAATGCACTGAAACGGCGCCCTGCTCCACTGTCAGTTCTCAAACAGCACTACTGCGACCCGGAATTTCGTGGAGCAATTTTTTTCTCCTGCCTACCAAATCCTCAGGGGCGGGAACACATCCCACCAGGCGGTCGCAGGGCTTTTCCGACGGGGTGCTCTAAAGCGGCCACGCCGGCCCTAAGCGGCAAGCGGGCTGCCACGTCGGAATTTGAAAGCCTGTTTTTCAGCCCGCTCTTGCGCCTTCTCGCTCTGAGGCGCGTGCACGCGTTCACGGCCAACGACGACATGGAGATGCTCGAAAGCAGCCAGAGCGGCCGGAAGCCCAGCTCCGCACGGTCCACCATTACCCACACCGTCCGCGCGGTCGTCACGGTTCCCGTGTCCACCTTGTCCATATGCTAGCTGCCTCGTTGGACTTAAAGACACGATTCCCCTCTTTTTCTTGCACTCCTATTTTTCTCCACGTGACGTGCACGACCGTATAAAGTGGCCACACCAGCAAAGTATCAGAAAGGAAGATGCATTTTTGCGACGTAGGCATAGCTAGCAAAGCTAGCTAAGTGAACATCGCAAGTTCTTATGCCTTGGGGGGGGGGCGACTAACTGGTACTGTAATGTTTGATTCGACGGGCTCGGGTCTGATTCCAAATTCAGCGGAAGCCGTCCTCGGCACCCATGAGAAAGGGAGGCAGCCAAGAGCCACGGTGTTACTGTCCCAATCCAGCAGTTGCTAAGAGCGGGTGGGGGGGTCTGAGGAGGGTGAGATCCAGGGCAGCGTGAAAGCAAAGAGCGGTGAGAGGCGGAGGGGATAGAAATGAAAATCCCACGGCTCAAACGCAGTTTCAAAGGCGTGTGTGCGCGCTCTCGCCCAGAGCCACCGAGAGCACACAAAGAGCACTTTGTCCCTGGCAGCGAGGCATCATGGGATAGGAGACGCGGGGGAGAATGGCCCCGGCCCCGCCGATGCCAAAAGCTCCCGTTTGCTCTTGACGTGCGTATCCGACACCGAGGGCCGGCCCGGGCCGCGCCGGCTGTTGGCCAACGGGGAAAAATTCACAGCGTGCGCTCGGATGGCCGTGCCGTTTGTTCTTCGCGAGCACCTGGCAAATGCTTTCCAGCCACGACCATTCATCCGATCGCTATTCAATTACAAAAAAAAAGTCAAATCCGACGCTTCTCTGGGATCATCTTTCCACGGGCGCAAATTTGACTGCAGTTGGATGTCACACATCGAAACAGGCCGAGAGTCATTCAGTTGGGGGGGACACCATATCTGATGCTTTCCAATGGACAGACCATCCACAAATATTTCATTTGAATCGATTAGATCAGAATTCATTTATAAGAAAAAAAAAAGGCCGCATTTTACCAGAGTAAACTTCAGCTTACAAGAACATTTTGCTCACGTAATGGCAATCAAACAACTCGAGATTTTAGCAGAATAAAGTCGACGCAGAGCAGAGCGAGCAAAATGTTGACAGGAAGAAGAAACAAACAAGTCCAAGGAGCCTAATTGCAAGTTCGATCACTATCCGATGAGACCTTTGCTTTCATTTTTTTATTTGATTTTTTTTTTTTCATGTCCTCTCTTGTGACAGCGTTGAGACTCACTGTTGGTCTTTCCCCTAAGTCAATTGTTTGCGGGTAAAACCGCTTTGGCCTGGACAATCAAATGCCAAGCGGAAAGGACGCGTGGCAACCTTTGCCTTGATCTCATCAACTTTGGAAGCCGTCGTCATCCGACAACAAATAATCGCAGACTGGCTGGCTGCAGAAGAGTGCCTGAAAGTTGCAACACCGCCAGACAGCGACAAGTAAAAAAAAAAAATAAATACATATTACATATCGTATTTTTTTTAGGCTGGGGAGAATAATCCTTGTATGAAGGGAAAACAGACAATATCAACAATTTCAAAGTTTTTTTTTTTTTTTTTTTAAAGGGCAAAACTATCAAGCTCCCAATCAATGCATTTCTTGCTCAGTCTGGATGCCCTTAAAATAAGGGCGCTAAATGATAGGAGGTGACCCGCACAACCAGTACGACCAGTACGACCAGCGCGCGGCGCAGCTCGACGTTTGTTGACTGCTAACAAGACGTCGTGACTTTCCGCGCGCATCTTTCCTCGTCTTGTTGGCGGAAAAACAAAAAGCAACGTCACCACCATCATCTTATTCTTCGAAAGAGGAACACGCACGTTACATCGGAAAATTGCTTTATGACGTACGCAGAGAGCACGCGCACACACTATACAGGATATTCATCGCGCGATCAATTGATCGATCGCTAAAGAGAGCAAGCTACGGTGGATAGTTAGCTAGCTAGCTACATAGATAGAGCGCGAGAGAGCGGCATAGACAAAAGATTGTACGAGAGAAAAACAAACTTGATCAGAGAAGCATCACACCAGTGCGGCATAGACGATAAAAGATTGTACGAGAGAAAAACAAACTTTATCAGAGAAGCATGACACCAGTAATGCATCCATTTATGAGCATCAAATAGTCATGCTTAGAGAATGCGTTTGCATTTTGGGGGAAATAGGAGAAAGTCATTTCATCTCATCAAAGGAATGTAATCTGAAAAGAATAGAGTTGTTGAAATTCCACAAGAATAAATGAATAATATTGTCGGGCTCATAGCAAAAGCGACTGAGGAATTGCAACTTCCTGTTAGCAAGTCAGTTCCAAAAAATGTTCTCTTTTTTTCTGGTTTTCTAAAAAGATGGAAATACTGTATGACTTCGGGCAACGACGCTATTCGACTCACGACGCGGTCATGTTCGCGCACCGCACGTAGGCTCATTTGACGTCGGTGCTGTTGTTTTGCTTTTTGTTTTTTGTCATGACTGGCTTTTCTGGACACAAATCAGTCCCGAAGAAATCACCGCACCAAAGTCAGCGTCAGCAAACAGATGGCTGGCCTGTAATCTATTCTGTGATTGGATTTCTGTCCTGAAGAAAATCCCTCAACACACGCACGCGCACACTCAGGCGCACGAAGATGTAGACATTCAAGTCAAGTCCGGTCGTTGTTACGGCACGCCGCGCAATCAGACACCGCGCGCTACGACAAAGCCATCGCAAAAGCCCATCGAAAGCTCAGGCTGAAAATTGGCCCGATAGCATCTTAGCGTTTGAGCTCGGCGGCATCGGCGAATCCGTTTTCCAGGTGTACGGCCGAGTTTGGAAAATCATCACGACCGAGCCGCGGTGTTGCGCTTTGGCTTTGTGTCGGG
>NW_017805487.1:136906-168335 GCF_001891065.2 Hippocampus comes | reverse complement strand
CTTTCCGCGCGCATCTTTCCTCGTCTTGTTGGCGGAAAAACAAAAAGCAACGTCACCACCACCATCTTATTCTTCGAAAGAGGAACACGCACGTTACATCGGAAAATCGCTTTATGACGTACGCAGAGAGCACGCGCACACACTATACAGGATATTCATCGCGCGATCAATTGATCGATCGCTAAAGAGAGCAAGCTACGGTGGATAGTTAGCTAGCTAGCTACATAGATAGAGCGCGAGAGAGCGGCATAGACGATAAAAGATTGTACGAGAGAAAAACAAACTTTATCAGAGAAGCATGACACCAGTAATGCATCCATTTATGAGCATCAAATAGTCATGCTTAGAGAATGCGTTTGCATTTTGGGGGAAATAGGAGAAAGTCATTTCATCTCATCAAAGGAATGTAATCTGAAAAGAATAGAGTTGTTGAAATTCCACAAGAATAAATGAATAATATTGTCGGGCTCATAGCAAAAGCGACTGAGGAATTGCAACTTCCTGTTAGCAAGTCAGTTCCAAAAAATGTTCTCTTTTTTTCTGGTTTTCTAAAAAGATGGAAATACTGTATGACTTCGGGCAACGACGCTATTCGACTCACGACGCGGTCATGTTCGCGCACCGCACGTAGGCTCATTTGACGTCGGTGCTGTTGTTTTGCTTTTTGTTTTTTGTCATGACTGGCTTTTCTGGACACAAATCAGTCCCGAAGAAATCACCGCACCAAAGTCAGCGTCAGCAAACAGATGGCTGGCCTGTAATCTATTCTGTGATTGGATTTCTGTCCTGAAGAAAATCCCTCAACACACGCACGCGCACACTCAGGCGCACGAAGATGTAGACATTCAAGTCAAGTCCGGTCGTTGTTACGGCACGCCGCGCAATCAGACACCGCGCGCTACGACAAAGCCATCGCAAAAGCCCATCGAAAGCTCAGGCTGAAAATTGGCCCGATAGCATCTTAGCGTTTGAGCTCGGCGGCATCGGCGAATCCGTTTTCCAGGTGTACGGCCGAGTTTGGAAAATCATCACGACCGAGCCGCGGTGTTGCGCTTTGGCTTTGTGTCGGGTCGAGTGGCGGCCCGATCCGCCCAGAATGTTTCTTTTCCAGCCTCGGATTTTCTGCCCATTTGGAGAGCGGCTTGCGAAGGAAGGAAAAGACGGCGACGCTCGAGATTTTTCTTCTTCACGCGCTGGAGAAAGGCGGCCAAATGGCGCTCGGTCGACGCGCTTTGACGCGGGATGCGGGAACTCACCGAGGGGCTTGAGGATGCCCTTGCCGGCCTCCTCGCCGGTCTCGTTGTCGGAGGCGGTTTCCGACGTCCGCTCCTTCCTGTCCTTGTGGCCGGGCAATCGCCGCCGGTGGCGTCGTCGGCGCCGGTAGCTCTTGGGCACCCGGACGCCGATGTAAACGGTGTGGTGACCTGAAGGCAGAGAGGGAAAGCGGTGACCTGGCGGACCAGAATCCCTTGTAAAAGGTTGCGTCGTCAGGAGAATTTTGTATTTCCAGCAAAATATCACAGTGGAAAACGCAAAGAGAATTGTCAGAGAATTAGGAAGGGGGGACGAGTTTTTGTCTTGAATTTCCCAGCGACGCAAGACGGGGGAATTGGACGAGTTTTCCAGAAGCGAAAAGTTCTCAATTCCATTTGGAAAAAGATTTTCGATGGCATTTCACGAGGAGACGGGTCGCGCAGTTCTCGAGGGAACAAAGTTGTAACGGTCCACAGAAGTGGAGTCACGGCTTACGCCGACTTTTGGCACGAATGCCGAGAGGCAATCGGAGTCAAAGACGGTGCCCAAATCACCCGGGCGGGCCCTCCAGCGAGGAATCTTCGCACGCGGCTCCTAAAAAAGGCGAGGGAGCCCGGCGCGGGGCGCCCGAGCTTACGCTACACTGTCAGCGCAAATATCGAGAGGGGAAAGACAAGTCGCGCGTCTCACTGAAGCGAAAGAGCGGCCGGGCCGGGGCATTCACGCCGGTGAAAGCGCAAAGAACAAAGCTGTTTGCCCAAAGCACGCCACTGAAGTGCACCCGAATGCCAGCGTGCCCACCAATAATATTTACTCTCGACGCGACAGACATGAAGACACCTGGTGATCGTCGGCGGTGTTTGGGCATACACATCTTGGATGGAGAACAGCGCCGGCGCCGGCCCCCGGTCGAGCTGAACCCGCGCGTGCGTTTCAACGCCGAGCTGCCGACTCATCATATTTACGACGACGGCGACCGCCGAATCCGCTTCCAGACTTTTTGCGGCACGATCCCTTTCTCGGCGTGGCTGCAAAAGCCCGAGGCCCGACGCGCCCCCCCCGGCCCGTTTGACATCGTGACCTCTCGAATCCAATTAGCAGCTCGTCAGCAAGCTTTGCAGGAGCCACAAGGACCATCCCGATCAGTTGAATGGGGTGCGAGCGTGCCTTAAGCGCAGCTGCCAGCGCCAACCGCGGTGACGGGAGCCTTCAACCCAAAGACCAACTTTGGATCAGCCGAGACAAAAAAAAAAAAAAAAAAAATGACATGTGACCACAACAATTGAAAACGAGCAGTCCGTCGAGTGACAAGAAAGAAAACAAATGAAAACAAAAAGCCCCGTGTGAGACGGCCCTGAAAGGAGCCCCGCGCCTCACCGGGAAGAAAAAAAACAACAAACAACGGCGGTCTTTTGGCGTACAACGACTTTCATTATGCACGGCCAGAACAACGCGGCGGCGTCGCAGCGGGCTCCGGCGAAATACGACCGGGCTTGAATGCCGTCGCGTCCGTCCGAGGCCCGCCCCCGGCTGACTCGGGGCCGCCCGGACTTCCGTAACGAGAGCGTTTGGGCCGTTCCGTTGGGTGTCATTTTTTTCGCCCGGCGAGGCGACTTTTGTCTTGGATCTCGTGCGAGTGTCCCGCGGCCCTCGGGCTGGGCACACAAGTCTGCTTTGGTTGGCGAGCTTGTGATGTTTCGGGCCAGCACGGCCCGCACTCGGAGGCCTCGGACGAGGACGGCACCGCGCTCTTGTTTACGGGACAACAGCGTTCAATGAAAGTCCCGCCCGCATGGCGAGCGGCCCCACCTTCCTCGACAGCGCCGCTTCCCGTCGCAAATCAAGGCGCGGATGCTGACTCGGCGCAAGCTGCGCTCGCGTGTCATCCTTTGCTGGCGTGACGCTAAGATGACGCTCCGTGCTTTGCGCTTGGTTTACAATTTGTTTTGACTCCAAATGATCTTCGGTTTGCTTGTCAGCGAAAACCGTGTTTTGTACCCAATACTGCGCTTGAGCTCGGGTTTCGCGCTATTTCAACAGCAGCCTTTCCGATATTCCATGACGATGTGCATACGCGTGACAATACGGTGCTCCAACAAAAACCAATGTTAAAAAACAAAAAAACGCGATCTGCGCATGCCACTCTGCAGCCAGGCTTAATCCGACCGTCGCACTTCTGCGGGCGATAAAGGTCGCGAAACAAATCGCCACCGAAACGTGTACGCGGGTGGAGCATTTTCATTCGGTGAGCAAAACGCACGTCTTTGACCGCGGAAGAGGGCTGGAAATCTTCCAGACTCTCGGATCCTTCGCTCGGGCTAGCTGGTGGCAGCTCACGCTCGCTAGCTCGCGCGTACGTCGACGAAAAGAGCGGCGACAAGAAGTGCGTTTTTTTTGTTTTTTTAAACTGTACTTTGGACCGGAACTTGGGCCGCGACTGAAGAGCTTTGGCGAGACCACAAGGACGGTCATGAACGCAAATTGAGAAGCGGCCGGAGACCTGCCTGAGTTCGCTTTTCATTTGCGATTAGGCCTAAGCGGGAGCCAACGTCATGGTTCCACGCGGGCGAATTTGGCTTGGAAATTCAAGGCGGCTCTTTGCGCAGATGGACGAGCGGTCGAAGGAGGCGAGGGAGCACGTCGCCGCTGAAAGGAGGATTCGCAGGACGCCGCGGCAGCTTTGTGGCACCACTTCCTCTTCTTTCTCTCACTGGGAGAGCTGAACAAAACCCAAGCGCTGTCGGATGCTCCCCGGATGTCCGAGCGGCGGCGGCGGCGGCCGTCACCCGCGGCAACCGGCCCTGGGGACCACGTCGGAACGCCGCGGCGCATGCTAACGATGGAGCCGACACTGCCGACGTGGGCCTTCTTTGCCGGACGCCGAAGGCGTCGCGGCAACTCGGTTGAGAGACTTTCTGGCTTTTCCGATCGCTTCGTTCGGTCGGAGAAAACTTGATTTGGCTGACTAATCAAATTTTGAACAGGTGAGAAACGCACCGGCGGACAAAGCCGCAACAGCGCACGTGGCATTTTGCTTTTCAATCAAGCTATTCGACTGCAGCTTGATGGCAATTTATTGAAAAAAGAAAGTCATGAGTTCCTTGAGTATATTTGCTTCGTTAGTTTGTGTCTGACTTTGCATTTTATGCTCTAGCTCCGGACGGAGCACACGCGCCTCGCGACGCCGAGGTCGTGCGTTCGATTCCGAGCCCCCGTGGCCTTTGCATGCACGTTCTCCCCGTGCCTGCGTGGCTTTCCTCCCGCACTCCCCGAAAATGCACGCTAGGGTGACTGGACGCTCTAAATTGTCCCCGGGTGTGATTGTGAGCGCCAACGGTTGGGGCCGTACCCCGCCTGCTGCCCGAAGACCTGCTGGGATCGGCTTCATTTTTCTTTTTGGGCATGAAAGGGGCCATGGAAATGTGTCGGAAGATATTTCCATCCCCCTGATTTGATGATTCTCTTAATCTGCGTTTTATGGTACAAAAAGATACTTTTCTTTTTCCTCTCGTCATATTTTAATTTGCGTTTGATCCCCTTCTGACTTCTCTGAGCGCTCGATTGTATTGCTGTCTTAGTTTCATTCGCCTCGTGCGACACATTCCCCGGTCGGGGGTCTGCTGAGACAGAACGGGCCTCCCGAGCCGCTCCGCCAAGGTTCGTCACGTCACAAATGTCACGCTGTCTCTTTTTGGCTTTTTGTTTTCAGCCTCTATCGGTCAAACTGAGCTCAACGGTGAGCCGCGTGGAGATTCCCGCCCGAAACGCGCGGGGAGGCGTGAGTGGGCTCAAGCTGAGGTGACAGCTGACAAAACTCCGGCATCGACGGCGTGCTGGCAACCGACTGCGTCGCTCTTTTCGGACTTGACTTTCTTGGGATTTGAATCGGTGCGCGCCGTCTTTGCGCCCGCTCGCCCGTGTTGTCCCATCACGTTTTCGGAATTTTGGGTTGTTTTTGCGTATGAGTCCGAGTCAGTCTTGAATTGGTGTCCCGAGCCCATCCCTCGGCAATGCGTCGACAAGAAAACCAGCGTGCGTTCAAATTGCCAACATGAGAGCGCTTTTATAGGGCAAGACGTCCAGTTGTCAGCTTGTTGCGGCGGCTAATGTTCCTGCGTTTTGCTGTGCCATGCGGACAGCAGGCAATTTTAGGTGCCGATCAACATCGACTGGATTTCTCACTTGGGGGCGGTGCTCCTTAAAATCACTTTCTAATCACGGCATTTTTCTCATCAAACAAAAACCGTCAGAAAAGAGGCTTGTGTAGTGGGGTCCCAATCAAAATAGATGTCAATTCAGTTTTTTTTTTTTTGGGGGGGGGGGGGCGTACAGGGGCATCGCCATAAATTTGACTTGCGTGGGGGGGTGTCAGAGTTCAATTCCAAAGTTGTTACTCCAGTTGTAGACAGGAGATTGGCGTCATCAGCTTTTTCATTTGTTTCCAATTTGTAAGAAAAAAATCACGGTCAAGCGGGAATGAGAACGTTAGCTAAGAAACGGTCCAAACGAGCCAGGGCAGGGGGTGTGAACATAGGCGGCGTGGAACGTACCTTCCACCTCCTCCTGGTCGCAGACGTGCTTGACGAGGGATGCCCCGCGGTCCAGCACGGCCTCGTCCTCCATCCTGTAGTAGTAAAAGAGGAAGAAAGAGTGCTCACACCTCTCCTCCAGCGACAGCGTGGAGCCATAGCGTCTGGGCTCGTTCACCTGCAGCAGGTTGGGACTGGGACTAGGGCTCAGTCGGGTGCTGCTGGTGGCGCTCATGTCGCCCGAGCCCACCCCCCCCCGAGCCCCACGAGCCCAACGTCACCGCCTCCGCCCCCCCTCACCCCACCCCAATTCAGGGGACCTCAAAAAGTGAAAGAATGCGCGTCGCCCGTGTACGAGGGCAAAGTGCTGCGCGCCGCGGCTTGTGGCGCGGCGTTAATCCGGTGGCCGGGAGGTGAAGGCAAGGACAGGAAGCGTCCGCTAATTGGGTTAGCCTTCATGTAAACAAACCGCGGACATTTGAACTCATGGCGATGTCAACATTGTCACGGGGAACCGCAGGGATGCGTACCGGAGCCACATGCTCTTGACGGAAACGATCAAAACTAATCATAATGACCGTTAAAAAAAGGGAAGATGGCCGTGTCTTTGAAATTTGACATACTGTCTCACAGATACGTTTTGTGTACAAGCCTGACAAATTAGAATCATAAGGAGAAAGAAAGGATAGGACATTGAAAAACAATCAAGTCTCTGCTCCAGAAAGTCGTCAACTGTCAATCAAATGCAACCTGGAAAAATGCGAGGGGCTTTTCCACGCTGCCACAACGAGGCCTTCCACAGCGGCCGCGCCAGCGCTGACGATTGCCAACGGAACGATCTGAAGGGAAGACGTCGAGCTAGCTAGCGCCACATAAGATAAGAAAACCTTTCTTTGTCTCACAATGGAGAAATTCGCATGACCACGGACGGATAGCAACAATGATGCTGAGCGGCAGTCACGCCCGAGCCAAAAACGAGAACAATCCATGACTCCGGCGATTTCCAACTGTGATCGGGCAAGACAACAAATTGTCAAGTCGTGTCGTTGAAGTGGAGTCTTCCACATGCGCTATTCCAGCCAAGCGAGTATCACGTCAAGTGCGACTGGAGTGCCCAAAGGACCACAAAACAGAGCGCTCGCTAATTAGTAGAGCAGCCGGCAAAACATACTTGCCCTTCCTCCCCCTTCCTTTTGCTGGCCCCCCCCACACCCTCCCCCTCAAACAAGTGGGGCATCACATGTCTGTCTACTCATCCGCCCTTACAGGATTACGCCGGCTTTGCTTAAACGACAATCGAGTCGTAACACCCAAGACCACAACCACACACACACACACACACACACACACACAGACACACACACACACACACGCACACACACACACACCGCTTGGTTAATTCATGCCGAAAAAAGAGAAAGAAACGAGTGAGTGAGTGGGACCAATTGTTTCACCCGCATCATCAATGCGGGCTCACGGGAAACGAACACACATCAACCACTTGGTCGGACCGGCAACATGGGCTTGGATGTTGGACTCGTGGTCGACGTGCTGCGGGAAAGTCGAGTGGCCTCTACTCGGGCCTTCAAGTGGACGGCGCCTTCTGTCTCTTGATGGCGGTCAAGGGTTCAAGTCGATTGTTTGATGACGCGGCCATTTGCTCAGGGCACCGAGCTTGGTTAGCGCCACGGACGGGTTTCACCCAATGGCGTCTTTCGACCGACAGGCATAGCAACCGAGGAACGCAATTGCTTTGAATCCGACTCGCTATGACGCTAGTTACGGTAAGCGTCATTTGCGGGGGGTCGCTTGCACGTTCGTCTTCAGCAAATCGGCCAGTCTCATCTTGCGCTCAATAGGAGAGCCTTTGGTGAAAATTTGGGAAAAGAAATTCTTGTCCACTCCTCTCAGAGCGGCACATGTCGTCGGGAACGTCCCGTACGTCTACTCACGGTGGACGTTTCCTCCTAATCTCCACCGAGCGGATGTCCTGCTTTCACCCGCACTGAACGTTGCAGCTCGAGTGGCCTCAACAAGCTGCTGCTAATCCACACACACACACACACACACACGCACACACACACACACACACACACGCACACACACACACACACACACACGCACACACACACACACACACACACGCAAGGCAAGTGGTTGCGGCAATAGTGGCCGGCCCAGGTTCGCCGCCAGCGTCATTGCCATCTGTTGATCAAATTGGGGTACAACAAGGCCGGCTGGGCTCCAACTCAACTCCTCAGTCCACACAGAAAAAAGGCCCAAAACGATTGCGGTGCATATTGGCATCCTCCTCAACGGGGAGCAGGCCAGGCTCCTTTCGCTCTTACTTTAACAAGGTGGAGAAGGAGAAGCGGCTCAGATGAGGGATAGCGTTTAGCGTGATAGCTTCTGGTAAAAATATATCAGCTTCAAAAAAAAAAAAAAGGCAGTGTTATTGTGACAAGCCCAAAGGCCAGGCCACATCCAACACGAAAACTAGCATACAGAAGAGCAGCTCCACCTTTTATTCCTTGGACATTCTCTTTTGGGGGGCACGGCGAGTGACCGGTTGGCACGTCCGCCTCACAGCGCAGAGGCGCAGGGGTTGGATTGCTCCGGCCTTCCCGTGCAGAGCTCGCGCCTTCTCCCCGCGCCTGCGACTCGGTTTTCCTCCCACATTCCCAAAACGCGCGCGGCAGGTTGACTGAAGGCTCCAAATTGTCCCTCGGTGCGAGTGTGAGCGCCAATGCTTGTTTGTCTAGGTGTGCCCTGTGATCGGCCGGCGATCGGCTCAGGGCGAAAAATCAGCCGGGATCGACCTCGGCGCACTCGTGTCGCTCATGAGGAGAAGCGGCTCGCATAATGGATGGCTGGACATTCTCTTGCTTCCTGTTTTTATTTTTTGCTATTCTTTCGATTCCCAAAAAGTGGCCGGGCTAGGATGGCGCATTTCAAATCAATGCATTGAGAAATCCATTTTGATCAATGAAATATGTTAAGAGCACACGTGCACATATGTTGCGCATGTTTAAATTGCTATTTTTCAATCGCGCCGCGGAATCAAGATTTGCTCTCCGCAGAATCAGGCTCGCTCCCAGCGGCGTGAACGCTCCAAAACAAAGGTGGATGCATGCCCTCTTTCGATTTATTTATTTCTCTATTTGATGCCGTAATCTCTTTAGGCAATCACATACAATCCCTTTGCATGTCCTCCGCAAGCTCTTTGGCGTGATTTCAACAAGAGGGGGGCGGGGGCGGGGGCAGGGGGGGACAATAATAAGACAAGCGCAGGTTTCATAAGGCCAAAAGCGATCCGGCGGAAATGACGTGATGTTTGAAAAGCGCAGACTCGTGGAAGCAGCTGTGCAGGAAATCACTCTTGTGAAATACATTCCAGTGGAAAATTTCAAGTGTTGTCAGATTTTCCGCGGCCCCGCGCTGGAAAGGAGCGTATGGACGACGAAAAAGCGGAAGCCTTCGCCAGCCGCTTGTGCCCCCCCCCACCCCCCCGCACGCCGCGCTGCAGAAAGATGACTGCTTTGCCGCGGTCGTGTCGATGATCGCCTGCAGCGCTTGAAGCTTTGGAGCGCAGTCAATCTGCCCAACAAAACTTTTTTTTGTGTGTGTGTGTTTTTCGCTTTTGCAACAGTGGTTTTGTGATGCCGCAGAATTTCCGAAGGCAATGCGGTGGTTGGCGGTGGTTCAGTTGACAGTGACTGCTCGGTTACTCGTGACTTCCGATGGGGGACAAACACGCCTGCCATTGTGTTTTCAAGCACAAATTTAGCCTGGCAACTTGTACTGATGTTCCACTCGAACACGTTGTTACTTCAACCGACCTCCGCCGGCCCAGCTCACCTTGCCGTGCGGTCGCAATCATTCACCAGTAAGAAAAAAGAAATAAATAAATCATCCCCCACTTGCGAGTCGCGAACCGTAGCGACGGCGCCAGTTCCCAAGACCGTCCGGGGCCGGCTCACTTACTTCTTGCTCATCTTATGGAGCGGCGTGTGATGATTTTAGAGGTCAACGTGCTGAACGGGACCCGGCCTGATGTTCAAATCTAAAGTGACACACACACACACACATAGGCAGTGTTATATCAACTTTTCACTTTTCAGTGGCTAATCTAAACTCTTGGAGTTGCAGTTTCTAGTCAGTGCTCGTCATCTGGCGTGCCTGTTAAGCCACGCGAGAGGGGTCAAAGATGCAAAAACCACATCGGCTACTGCTGTAAATTGGGAATTGCTCCATCCGGAGACAAATCAAGGTTTTCTTTTCTTATCTTATAAACGCTCTCAAACATGAAGATGCAGTAGCATGAAATTTAGCTCGACGTGCCGCACAGTGCAGAATAATCTGCTGACCAACACAATTTTCGACATACCGTATTGTGATGTGAACGGCAGGCAAAAAGCGAGCCTATTTTGTATTGGGACGCATTCGAGACCCGAAGGAGTGTCCAGCGGGCGTTGCGCGCCCTCTTATGTGGCAGAAGAAGACCATACCAGCATCAAGAAACTTTTCGAAGAAATACTTGCCATGCCCACGTCATTATTGGCTGGTTGGCATGAGCAAAACACAAATATGCAGGGGAAAAATGTATTTTGGTGCTTTTCCGTTTCCAAAATAAAATGTTGTAGTTATTTATCAATTTGCTATCTATATACAGTATATTTTTTTAAATCACTGGGAGAAAGTGATTCCAGTCGCTGCACTACGCCACCAAAGCGCAGAGAAAAATATTTGGCAAACGTACAAGACAACGTTGAGAGAAATTGTATTTTACTTCTATTTCCTTTTCCATTTAGAATCACAATGAAAAAAATGCAGACAGAAATATTTTTTAAATGTACGATCAATCTTAAGATAAAAAGTCATCAAGCTCTCTGTTCACCTTATTTGATGACACTTTGTAATGAGTTTTGAATTTGCCAAACGCATTTCCAAAAAGTGATTCCGGGGGCAAACGTAAATGGCGTTCTTGTGATGATCTTAACGAGTCCACAAGCATCAGGGGGCAAAAAAAGGGGATGCTTGGAGTTGCACTTGGTCCAGAGAGACTTCTTTTTTTTTTCTTTTTTTTAAACATACACAAAAGTATCAGGATGGAAAGTACATTTTGTTTTCTTCTTCTTACTCGATTGAATTTTGTAAATATTGTTGAATTTGCAAATGCGATTGAGGTAGGAAGAAATGCAGGTCAAAATGTACATCACTGTTCAAATGGAACAATGTTTTGCTCTTTTCTCTGACCTCCGGTGAATAATTCTTTGGGATTTTGAAACATCAATCATCAAAAGAACGATTCTAGTTGCTGCACCGGGGCACCGTGACCCGTGAAACCAACTCAAACACATTACTTCACATCGGCATGCACCACGTACATGCAGCACACACTTCAAAAATGTCTCGAAAGCAGAGGAACGACAGCGCCCGTTAATGACTTACAGCTGGAAGTCGATCTTTGCCTCCTTGGCTCGACGTGCGCGGCTCTCGCTGTCCGTCCCGCCGTGGCCGTGGAGGTGAGCAAGTGAGCGCGGGGAAGGAGCGGCGCTCCGGTTTGTAAGTGACGCTCGGGACGACCGCCGGCCAGGCCACTCCTCCTCCTCCTCTTCCTCCTCCGCCTCCCGCAGCTGGGGGAGGACGAGGAAGAGGAGAGGGCACATGCCGTTGCGGCTCCGTCGTCGTCTTCATCGTCGTCACGTGCCCTGGGAGACAAAGAGCTCAGAAAAGACACGGCCAACGGCCGAACAACGTCAAATTGGGAAAAAATGGAGCGGAGGATCGTCCGCGGGGCGTACCCGATGCTTTCGCCCAAAGTCGGCTGAGAAAGGCCCCGGCTCGCGCGCAAACCGAAGGAGGAGAATTCAAAGAAGAATCATGGTAGGACACGGATGAAAATGAAAACTGCAGTTGATTGGCAACCGGGCCAGGGTGCACGCCGCCACGCGCCCACTTTCATGTTCACGCGCGACCCCGCGCTTTAGGCAAGACACGTCCGTTGAATTTGGACTCGGGCAAGTCAAGGAGGCAAGTCAAACTCGGAGAAGTCCGAGTTTGCGGGAGTAACGCTCCCTTGTCTTTGCTGCCACTCAGTCCATTTTCTAATGCGCTTCTCCCCCGGACGGTCGCGGGCGCGCCGGAGCCCTTTCCCAACGGCCCTGGGGCAACAGGCTGGGGGGGACTCCCTCAACTGCTTGCCGGCCGGCCGCGGGGCACACGGAGACAAAACAACCTTTTGCGCTCCTAATCGCACCTGCGGGACAAGACCATTTTTGTGCCTGTTTTCGTAATGTGGGAGGAAAGCGGACTACCCGGGGAAAAGCCACGCAGGCACGGGGGGGAGAACGTGCAAACTCCACTCGTGAAGGCGGGAGCCCGGAAAGGAGCCCCGCACCCCTGCGCTGCGAGCCCGACGTGCTAACCGGACGGGCTCACCAGTCATCGTCAAGAGAATGTCAAGAAATAGCAAGTGTCGCTACTCTCTGTTTCCGTCTGAAGGATTCTGGGACTGCCGCGCTTCCACTTGCGGCTCCCTGCAAGGCGCCTTCTGTATTTTCAATGGAAGGCGCCCTCTGCTGGTTGTAGGAGCTGCATGGTCACCGCAGACATTTTTTTGGGACGACCGTGACAAATGTTCCTCGTTTCCATTTTCTCGCTGTCTGGGTTGCTTTTAAAGGCTGAGAATAACCAATGACGTCATGCAATGCTTGCTTTTAAAGGCTGAGAATAACCAATGACGTCATGTGCGTTCAAATGCAAAGTCTGTTTTGAACCACATCTGAAATGTTTTCGTCTGGTTATGGGCATGCGTGGGCGGCGTGCTGTCCTGGTGGTTAGCACATGTTCCTCGCAGTTTGGAGGTTGGCTCAAATCTCCTCTGCGACCTCCAGCGCCCTTTGCATCACCCGGGTGGGTCTGCCAAAAGGTGCGCGTTTTCAGGAGAATAAGCAAAGCCAAAACACAAAAGCCCACTCCCAAATATGCAGGAACGCGCACCGTCGAGACGTGCCCTGCGATTGGTCGCGGCAACAAGTCAAGTTCCTCTGAAGCCACCGGTGCCCGCTTTGGCGTTGCTTCGAGGCAAGAGGACTTTCCCAGCGTGGGCCCTTGAGATGTTTTGCCGCGTTCTGGACATGTCTGCCCGCTTGCTTCAACTTGTCACGGGGGTTATTTATTCCCACTTGGCTCCTTGCAAAATAGTCCATTCAACGGTCGCAGTGATAATAAAGCGATATCCTCGGCAGTACATTACGGGTTCAATTTGTTCCGTGACCACGCTTGTAGCCCAAAACACTCGTATCGCAAACCATCTCTCCTGATATAGAGGAATGAAAATGCCATTTCGCCCTCGCGGCCTCTCAAGAGACATTTGGATGTGTTTTTGGATGAGGCGGCTAACAGGCTGGAATACGGTACTTTTTGAAGGACGTCATGAAATAGATGGCAACAGTGTTTTGTGCGGCAATGGAATGGCCATTGTGCCGCTTCTTCTCGCATGTGCGCCTTGGCCACCCGGGGGCAGCGTAACACGGACGTACGAAAAGCTGCCGTGAAACGAGGAAAGAATCAAGAAAAGAAAGAATCGACGCCATATATGCATCGCTTCAAGCGCTTTTACAACACGACGTTGATGCCAGCGACAAATTTGTTTCATGGCTTTGCACTGTCCAAAGACCAAGCGCACCTTTTCCGTCTCAGGAAAGGCCGCAAGATTCACGCTCGCGTCCAAAGCGACGGACTGAGAGACACGAGCAGCGGTCTTACGGTCAACCTCGCGACGGCTGCGATGCGAACTGACTAATACGCGCGGAGCCTGTACCTAAAATGCCATGGCTTAGAAATTCGCTCGATGGTGGGGGTGCGATATAGGGGTGAGGTGGGGGGGGGGGGACTGAAGAACGCTCCGATCGTCCTTCCATTGAGCACCAGGCAAAAGTGCTTCTCATCATTTGGCGTTCCCCACTGGTGCCAATGTGATGTTGTTATTCACAACACATAATATTGTTTATTATAACACCGGGATGCCAAATTAGCACTGGCAGGGCTCATCCCACATCCAAAGAAGTGTGTAAGGCTAAACAGATGCAGCGCCAAGGCAGGACTTCTGGGGAGAGGAACAGAAGGCGGCCAATAACGTTCAGGGATGAAGTGCCTTCCAAGTTTACCGTGGCGGCTTTATTTTCAATACCCCTTCAAAGGTCTCCAATCTGGCCCCTGTTGTGTCTACTTGAAGAGAGGAGGCCTTTGACGGGAAGGCCCGCGCGTCGGCTCGACGGCGCTTTCTTGTCAGGAATGTCTCATTACGGAACATTTGGACTCGGACTATTTGTGCTGGCTTTCGACAGGCTTCGGGGAAATTGTTCGGAGAAACGGCATTCCGTTTTCCCTGAAAGTGCACAAATTGACATGAGCGGACATCCAACGAGTGCCTCCTGCAAAGGGGGAACTTCGGCCTCCCTTTAAAGCAGGAGGATCAGGAGTAGACCCGCAAAAAGGTCTCGGGAAGCTATGCCCGGCCGGGAAGAAAGAGCAAGGCCAACCTTTTGGTGGAAAGCACTCGCCACAGTGTGACCCAGGCCGGGAAGCCAGTTTGACCTGGCGACATGACATTTGGTCGACATGACTATCCCGCAACTAAGTCTCAAGGAGCCGTGCTCAATGAGACGCAGGAAAACAGCAGTTTGGTTTCAGAGAAGAAACATAAGCAGAAGTTCAGCAGCTCCTGGAGCCGCTTTCACTGAGCAACATCAAATTTGCCCACACAATCGCACCAATGGGACATTTGGAGCATTCAATCGACCTACCGTGCATGTTTTCTTCAAAAGTACCCGGAGAAACCCCACGCAGGCACAGTCGGGCCTGGGCCGGAACTGAACCCTGCACCTCCGTACTGTGAGGCGGACATGCGAACCAGTCGTCCACCGTGCCGCCCTAAAGAGAATGAGCTAAAAAATGAAATGGTTTTCAAGTCAGGAAATAAAATGGTTTGACAAAATGCCGCTACTCTAAGTATGTACTGTAAGATTCGTGTTGGATGTTTGCCTTTAAGGGGCCTAAACGCCACACGGAAACGGAATCGAACCATGGACGTCTGCACTGCGAGGCGGACGTTCTCACCGCCGTGAAAGCTATTTATGATTCTTCTTCTGATCATTAGAAAAAAAAAAATCACCTTAACATAGTTCGATATTGACCACCGCAGCGGGGGCGGCGGCGTTTGAATTCGTCCAATTTGGCGTGTGACATTTTGGACTCGCTGTCCTTTGCGGATGAGTTGAATCCTGATCGCGTATTGCGCAACGCAGCACTTGCTCCACCTGAAAAAGCGCAGCACCGGTGGCACTCGGGAAGTCGCGTCGTTTCGGTTCAGGAATGCAACATCGAAGTGGGACATCTTCCGCTGAAAGTACAATCACTGCCGGCGTCACGCGAGGACGCGCGAAATTAGCGTCGTGTTAGCAGAAAGGAGTGTGGATGTTTTACCAGCCCAGAGGGCGAAAGCTCGGAAAGAGTCGTGACCGACTTTGGTGTCACATCGGCGGGCTTGATGCGCGCGGTGTTCGGTGGCCGTGGTTCTGCGGGACCCAAGCTAACCGTCACCTTGCCACATAGCCGGCCGCTCGTTACGCGGAGTGAGTTTGACCGGAGAGGCTAGCTTATTCAACGGGGATGGCTGACGGGGATTTGCCCACCGCGGGGCTTCCTCCGCGGTCACCCGCCACCGGGAGCCGCGGTTCCTCGGATGAGAACGGACACCGCTACCGCGACGACAGCCCGGACGAGATCCTGTCGCCCACCTCGGTGATTTACTTCAAGGAGGCGTTGAGCTCCGCCAACGTGCGGTTCGGGAAGGCCGGCGCCTCCCCGCTATGCCCCAAGTATGACTTCCACATCGAGAGGGTGGAATCCAAGCGGAAAAGTGAGTACCTGTACTTCATGTCCCGTGGCCATTTTCTAATCGCTCGCTTTGTTACGCAAATTGACTTGTTCAAACGTTCATGGCGGTCACGAGACTGTGAGTGCCAGACATACGCTAGCTAGCCGGGAGCTAACTAAACAAGCTAACGTCTGATTGTTGTGGTTATTATTTTTGGAATATATAAACCAGTTCGCGGGGGTGAGGGGGGGGGGGTTGTAAATAAGAAAAGAGAATAAAATGGGCAAAATGTCACACAGCTAATCCAGCCGCAAGGTAACGTCAACTAGTTTGGTGGATCACGTGACACTGTCCCGTGCCAGACAGTTTCCTTTTTAAAAGCTTTTGCTTAATGAACGCGCATAATCTTCTCTATTATGTGGTTAGATCACATATATCGATTTGATCTATTATTTTCACTCGCAAAGAAACAGCAACATATTTGTTGAAGTAAGAGAATTAGCATTTGGGCTGCTGATTCCCCGCATTCCCTACTAACTCATCACAATTTCGGGATTTCTATATGGTGGATGGAGTTCAGTCATCGCTGTCATGAAAAATACTTTACTATCGATTATCCCATTAATTGTTGATTGGGCGCAAAGGGATTTTTGCATTATAAACACAGTAACGTACATGTGAGGTGCAATTGTTATTTTTGTATCTTTGGGGCTGCCAACCACGTGTCCTAACAGTGGTGTAGTATCTGCGACTTTGCAAGTGTATGGCGTTAAGAGGCGGGACCTGGCCGAGCGAATGACGTGGGCATCAGCAAATGTAGGAAGTGGCTGGCTCTTCGCTGGCCAGTTTGCACGTTGACTTATGTTGTGTTGTAGAAGTTGTGTGTTGTTGAGTTTTGTATTTATTCAACCGTTATTTCATTCGATTTTAGTTTTTTTTTTACGAAACGCACTAAGGAGTGGCACCCAAATTTCGTTGTATGCTATACAATGACAATAAAGGCGATTCTGATTCTGATTTGGCGGAAGCTCCGACCGGCTGCTCGTCATTAATTGTGCTCATGACATGTTTGTCTTCCTAAAGTTTTTCAATCGAAACATTGGAGGTGCATCGGCGACTTTGTCTCTCCTTGATCACTTGCGTGGGCGTTGTTACAATGCATTCAAACAAACGATAGTAGACTTTAATAAATGATCGAACATTGATTAGTTCGCCTCTGTGTTGGTGGTTGGAGATGCGCTGTTGTGGTACACACTGCACTTGATCTTCTCTTCTTTTTTTCTTTTTTTTTTTTTAAAGTGTGAAATGGCCCCAAACTTTAGACATTCTGTGCTTTAAAGACACTTTATGCCAAATTAGTTTTGAGAAACATGACCCCAGAAAAGTTTCGAGGCAAACATGTTACTTTTTTTTAGTAGTGTTTTTTTTTTTTTTTTTTTTTTTTGTAATTGAATTAGTCACATTTTTGGAATAATAATTGGGAGTGATTCCAAACACAGTCTGGAACTGCTTTTTTGTTCGACGCATCTTCAGTGCCATCTTGTGACCTCTTGGCTCATTTCAAAAAGAGATCAGGCGTGTTTTTCAGCTATTGAAGGATGATTTGTTTTGAAAAAATGTGGTCAACACTTTTCCTGTCTAATGTGCATCGGTGTGGCCTCGCATCGCGTTGATCGTTTTTGGCCTCATTTGGTCGTTTATTCGATTTCCCTCATGGGAAGCCACGTGCCGCTCGCCGGCATCATGAGCTTGATGTTGGCCGCACCGGGGCCCGCCATCGTTCCCTCCCCCCCTTTTTCTCTCGCTCTCTCTTTCTTGCACCATCTGCTCACGTGACGCCGCGTCGGCTGCTCCCCAGCCCTCCTCCGCCACAGCGGTCGGCCATCTTGGTCAACACCCAGTGTGCGTCCGGCGCCGCCAGCCCCGATCAGACTTCATAGGAAGGAGGGCGGTGGGCGATTGATCGATTGTTCTTTTCCCGTAAATCCCTTGCCTGCACAAAAAGAAAGAAGAGGGAGGGAAGCGGGGTGAGGAAGCGCAGCGTCTCCATCGGTCGCAGGGAGGAGGAGAGAGCGACAGAGCGACAGACACCTGCTCCACGCATCCTTTTTGTCCCCTCACTGGGAATTTTGGTGGAGCAAGCGCACGGCCCGTGCGTTTTTGTTTTTTTGGTTATTTTTATTTTTTTGCCGAGTCATCGTCATCACCGCCGCCGCCCGCCATCATGTCGGATCTGACGCCCCAGAGCGAGACGCCGACGCCCACCACTGACAAAATCACGCAGGCCGCCAGGGAGACCATCTATTTGTGCAACTTCCGCGTCTCGGTGGACGGCGAATGGCTGTGCCTGCGCGAGCTCAACGACATCTCCCTCACGCCGGACCCCGAGTCGGCCCACGAAGGTAGGATTTGCCCACCGGGACCCCCGCCGGGCCCCCCCAAAGAAGATGAACGAGATGGGGGTGGCGACACCGCGGATTTGACGGCTCGGCACATGTACGTTGCTCTTTTGTCACGTAGGCCAGGCAAAACACTGGCCGGGACGCGCCGCTTGTCGCCGACTCGCTCTTTCCTCGTCTGTGGCCACGCCTTCCCGCAAATTCCTCATTGGAGGCCACGTCCGGCAATGTCACGATTCACAATGGCCAGTTGCATCTTTTGTTTTTCTGTGGTAGAAACCCCCCAAAATGTCCACCGTGGATCCAAGACTTGGATTTCTTCGAACATGAACGACTACTCGTCATGCCACTGAGCATTCCCGACCGAGCGGTCGTGCCACGGTGCCACGTACTGCCTGCCTCTTGAGTGCAGCAGTGAGCGAGTGACGTGTGACAACACTCGGATAGGAATCCCCGACGGATTTTTCCACCCGCGGTTTTCCTTCACGCGTGAGTCTGATAGGAGACAGTTGAAAATCCCCTTGAAATACCCTGGGCCATCTTGCGGAAGAGCGTTTCATTCTTCTGCCGGTCACGCTACAGTGCAAGCCAAGAGAGACGTAGCGTCGAGATTTGCGGTTCAGCACGTGGGCAATTTTCCTCCCTTATTTGCCGGAAAACTCACCGATTGGCCGTTTTGGTTCTCCAAGGTAGCGTCCGAGGAGGACCCTCGCTTACTTGCTGATGTTCACAAACGGTCCTCTGGGGCCCCTCTCATGGGAATTTGACATGCAACGGCGCAAAAAATACAAGTCACTGGTCGTACCTTTGAATGCTGACCGGTTATTTTGCGGATAAGCAAAGTTGCCTGCTCATGCTCTCGTGTGCGTTCTGTGTAGCTGCTCAAAATGCTGATTGTGCTGACCTTCACCACCTCCAAACAAGATAAGACGGGGGGGGGGGGTTGTTTTTTTTTCTTTTCTTTCTCGAATAAATCTCATTTTTTATAAAACTTGTTGTCTTGGTTTCCCCCTCGGCTAGTCTCTGCATTTTGGCCAGTAGTGCGCCTTTTTATTTGGAAAGCTGGTCCAGTAGTAATGGCTTTTGTTTCCCGTTGTGTGTCGCTTAGATCCCAAGGACCCCATCACCATCGAGCGGCTCAACCTGATGAACATGGCCAAGCTGAGCATCAAGGGTCTGATCGAGTCGGCGCTCAACCTGGGCCGCACGCTGGACTCGGACTACGCGCCCCTGCAGCAGTTTTTCGTGGTCATGGAGCACTGCCTCAAGCACGGCTTGAAAAGTAACCTCAACCGCACGCTCTCGCCTTCCGTCGTCCCTCCAAATCTCGGGGGGGGGGGGCGGGGTCTTTAAAAGCCCCGCGACGTTGTTGCCATTCGTTAGCACGCCGGTGGCGTTTTGCGTTCTTTGCCATGGAAATCCGAGTACGAACCGGAGTCGGGCAGCATCCCGTCCGTGATGCGACGGAGACCGATTCCTTCTTTTCCTCCGCAGCCAAGAAGTCCTTCCTGGGCCAGAACAAGTCGTTCTGGGGGGCCTTGGAGCTGGTGGAGAAGCTGACGCCCGAGGCCGGGGAGATCACGGCCAGCGTCAAAGACCTGCCTGGCCTCAAGTCAGTTGAAATTCCTCCATCCCGTGTCCAAAGTTGCGCTTTTCCAGACGGCTCGAGAAGACGCTTGTATTGTTGAAGCCGAACGGAGGAAACGCCGCGTTGAAATGCAAAATGTCTGACCGGAAGTTGGAATGAGGTGTGAAATGCGCAAAAGTCATTTCGATGCGGACCGCGTCTCCGTTCGTTTCAATGAGGTGAATGAAACCGTGAAACATAGGAGTTGAAAGAAACTAAAGTCGTTCTCCAGATGAGCAAAATGTGCGGAATTCGGAGCGAGCGCCGGCGGACGGAGGAGCGTCCGTTGCCACTCTGAGGCTGAGCTTTGCCACTGGCAGGACGCCGTTGGGAAGAGGCCGCGCTTGGTTACGGCTCGCCCTGATGCAGAAGAAGTTGTCCGACTACATGAAAAGCATCATCAACAGGAAGGACCTGCTGAGGTCGGCGTCCCGCTTCGCGTTTGGCGCCTCGCCGTCCGACGCGTCTCTCGAGCCGAACCTTTTTTGTGTGTGCGTGCGTAGCGAATTCTACGAGCCCAACGCCCTGATGATGGAGGAGGAGGGAGCCGTCATCGCCGGACTGCTCGTCGGCCTCAACGTCATCGATGCCAACCTGTGCATGAAAGGGGAGGACCTGGACTCTCAGGTCGGTCCGCTTCCCAAAGTGTCATCAAGTCGACAGGAAACGTTTCCAAAGTTTCCCCAATGCACCTGAGGTTGTGGGGAGGGGGGCGAAATATTACTTGGGGGGCGGGGGTGGTTTGGATTTTTTTATTTCTTGAAAAAAATGGCCTTATTTTTGGGGGTGGGGGGGTAATTGTCCGCTGATTTTGTTCTTAAAAATGTCCTTTTCAAAAGTTTTTGCTGTCCCTTCCAAAATGGTCTTCATTGTTTTTTTCTTCCAAAACGGTCTCGAGAATCATGTGGTTTGTTTTCCGTAAAGGTCGTCTTGATTTGGATGTTTTGATTTTGGCTTTTGAATCTTCCCACGAGGTCAGCCATTTTGTTCCCCCCCCATTGCCGTCGTTGGTTTCAACAGGTCGGAGTCATCGATTTCTCCATGTACCTCAAAGACGGCGGCCACAGTAGCAAGAGCGCAGAAGGGTGAGTCGGCAGCGCGGCTGCTTTCTAAGTCTCGGAAGCGTACGGAGCGCTCTTATTTCCGCGCCGCCCGAAGACGGCCGCGCTTCCCGCGACGGAGGGGCGAGTTATGGGAAGAACCGGCCCTGATGTTGTTTTGTGTCAAGCAGTGACGGTCAGATCACCGCCATACTGGATCAGAAGAATTACGTGGAGGAGCTCAACAGACATTTGAGGTTTGTCACGCAAGGGCCCCATCTTCATTTCGGAAAGCCGCCAAATCACAACGCTCAAACGTGCGTGCGTGCGTGTGTGCAGCGCTTCAGTCAATAACCTTCAGGCCAAAGTGGATGCGCTGGAGAAGTCCAATACCAAGCTCACCGAAGAGGTGAGACCACCGGTTGGGCTGAGTCCCCGCTGTTCCCGCTCTTCTCTCAATCAGCGCAAATTTGAAAGCATCCTTACCGTAACCAAACAAACGGAGTCTTTTCAGGCACTTTTACAGCTCTGTGGAAGTAAGTGGCGATTATTTTTGATCGCCGAGGAGGGGTTGTTGTTTTTTGGTAACATTCTGCATTCTTTGGGATGCATTTGCTCATTTCATTCAGTGAAGGACTCAAGCAACAAACGACTCTGTTTGGGATGTGGTTTTTTTTTGCAGGCCTGCCGCGATGGAAAAAAAATCATAGGCAACAAATGTTGACTCCACTTTTCGAGATGGATTTTCTGTGCACTGATACTAAAGCTGCCCTTTGTTTTTTTTATCTCCCAAACATCCGGTTGCCATAATAATCTGAATATAGTTAGTGATATTTATGAAGTAAGGGATTATTAGTATCTTTTTTTTTTTTTTTCTGAAAGGTCTGCGCTGTCAATTCCAGTGCACACCAAGTCTGTATTGTGCAAGCTTTTCGAGGTCCAACTCCTAAAGTGAAAATATCTGCAAAGCCGAATGTGCTCGGGGGAAGGAAAAAAAAGTCATTCAGCCTCTAAAATACATTTCAGGACACACAAAAGCGTCCCCGATGACAATTTGCCATTGAGCAGTGTGATTTATTTGTTTTTTAAATCATTGTGCTCCTCACCTTGAATTTGGGAATTTCTTTTGTGCAGCTGGCAGTGGCCAACAACAGGATCATCACGCTCCAAGAAGACGTGGAGCGGGTGAAAGAGGAGAGCTCGTATCAGCTGGAGTCCGGCAGGAAGGTGAGCCGCCACTTTCGGCCACTTGCTCGTCCTCTTATTATTATGATTAGTATTTTTTCATTTATCCCCCTCCTGTTGTTTCCGTGCATTTTCCGGCGACGCAGGCGCTGAGAAGCGACTCGGCCGCGTCCGACGGACCGGCGCTCGGCGAAACGCGCCGGCAGCTCAGGGAGGAGACGCTCCTTCGCCTGGTGAGCGGGCAGAACATTTGAGCGATTCACATCACTTTGTCCTTTGAGTCCTTGTATTGGTCGAAGCGCTACAACAGAGAGAAAATTCACTCCATTCAAATTCAAAAGGTTATTTGATGACAGCGTTCAACTGGGAAATTTGAAACCGAGATGGCAACGTTTTTGACACGGATTTCAAGAATGTCCCAAATCCTTTTGCCCCCGCGCGATCGCTCCCACTTTCATCCTCTTGGTGGCGCAGGACGTGGAGAAGGAGCTGGAGGTGCAGATCGGCATGAAGCAGGAGATGGAGCTGTCCATGAAGATGCTGGAGAAGGACGTGTGCGACAAGCAGGACGCGCTGGCGGAGCTCCGCCAGCAGCTGGACGACCTGCGCGTCATCAACCAGCAGCTCAGCCACAAGTCGCAGGTGCGGCGCCAAGTGACGCCGCCGCGGATTTGTTTGCGGCGCGCCTCGGCACTTGCGGGGCGGACGCTTCGCTCCAACCGCCGCAAGTCGGTCGAGCGAGACGGCCCGCCTTTCGAATTCCCGGTCGGGGCTCCTTTGTTTCAGCCAAACGTCTATCGCCCGCGTTTGTTCACGCGGAAGACCACCTCGGTCTTTGCCTTTGCGGTCGCAATGAAGTGAAGGCGCTGAGGGGATTCCTCCAAATGTTCTTCTTGTTCCCCCTCAGAGCGCCGACGCCAGCTCCAAGCAGAAGAGCGACGCCGTGGCCCGGCTGGAGGACAAAATCAGCCAGATGTCGGGCACCGTCAAACAGCTGGAGAGCAGGTGAGCAGCGGCTCCGCACCGCACCGCATCGCCGGCGCCGGCGCCAGCAGCTGATCCGTGTGCTGAAAACTCTCCTGTTGTCTCCCTTCACCGCCTGCTCCTTTTTTTTCCCCCCCACCACCTGCGACCCCCCC
The DNA here is from genome assembly GCF_001891065.2 of Hippocampus comes. Taxonomy (NCBI): domain Eukaryota; kingdom Metazoa; phylum Chordata; class Actinopteri; order Syngnathiformes; family Syngnathidae; genus Hippocampus; species Hippocampus comes. Next base: position 145,279 of record NW_017805487.1, on the reverse strand, counting down.
CCCATTTCACTTTTAAACGACGCGCTTAGCGAGAAACATTTGGTGAAGCAGGCCAGGAGCCTCAACTCGGCCGCAGGGAAGCTCCTGCAGCTCCAGCAGTAGCCCCGCGCAAACAGAGAAATAACCAAATTCGGGAGCTCCCCTTTCCACCTTTCTATCTTTCTTTCTTTCCTTCCTTCCTTCCACCGACTTCCAGTAAAGCGGACTACTCAATGCATCGTGAAGGAAATCATCATCGTGTTGGCCCGCGTGCTACGTTCTTGTTGTCAGAAGTGCGCCAGTGGCAGAAAGCCCGGCCGGCCCTTTCTGGCTTTTCCAGCTGTATGTTAACATTTGTCCGTGTAAGCGTTCGGCTAATAAAACGATGGAGCGAAAAGCAGCCGACTCCCTGACATACTCTTGGCTTCGGATGGCGTGGAGGCTGAAGAGCCCATTTCAAAAATCATCAGAAATGGCAAAATAGAAAAAGGTTTGCCACAAATCCCTCGTCACAGAACGTCAAGCTAGTTTTGTCACCAAATAGGATCCATTTTTAGGAAGAACTTTTTTTTTTTCCTAAGAACAAGTAGAATAGAAAAAAAAAACCAAAGAACAAAATGAAAGTGAAATTGCATTCTCATTTGTATTCCGAAAAGTCAAACCAAAAGCTTTTTTCTTTTTTTTTTTTTTAAATATGAACGTCGTTCTCCTCGGGGCTTTTTCTTATCTTACTTGCTGCAAATGCCACAAAAGCATTTTCAGCATTCCTCTCTTGCGCAAAGTATTTGACCAATCTCGCTCAACTTCCAGCATTCCGAACGGGCTTCCACATGGTGCGCATTTTCTAAGTGGCTGCTGTTTGAAGCATTCCGCATTTCTGCGGGGAGACTGGGGGGGATCAACCTCGTTCCCATAATTCCGCTCGGTTAATTATTATATTATCCCACATCCTCCGTTCCCAAAGTTGCGCTTCCCATTGCGGGGAATTCCCTTCATTGACCGCCTTTGTTTTCAGTTGTTTTCTTTTCCTTGAAAGTTGTTTTTGCATCCCTCCATCACCGCGGCCAACCCCCCCAAAACAGATGCAAGCAGGCCGAGCGCGAAAAGGAGGCGGCGCTGGAGGCCAACCGCCTCTTCAAGCGCGAGTTTGGGGACAAGATCGAGGGCCTGGAGGTGGAGCTGGAGCGGCTGCGGAGACGCGGGTAAGAGAGACGGACGCCGGTGCCCGCGGAACTCGGGACGACGGGTGGATTTGCCCGTCACGTCAAATTGCCCGTGCCCGCCTCCCGCTAGGTCCGCCCCGGAGACGGAGCTCAGGGAGGAGCGAGAGCGCCGCTCGGCCGACGCGCGGCCCCCGGACCTCCCCCGAGTACACCCGCACTCGAAAAGCGCAACGTGCCGTGCGGCTCTCGCCTTTGTTGCTTGACGAGGCTTTCGTGTTGCAGCCCCCCTCGGGATCTCCGGCAGTGACGAAGGACCCCCGAGTGGCGGCGGAAGACAAAAGCGGCCTCGACTCCAGCTTGTGTGTACTCTCCACGACATGCTAAAGTGCCTTTGAAACTCCCCAGTTATACAGTATTTGCATCTCCTTAAGGTCCTTCCGCCCGTCCCATGATGACGACGAACAGGTCCGTGCTTGTGTTTTCTATGTACTTTTTTTTTGTGTGTGTTGAAGATTGCATATATATATTCGTGCACTTTTGAAATTTTAGATGTATTTTTACGCATTTATATTTGTTTTTTTTTTTTGTTTGTTTTTTTGTATGATGTACTTTTTGATGCTTTTTTTTCAAGTGGAATGATCATGTATTTTTTTAATATTTGATGTACTTGTCTTTAGATTTTTGGGTGGGGAGCCGGGGGGGCTCATTTCTGTTCATTTTTCGATGGTTCTTTTTCTCACCTCTCCCTCTCCCGCCATTGAAATCCCAAGAAAGAGCAAACGTGGCGAGCTTTCTTTCGCCCAGCGCCCTCGTTTTGGTCACCCCACAAGATTTGTCAAGAAATGCTCTGTTGCGATGACGACGATAAGGAAGCGTCAAGCGGGAACGCGCGTCGCGTCGCTGTTGGATTTACTGTCCGTTTCTGTGCAGGAGGAGCCCTCGGCGGACGTTGGCGAAGCTTCCGTGTGCGGCATATGCGAGCGGGAAGACTCCCTCCTCGAGACAAAGGTACCGACGTGACAATCTGAGAGGGGGGGAAAATGGAACCGGATGCATCGACCCCATCTACTTCTTGATTCTTTGAAAAGGTTTTGCCCAAAGACACGTTTCCAAATATCGATCTTCTGACCCCAAGGAAGGTTTCGAAGTGGCTGTTCTCACAGCGCACTTGTCGAAATGATCTGCTTCCTTGGCACCAAGATGGCAGCAAATGATTTTTTTATTTATTTATTTTTTGCTTTTGACTCATTCATTTTGATTCGGTCTGTGGCAGAGACCCTTGCTGATTGGGTATAAAGAACAAAAAAAACAAATGTTCAACTTCTTGTTAGAAGCCAAGTGCAGCTGCATCCCTAAGAAGATGGCAGGCATCATTTTTGTCTGTATTCGTGACGACTGAACGGCGAATCCGCAAGGGTTTATTCTTGACTTTCAAAGCCCGTAAAATCTTCTCCGCTGATGCCATTTTGTATTTTTTCAGAGACGGTGCAAGAACTGCGGCGGCGCGTTCTGCGAGGGCTGCGTGGCCAACGAGCTGCCGTTGCCGTCCTCCATCTTGCCCGAGGTGGTGTGCGCCGCCTGCTACGCGCTCTTACTTCAGCAATACGCTTCCACGTCGCCGGCGTAAACCTCAAAACGCCGGCGCTCGCCTGCTACGACTGGAACTGCAACGTGCATTTTATTTTTTTTCATCTCCTCTTCGTGGACAGCTCCAGCCAAACCTGGTGATGTATTCCAGAGCCGTCATAAACCTTCAAACAAAAGCAAATCCGCATCTATTTCAACGCAGATGTTACGACGCAGTTTTGCTCGTTGAATGCCAACACAGTCTCAAATGCCATTGGCGGGCTAAAGGTTTGCCGGGAATCGCAAACTTTCAAGCGGCGCCCACTTTAACCCGCACGCAACACGGCGACTACTGCCGTTACGTCGACCGCGCTTGCGTTCCGCCGCGCGTGTTCGGTCGGGCTCGGTGCCGCCAGGCATGTTGTCGGCGCAACCGGCTCCGACACTCGAGGCGTGCGACCCGCTTGCAATTTGAAATCTTTTGGAAGATCTACCGTGTAGCGAGGGAGCACCGTATCGCCAAAAAAAAAAAAAAAGGTGCCATTTTGTGTCATGGGGACATTCACAGAGATGAAACCGCTAACTCCAAGGAGGTGCGCTTTTCTGCCTTTTTGGAGCTGCTTCCATTGAAGAAGATACACCTTTGAGTTTTCTCTGAAAACACGTCTCTCTAACCCAGAAAAAAGAAAGGTTTGACTTCATTCAAAGCATGCAGCGCTAAATTGCAGGAATGAATAGATTTGATCGGAAAAATGGAGCTATTTTTAGGTGTGTCTTGGTTGTTTTGTTCAAAAGAAATATCCACCAAAGTCATCATTCTTAGCTGGGGAAAAATATTAAATTGTTTGCAATCCATTGCTTTGGGTTTTTTTGAACTCGTGCTCAATTTGTTGTTGTTCAAACTTGTGAAAAGAATTTAAAGCATGCATTGTCACATTTGTGGATTCATTTTTGTGAAATCAAAATTTGGAGACGCATGCTTTAAAAAAATCTTTTTAAGTCAAATGATTTGGAGATGGACGCCCAGACAAGGATCCAATGAGCGCTTTGCAAGAACTCGAAACGCGGATGTGTTGACACCAGGAGTGGTTTATTGTTTGAGGCCGTACTTCAAGAAAAAAGATGACAAAAGAACACGTTAGCATCAGGAGGAGGAAAGTGGCCAATCGAAAAAGAGAAGGGAACCAAAGTTGTTCACCTACTTTAGCTTCCCCTCCCGTTCACCTTTTGTCGTCGGGCACCGAATTGAGGAACAGCTCAATGTATCGATCACCTAAAAAACAAACAAACCGCCCAACGTTCAGCACATGCAAGGAGCTCCTCCAGCCGCACGGGTTCCACTTCAAGCGTGAGGCGACAAATGAACATTCGCCGCGACGAAAGCGTGAGCGATCCGAAGGGGCCCGGTTCCCGTCGCTCCTCAACGTGGAGCGCGCGGCAGCAGATGAATTCGTGCCGCCGCAACGACAAGGGAGCGGGCTTGACTTTCTTTGACTCACCTATGTACATTCTGTCTTTGGACATGGCCGCCACGGCGTCCCGATGGCCGGCAAAGTAAACGTCGGCCTCGCCGCTCGGCCTGCCGTCGGGCCCCAGGTCCAGGCGGATCCTGGACACCGCCAGCGGGGCGAAGAACTGGAAGGGTGACGGAATCAATCCGCTGGAAGAATAATCGAGCCGGCCCGACCCAAACGGGGGATTACCTTGACGACGTCCTCTCCGGACACGTGGAAGGGGAGTCCTCTCAAGTGGACCTGGTGCGAGCGGTCGGGCGAAGCAGGAGGGACCGACGCCGCGGCTGAGACCAAGGAGAGCACGACGCACGCGTTGAGTCTTACGAGTCATTTCGAGCTCAACATTCGACAAGTGTAGAAAAGCATCCATCCTTACTTGAAATGACAGGCAAATGATCTTTTTTTTAGCATTATAAGGTTTGACTCCAATAATTAAGGATGACGGCTGAATCGTGGATTTTTAAAAATGAGCGATGATTTTTTTAATCAAAATAAACGGATGACTTTTCTTGTTTGATAAAAGAACATGGAAAATGCGGGTTGTTGAGTGGATGGATTGTTTAGTTTTTTTCCCCCGTCAAATTTGATGGAGAAGACAAATTGAAATGAAGGATGGAGGGAGAGGATGCCCTCTCCCTTTTGTCTTGGGAGGCAGACAGTCCAGTTTCGGCCGCTACAGAGTATGCCTTACTTCGCTTCCTGACAATTGAATGTGACTTGATTTTGTTTTGGTTTTTTTTCCCTTCTTTGTTGTCTGCTGCAACGTGCACGCGGGCCAATTGATGTTGCTGCAAAGTCCCGCTTCATTGGGAGCGCAAATGTGACACGATCCCGAGCATCACGTCGATTTGCGATCCGGACGGCAAAGCGTCAAAAGGAATCGAAAGGTTGTCACCGGGTTTGTCGGGTGCGAGGCCAACTCTCTTCCCGGTCGGTGTTTCCCGAGCGCTCTGCGAAGGCTTCCTCCATTTGGAATGAACCTCTCGGCCGCTGCTGGGAAACACTTCGATGTATCTGTCGCAGGAAGAGACGAGAACAAAGCGACACCGCAACCTGAATAAGTTGGAGTGCATTTTCACCATTGTAAGGCCGCTCCAAAAACGTCCGCTCGGATTTGAACAGAAAACGTCCCGTGTTCTCTGGGCGGGAGGCGTCGGCGCGGGAAGACGCGCCCTGCGCCGAGCGAGGGTCGGCTCGGAACGCCTGACCTGTTCCCGATGAGCTGCCTGTCTCTGAGCAGAGCCGCGTCGGCCGCTTCCCGCGAAGAAAAGCGCACCAAAGCCTCCCCCGTCCTTCTCCCTCTGCTATTCATCACCATGGTGACGCCGTTCTCTGCCAGCTCCAACCCTGAGAAGACACCCAACGCGCTTGTCACCCGCGTGCCGAGGCGCACGGGATCGGCCTCCCCGTACCACAAAAGAAGCGCCGGATGTCGTCCTCGGTGCAGGCGAAGGGGAGACCTCGGAGCCGCACCGCCTGCGAGTCGGGGGTAAGCGAGGCCGCTTTCTTCAGGAGGCCCTCGGCGTCGCCGTTTGTCACCTCGTACACTGGGGAGGAAAAAAAAAGGCCACCTCCATCCAATTTAAGAGCTCACCTTCACCTCATGATTAGTTAGTCGACAGGATGACGCGAAAAGCGCTCAGACCACATTCTCCAAGCCTTTGACAAGGTTGTGTCTCGTGAGCGTAGAAGGGTTTTGAATTGTTCTTTTTTTTTTTTCCCCGTCTGCCTCTGTGTCGGAAGGAAGCGGAAGGCTGAATCGAACCTTCCACGTAGCGAGGACCGAGGTACTGCCGGTGCTTCTCCAGCGCTTTGCTCACATCCTCCTCATGCTCCATCTCCACAAAGGCGCGTCCCGACGGCCTCCCTTGGTGGTCCGCGGTCAGGTGCACGCCCGACGGGCCGTCGCGGATCTCACAGTCTGGATACACAATGGGGACTCGCGTCACTTTTCTGCTTATGATATTGAATGGCCGATTTCCCTTCAAACCGAGTCAGAAAAGGAAAGACGTACTCGACGGTCTGCTCGAGCGAGCGGCGACAAGTAACAAAAGGACCACCTTGTGCCTCCATTTGGGAGTTGCCGTTACCTGAGAAGAAGTGCACGAGGTCCAGGGCCGTGCATGACCACGGGAGGCCGATCACTTGCACAATGTACACCTCCTTCCGCTTGGTGGGCGCCGTGTCAGACTGGTAGGCCGGAAGAGGGGGATATTCTTCCTCACATGGTGCCTGGAACCCGAGGAGGATGGACAAAATAATGAACAAGCACAAGTGGCAGAAATTTTCTGGCTCTGTACTCACAAGTACACATACAGTTGTGTTAAAAAAAAAAAAAAGTCAAATTCCTGATACAACTTATTGTCAGTAAAAAAGTGGAAAAAGGACAGACTCTGATATTCACATTTAAAAAAAATAAAATAAAATCCTCATAACTCATGTCATGTAAGGCTCGCGAGCGTACACGCACATAAGGCGCACACAGCCACGACATGATGCGCGCGCACACCAACACGCACGCTACTAAATCCTGCTACTACTAATAGCCTGCAAATAGTTTGTCAAATGCAAAATGGTTCCACTGGTGATGTTTGTACATACAGAACATTGTTTTCCCATCAAAAGCACATTTGACTTGTTTCTGTTGGTATTTGATCAAAGAAAATCTCTTCAGATGTTTGAGGGGTCACTAAGGCAAACATTCTTAGCATAAAAGAAATGGTTTCACAAAAGGCTCATTTTCTGTGGGATTCTGATCCAAACTGGGTGGCGTGAGTGAAACCGAACCACGTGCTTCTGCTGATGACTAAAACAATGGTCTGAGGTTGGAAAAAAAACCTGCATTTGCGATGAAAGAAAAGAGTCTAATCTTTCGTATTTCTTCCCATAGTCGCCCCAAGTCAATAGTGTGCTGGCATCCAAAGCGTTCGGACTGTATTCTACAGCTCTATTCAAAGGACCCGTGTCCCGTGACACTGCTGACCTTGCTGCACAGGAGACGCCGGGTGGTCCTCTCGACGGCGACGCACTGGAAACGATCCGAGCGCCGAAGAGAAGCAGCCGTCCGGGTCGCGGAAGTCCAAGTGGCCGCGCATCTGGTGGTGGTCCGGTGGCTCAGCGCCGCCACGCAGCCTTGGAGTAACGTCAACACGGACCTGCTGCGAGCACTCATGCTCGCCTCGATTCAGGCCGAGTATTAAACCAAGTCGAGCCTTAATATTACGCGGAATATGTTCCTACAACGCACAAGCATATGCCATTGATGAAGAGACGCCGTACAATCGCTGGGCTGAACGTGCTCACGCGAATCAATGCGTCAAGGACGGCTCACCAAACCTCGCAGGGCCAGCGGTGTCATACTTTCGATATCCAGTCCCGTATTCAAAATAAAATACAATTAGTAGAATGACCACTCAACCCCCCCCCCCCAAAAAAAAAAGCCAGGTGCTCTAACTTGTGTACCTGTACATTATAGCTTTAATTCCCTCCCAGTCAAATTAGAAACAAGAAAGAATCCACCGTATTGCGTATCCTTCGTGCAACGCCTGCCTCGTTAATAAGCATACTTACTTTTATTTTGAATGTGTACGATCACAAAATAATACTTCCGTTTGACTTCTGGTCAGCGCACTACTTCTGGTGTGTCACAAGAACACGCCGCGTTTACACCGCCACCTAGAGGCCTGGATGCTTCGTGAAAGAGCCCAATTCGACATGGTACGACTGATGAAGTTGTTTTTGATATTGTTGCACAAATGGTTGATGGTTGAAACTCGGTCGTCCATGTACCGAGGAACCCTATCAACTCATTTTCAATAAGATGCAATTAATTGGGCCTTTGCATTGAAGTGTTTTTTATACGTATACGTGGATATGATGAGACAACGTGATGGACTTTAGTCGTTTACTTGAGCGCTGATATTTTTGTGACCCTTTTTTTTTGGACGTGGGATGGATGGATAAAATAGTGCAAGAATAAAACCCCACAAAACAAAAGTAAGTAAAGTAAATGGGTGGGGAGAGCCCCAAGATAGCGAAGTAGGACGTTGTGTTGTCGTTGATCTTCTTGTCAGCCAACCTAACTGAGTCGACGCGCCCGGAGCACAATGGAGGCGGGGGAACGCCGCGGTCCAAGGCGATGATGGGATTTC
>NW_017805487.1:126126-132437 GCF_001891065.2 Hippocampus comes | reverse complement strand
CCCCCCCCCCAAAAAAAAAAGCCAGGTGCTCTAACTTGTGTACCTGTACATTATAGCTTTAATTCCCTCCCAGTCAAATTAGAAACAAGAAAGAATCCACCGTATTGCGTATCCTTCGTGCAACGCCTGCCTCGTTAATAAGCATACTTACTTTTATTTTGAATGTGTACGATCACAAAATAATACTTCCGTTTGACTTCTGGTCAGCGCACTACTTCTGGTGTGTCACAAGAACACGCCGCGTTTACACCGCCACCTAGAGGCCTGGATGCTTCGTGAAAGAGCCCAATTCGACATGGTACGACTGATGAAGTTGTTTTTGATATTGTTGCACAAATGGTTGATGGTTGAAACTCGGTCGTCCATGTACCGAGGAACCCTATCAACTCATTTTCAATAAGATGCAATTAATTGGGCCTTTGCATTGAAGTGTTTTTTATACGTATACGTGGATATGATGAGACAACGTGATGGACTTTAGTCGTTTACTTGAGCGCTGATATTTTTGTGACCCTTTTTTTTTGGACGTGGGATGGATGGATAAAATAGTGCAAGAATAAAACCCCACAAAACAAAAGTAAGTAAAGTAAATGGGTGGGGAGAGCCCCAAGATAGCGAAGTAGGACGTTGTGTTGTCGTTGATCTTCTTGTCAGCCAACCTAACTGAGTCGACGCGCCCGGAGCACAATGGAGGCGGGGGAACGCCGCGGTCCAAGGCGATGATGGGATTTCCGTCGCCAGCGAACGCGACACGTCGGAGGGAGAGGCCGCTTGTTGACATGAGCCCCTGAGCGGCTTTCAAGCTAGCTCGTCCGCATCTTAGTTAGCGCCGCAGCGCGACAAGTTGTCGGGAGACAGACAGCCCGACGGACGGCCGCGATCTAGTGAGAGAACCGGTGTCGGTGTCGGTGTCGGTCTGCGCGTGGCTGTGCGTTGCTGCCGTCTAGGCCACGAGATCTTGGCTTAGCTTGCGAGTTATGTTGACGAGATAAGATCGACGGGATAAAGTTGCTCTTCGGGGCGGGGGAGCGGCAAGAGCAGCAGCAGCAGCAGCAGCAGCAGCAGCAGCAGCAGCAGGAGGAGGGAAGCGACATGGGGAACTGGCCGTGTTGGGTTTGCCAAAAGCGGCGAGTTTAGAATCAACGCGGGGCTGGGGGCGGGGGCGATGTAGTGAGGAAGCGGACACTGCCTGGAGCGTATCCACCGGAGGACCTCTTCATTTGAAATCACGTTTCCGGAGAAAAGTGGGAGCTGTCAAAGTCGAGTCAGGGAGGGAGGGAGGAAGGGGCGGGGGGCGTTAAGCTAGCAGCGAGCTAGCTGGCTCGCCGCACCGCTGGCTGCTAATCTCTCCAAGTAAGTGGTTGACCTCTCACCACAAATCACCTCCACTTCTACTCCTTCAACGCCATATAAGCTGCGAAATTTCAGCTGTCAAAAAAAGGCGATTTCGCTGTGACGCCACCTAGCACCGACGACCACGCCGACGCGTGCTTGCTTAGCGTAAAGGTGACCTGCCTCGGCTTCATTTGTCCTGTTTCTTACGTTTTAAGGTCCACACTGGGTCACGTTGACAGTTGCGTTTTGAAGCTAGTGTTTGGCACGCCTGCCTGCCTCACGCTCACACGGCTTCCTCCCATCCCTCCGTGATCTGCTCCGCTTCTCCTCAAGAGGGTGGCGGGCGTGCCGGAGCCTATCCCGGCTGTCTTCGGGACACCCTAAACCGGTCGCCAGCCCATCGCAGGGCACGCACGCATGCACAACCAACCGTTCGCGCTCACACCTCGGGACAATTCGAGCTTTCCGTTAACCTGCCATGCATGTTTTTTGGGAATATGGGAGGAAAGCGGAGTACCCGCAGAAAACCCACACAGGCACGGGGGAGAACATGCAAACTACATACAGGAAGGCCATACTTGTGTGTGTACACACACACAGTCTACTTCCATATGTACATACACATGGTGCACGTGTGCGCACTTTGAACGATTGCAAAGTTGGTGCTAATTGGAATTCATTTACTTTTCAAAGTGCAAAAGAAGTCCCAAACGCGGTTGTCGCGTATTGCTGTGTCATTTTGCAAACGGAGACGCGTCCCGATGCAGGCACACATCGCCAAGCGATTCTCCGGAATCACTTTGAACGGCCGCTCAGAACGAATGTCTTTGTTGCAAAGTTTGATGCTCCGGAGGACAAACGGGACTGAAAATGCATCTTCGGGGTGTCTACGAAGCCGCGTCCCATTTGGAAAGCGAGCCAAGGATGCGGCCGTTTCTTGGGGAGGGCTGAAATGATGCGACGCGGCGCCGTTTGTTTTGGGTGTTTTTTGCCGCCGTCGGCAAAATGGATTTCCTGCGAGTAAAAGATTGCGCTAGTTGCTTCGAGCAAGAGTCGAAAGGCGCGCCGAACGTCCGCGTGGGTCTCCGGCGAGCCTTATGGTGCCGAGGCGCAGTTTGACGCGGGAAGGATTTCACGGCGTATGTCTCTGAAATGCCAACTGAGGATGAGAAGCACGCTCGCCGGAAGCGACTTTCCGCTCGGGCTGTTCTTTCCGAAGACTTCTGTGGTCGTTGGCGTCGTTTGCCAGTCCAAATGTTCCGCCTCCATTTGACCCGCATCTTCACACTTGTTTTGAATGTTGCCTTGTTCCTCTTTTCTTTTCCGCAAAATGAAGTCAACGTTGCCTTCTTACTCTTTTTTTTTTTTTTTTTCTTGTGAAGGCAAGCGCAGCGAACTTTTTGTACGTATTTGACCAATCGGAGGCCGTCAAATTCTGCAATGATTTCACAACTCCTGTGATGAAAGATGATCACCCTTTCCAAGATCAATATTTAGAGGCGATACTCTCGCAGGGATCACAAATCAATTTCTCCCCATTTTTTAACCTCCCCCAAGGCTGCTCTGTAACGTGTTTGGCTAGTTGCGCACAGTTCCATAAAGCGTGCTACTTTATTGACGGCGGTGATTTGGAACAACGTTCAGGATGAGCCAACGTTTGGTGTTGTTGAGCTGAAGGTCTCGTGCGGAAATTCTCTCCTTGAACTTTTTTTCAGTGGACCTGGTTGAGGAGCGGCCCTCGGCGCCATGAGCGGACCCACAAAACCGTCCGAAGAAGCCGAAGCCGGGAATCGAGTTCTTTCCCCAATTCAATCTCTTTTTTTCTTTGTTTGTTTGTTTGCCAATCGCACCGACCGAAGGTGGCACGTTGCCGATGGCCTCTCGGCAAGCCGCGGACGCGCGTCCCGCCGCGCACCAACGCAACGGGAGCGCCCGTCGGGAGTGTCCGGGCAGGAACCGGGCCGCCGTTCTCAGGCTTCACTTGTATCACAGCGTCCGGGGAGAGCCCGAGCGCGAGTTCCTGGCCTACCCGGCCGGCCGTTACGTGGCCGAGGAGCTGTGCGTCGACGCCGCCAAAGCGTGCGGTGAGTACCGACGCCGAAGCGGCGCGGCGTATTGCACGCGTATCTCCCCGAGGGCCGAACGGCGGATCGCGTTCGAAGCGCCGGCGCCACGTAGCGGAACGCGGGCCGCGTATTTGGGAAAAGAAGCGCGTTGAATTGAAAGTCGGGGTGCGCGAACTGTGGCGCCGAAGCGAGGCCAAAGACGGTCGGGCCGGGGGAGGCGGGCCTTGACGGGGTGCTTGTGCGGCCGCAGGTATCTCGCCGCTCTACTTCAGCCTCTTCGGCCTGTTCAGGGAGCGAGACCGCCTGTGGTTGTCGCCCAGCCACCTTTTCCAGCTGGACCGCTCGGCCTCCGAAGACGTGTTCTTCCGAATCAGGTAGCCGGCCGCGACGGCGCTCGCCGGCGGGTTCCGAGCGGGCCCCCGTCTCACGTCCCCCGCTTGCAGGTACTACTACCCCGGCTGGTACGGCGCCGGCGCGTCCCGGGCTTATCGCTACGGCGCGGCCAAGGGCTCGGAAAGCCCCGTGCTGGATGATGACGTCATGTCGTACCTCTTTTATCAGGTGAGTGCGCTCGGCCTCTTCCGCCTCGCCGTTTGCACGTTGCCTGTTGCCTGGGGGGGCAACGAGCGGACGAGTCATCCGATGGTGTCGTCGTCTTTGGCCTGTCTGTGGCATTTTGCATTGCAATTAAGCTTGTGGCCATTTGAAAAGATTTTTTTGTGTGTGTGTGTGTGTGTGTGTGTGTGTGTGTGTGTGTGTGTGTGTGTGTGTGTGTTTAAATCACATTGTGTCACGTCATGTAGTTGTAAATGCAATAAAAATAATAACATTGTCATACTATGGAGGTGTACATGGTATTTGTACAAGATTATGACAATGAATTGTAGTCATACCATTTAGATCCTTCATAGCTTGAGTTCCAACTTAAGGCTCTGAATTTTTTATTTCTATGCACCTTTGTTGTATTCCTTTTTTTTCTACCTCTGAGTGAATGGGAATCCTGTAGTGCTTTCTAAAAACTTTCTGCAGCTTACCAGACGTCTTCCCCATGGCTGTGATATATGAGAATGCTTGACGCAAATTCCACTTAACTCTTGTTTCCTTGATGTCAAATGTTGTATGATGACAGAGAAACCCTGTTGCGAATTTTTCTCAAAAATATCAGCGAACTCCCATCCTGAATAATTTGCTATGAAATGTACTCAGCCTTTTTATCAAAATGCACTTCCCGAAACCCGCCAAAAGTGTGGTTTTACCAATCGCTCACATATTCTCCCACATCTCATTCGCACAGTGTTCTCCCCTCGCCTTCATTTGCATCATCCTCCATTCGCCTGATGAATGGTTGTCCCAAACACACATTTACAGGAAGCCAAATGCGTCAGCCAAATTCTGAACAGACAAGCAATGAGCAGATGGTCCCCACCCTGCCATGCTCCCCCATTCAAAGCCCCTGTCATCACAGTCAAAGGTAACAATAAAAGGTCTGTGGACACATACTTTAGTGTTGGCACCCTGAAACAAGCTCAGTCAACTAGCTTCTACAGTGTTTCAGCAATACTCTTCAGCAATGCTTGGTCCTATTCATCAATACAATTCTTTTTTTTTTTTACTCCAAATTGTTCACATGTAATTATGGTCTAACATGACAAGGATAGCATTAAAACGGAAAAGCTTTTTTTTTCTCTTTTTTTTAAATACAGACTACAGGTAACTGAAAATAACCTAATGTGCATCCCCGACAAGAAATTTGTGATGAAACATGATGCTCATTGCTGTCAGCTACTAACTTCTCAGGATTTAACCGAAAGTTTGCAATGCTCTAATTCCACCCTTCTGGGATGGTGATGGCTCGGTTCTTCGTTTGGGAGTGTGGCTGGGGGTTTCTGTGTCTCAATAAATATGCATTAGTCTATTCTGCCCACAGGCTCATGTGGCTCATGTTTGCAGCCAATCTCGAGCTCATAACTCTTCCTGAATTTACTAATTGAATTCCACGCTGATGCCAGAATTCCAGGGGATTGCACTCTCTTTCCTCTAACGTGCTGGCCTTTGAGATGGCCACACTAATCCACCAGGGGAAAAGGGGGGAGTAGATGTGCTGCTCGACTATGATAGTCCACGGCCCCGTCTCGTAAGTCCGCCCGTGACGCCGAGCCGCCCGTCGCCGCTCGCCGGCGACGCTGACGGGCCCGCCCGCGTCTCTCCCGGCAGGACGGAGTTTGCCGTCAAGCGACTGCAGCGATGCGCCGACGAGCCCGGCTCGTACCTTTTAAGGTGCAGCCCGAAGGACTTCGACAAGTACTTTCTGACTTTCCCCGTGGAGGGACGCCAAGCACCGAGCGTCGCCCGTCGCCGCTCGCCGGCGACGCTGACGGGCCCGCCCGCGTCTCTCCCGGCAGGACGGAGTTTGCCGTCAAGCGACTGCAGCGATGCGCCGACGAGCCCGGCTCGTACCTTTTAAGGTGCAGCCCGAAGGACTTCGACAAGTACTTTCTGACTTTCCCCGTGGAGGTACGCCAAGCACCGAGCGTCTGAAAATCTCGTCCCGTGCCGTCGAGGCACGAATCGCGCGTTCGGACCTCAAACGCCCCCCCCCCCGTGAAAAGCCGCGCTCTGGCGCGTCAGCCGTCACCTCCCCAACGTAGATCCGCGCAGATGGTTCTTGATGGTCTTTCCCCGTGGAGGTACGCCAAGCACCGAGCGTCTCAAAATCTCGTCCCGTGCCGTTGAGGCACGAAGCGCGCGTTCGGACCTCAAACGCCCCCCCCCGGTGAAAAGCCGCGCTCTGGCGCGTCAGCTGTCACCTCCCCAACGTAGATCCGCGCAGATGGTTCTTGATGGTGGAACACCACCGACTGTCATTTGAAGCCGCGGCGGCCAAACGTGACTCGCCTCGCGACGCGCGGG
>NW_017805487.1:123978-125546 GCF_001891065.2 Hippocampus comes | reverse complement strand
GGCTCGGTGGAGCTCTCCGACTCGCACGAGACGCAGGAGGAGTGCCTCGGTCTGGCCGTGCTGGACATGATGCGGACCGCCAAGGAGAAAGAGATGGCGCCGCTGGACGTCTACCGCGCCACAAGGTGAGCCCATGCCGGGTGGGGAGGGGTGGGGGGGTGTCGGTCCCGGCCGCGCTCTCCGTGTTAACGGGCGCCTCCTCGGCTTCGCACGCAGCTACAAGTCGTTCCTGCCCAAGGGCCTGCGGGCGCAGATCGAGCGGCGCGGCTTCCTGACGCGCAAGCGCATCCGCTTGCGCTTCAAGCGCTTCGTGGAGCGCTTCGGCCGCTTCGGCGCCAGCGCCCGCGACCTCAAGCTCAAGTACCTGATCAGCATGGAGGCGCTGGAGAAGGCCTTCTACACGGAGAGCTTCCGCGTGCGCGAGCCGTCCGGCGGCGCCCGGCTGGTCCTGCTGGTGGCCGCCGACACCGGCGTCCAGTGGTGTCGCCCCGCCGCCAAAGATTCTCCCCAGGTTGGCGCGCCTCGCCGCTCCTCGGACGTCGACGTGCGCGCGGGCGTGTTTTGCCGCTGCCTCGCTTGACTTTGCGCATCTCGTCGGGGCGATATTTGAATCGTCATCGTCGAGCAATTCATTCCGCGTTCTTTTTTTTCTTTTGAAGAAATGCAGAAAAAAGCTTTTTGAAAACAATTCTTTCTATCTGACGAAACAGAATCCAGAAAAACATAAGCCCGACTTTTTTTTAAATTTCTCTTCTTCCCCCAAAATGTTTGTCAACTTGCGAAAGTTGAGCTTTCCAGATTGCGCTATGCCAGTCGGCTAAACGATCCGCTTTGCCGCCAGCCGTCTGTGACTTTTCAAGTTGTCCCCCCCTCCATGATTTGTCCGTCCGGTCTGGACTCCTCCCTCTGTTTGCAGGAGCCGCAGACGGTGTGCGACTTTCCGGAAGTGGTCGACATTAGCGTCAAACAGGCCGGCAAGGAGGCCGCCTCCGAGAGCCGCCTGGTCACCATCAGCAAGCGGGACGGCAACAACCTGGTAATCGCGCCGCGCCGCGCCGCGCCGCCCTTGGAGCGACCGCATTTCAAATCCACCTTGGTTGCTGGGCGACTAAGAGTCCCGCCTGGCCCTTTTGTGAGGATGAAGTCGCACCCGCCGAGGAACGGGGTGATGGCGTTTTGCGCTTCTGCACGGCGGATGCCGTTTGAAAAACAGGACCGAGTCACCCGAATCCCGCGGCCCGACGTAACGCCGCTCCTCACGCATCGGGGGCGACTTGAGATGCGCTCACCTCGGCGGTCGGACGAACGTGACTCGCCCGAGGGCGAGAGCGGTGCGTCTTGCGTTTTTCCCCCGTCACCGGCTGATTGATTTGGCAGGAGCTGGAGTTCCCCGGTCTGGCCGAAGCGCTCTCCTTCGCATCCCTGATCGACGGTCACTACCGGCTGACGGCGGACGCGCATCATTACCTTTGCAAAGAAGTGGCGCCCCCCCGGCTGCTGGAGGCCGCGGCCTGCCGCTGCCACGGCCCCGTCTCGTAAGTCCGCCCGTGACGCCGAGCCGCCCGTCG
>NW_017805487.1:102586-123944 GCF_001891065.2 Hippocampus comes | reverse complement strand
CCGTGAAAGGCCGCGCTCTGGCGCGTCAGCCGTCACCTCCCCAACGTAGATCCGCGCAGATGGTTCTTGATGGTGGAACACCACCGACTGTCATTTGAAGCCGCGGCGGTCGAGCTGCCTTGAGATTCGGTGGACAAACTCGACTCGCTTCGCGATGCGAGCGGACACGCTGAACCGCCGTTCCAAGGCGCCTCTGCTTTTTCTTGCCTTGCGTGACGGCGTTCGACGGCGCTCGGCGTATTCCTTCCTTCGTCGTCATGAGGCCATTCTCTGTGCGACCATGCGGAGCTTCGCCGTACCGCGTTGCACTTTTAAGGCGGCGGCCCGTGCGGATGGGTGCGATCACGTGGAACACCACCGACTGTCATTTGAAGCCGCGGCGGCCAAACGTGACTCGCTTCGCGACGCGAGCGGACACGCTGAGCCGCCGTTCCAAGGCGCCTCTGTTTTTTCTTGCCTTCGTGACGGCGTTCGACGGCGCTCGGCATATTCCTTCCTTCGTCGTCATGAGGCCATTCTCTGTGCGACCATGCGGAGTTTCACCGTACTGCGTTGCACTTTTAAGACGGTGGCCCGTGCGGATGGGTGCGATCACGCGGATGTAAGAATCGCGGTTGGCACGCCGACCTCACGGCTTCTGGGTCCGGCCTCACTAAGACGTCCCATCTCCATCGCGCGAACGGTCGTTTGACCGCCGAGCGGTCCGAGGAGCGCCGGCCGGGCCTCCCGCTCGCTCGCTTTGCCCTTCCGATTTCCACGAGCACGCCGCGACGGCAAGAAAAACGCGGGAGAGCCCTTCGGATTGATTTTGCACGCGCCCTCTGCCAGGTGCGCGGCTCGGTGGAGTACAAACACTGCCAGATCACCAGGTCGTCCGGCGGCGAGTTCAACCTCAGCGGAACCAAGAGGAACTTCGCCAGCCTGAAGGATCTGCTGAGCTGCTACCGAAAGGAAGCCGTGCGCTCCGACAGCTTCGTTTTCCGCTTCAGCAAGTGCTGCGCCCCCAGAGCCAAGGGTGAGTCCCGCGGACGCCGGCCGACCGCGTCGGCTCCCCCTCGCGAAACAATTTCCACGGCGAGATCAACGCGTCCGTCAAGACACTTCAAAACAAAAACTCTGTGCTGGGGTGAAAAAAAAAAAAAAGAAGAAGAGACCGCTGCAGACATTTTTTTTCATCCGGGAGTCATCTCAAAGCAACGTTGGATGGGAAACGATCGAGCGGGATTTGAATTGACTCAAGGAAGGCAAAAAACTGAACTCAGCCCAAGCGCGCTTCTCAGCTTGTGATCTGTCGTTTGTCGCTTTGTTCCCTCGTGGCCACAAAGACGGTCGAGATCCAAACGATATATTGGTGGACTTTTTTTTTTTTTAGAAAAGTCCTGTCTCGTGGTGTGTCGGAGAAACAAGGCGCCCGACGTGCCTCCCTCGCCGTCACTGCATCGACCCAGCGTCAGCCAGATGGTCTTTCACACCATCAAGAAGGAAGACCTGCAGTTTGTAAGTTGCACCAAAACAAATCTACACATCAAGTGTCTGTTGAATTCGGGGCGTTTGTTGTGACCTTGGTCAGACGGAGAGCCTCGGCAGAGGGACCTTCACCAAGATCTTCAAAGGCGTGCGCCAGGAGCTCGGAGACTACGGCCTCGTGCACCAAACCGAAGTGGTCGTGAAAGTCTTGGACCGGGCCCACAGGAACTACTCCGAGGTGACGCCTGCCCGCAAGGGCCTTTTCCTGTCCCAAAAAAAAAAAAACGCACCAAGGGTTGGAACACAAGGGATGGCGCGAGAAGCTCCTTTTTTTTTTTGGGTGGGCGGTCGGTGGGACTTTCTTTCATGTCGTGGTTAAAATGAGTGCCGTCCGTTGTCGTCGTGCACGTCCAAAGTGTTTTGCTTCTCCCGACAGTCCTTCTTCGAAGCGGCCAGCATGATGAGCCAGCTCTCCCACAAGCACTTGCTTCTCAACTACGGCGTGTGTGTTTGTGGCGAAGAGAGTAAGTCAGCGACGCGCACGCACGCACACAAGAGCAACTCCTGTCACCCCCAAGAAAGCTCTTCTCATCTGTAGAAATGCGCCTCGTAGCTTTTCGGCACGCCGTTTGCCGCCAAGCCGGCGTGACTTTTCGCCGCCCGTCGTCTCCCTCAGACATGATGGTGCAGGAGTATGTCAAGTTTGGCTCGCTGGACACCTACTTGAAGAAGAACAACAACTCTGTCAACATCGCGTGGAAGCTGGAGGTGGCCAAGCAGCTGGCCTGGGCCATGCACTTCCTGGTAGGTCGTCTGAGCTGACGTGGGGGGGGGTCAATCCATTTTGTCAGGTCGGCAGAGTCGCATCTCTTCCGTTTGAGCTCGTGCGCCGAATGACGGCTCCGTTTTTCTCCGCGCTGCTGCGGTCGTCAATCGAGGCTGCCCAAAAAGACAAATCAGCAGATGTGGCTTTTGTTGTTGTTGTTGTTGTTTTGCTGCCCAACGTCTAGGAAGAGAAGGGCCTGGTCCACGGAAACGTGTGCGCCAAAAACGTGCTGCTGATCCGAGAGGAGGACCGGCGGCTCGGGAACCCGCCCTTTGTCAAGCTCAGCGACCCCGGCGTCGGCATCGCCGTCTTGCCCACAGACAGTGAGTCTGCACCCGCCTTGCTTTTTGGGCTTTTTTGTTCAGCGCAAACTTGCGACCGCAAGCAGAGTTCATTTCGGTGGGGAAAAAAGGGGACGTGACCGAAGGGAGCGTCGCGACGACGGCGGGCGCGTGATGAGTCCGTGCTCTTTGCGTGCGCGCAGTTTTGATGGAGAGGATCCCCTGGGTGCCCCCCGAGTGCATCGAGGACCCCGCCCGGCTCAGCCCGGCGGCCGACAAGTGGGGCTACGGCGTCGCTCTTTGGGAACTCTGCAGCGGCGGCGAAAGGCCGCTGGCGGCGCTGGACGACTCCGAGGTGACGGTCGAGGGAACCCGCATGGCGTGAGCAAAGGCGCGTTCGCAAGCCGCCGCGCCGACCCTCGGCGGGCACGAGAACGTCGGGCGCCGCTCGCGACCGACCGCGGGCGTCGGCCCGACGACCCGAAGCGAAAAAGGGGACCCGGGTCCAGGTCCCGAGCGGGCCGGCAAAATTGTCTTTCGCTTCCCCCCTAGAAACGGCGCTTCTACGAGGACCGGCGCGGGCTCCCGGCGCCCAAGTGGACCGAGCTGGCCGACCTGATCGGCAGCTGCACCGACTACGAGCCCGCCTTCCGGCCCAGCTTTCGCGCCGTCATCCGGGACCTGAACGGCCTCTTCACGCCAGGTTGCTCGGCGCGCTCGAGTTCTCGGCGGCGGCGTCGTCGCCGCCGGAGATGCCCCAACCCCCTTTTGTTGGCTCCGCTGCCGAGCAGATTACGAGCTGATCGGAGACGGCGACGTCCTTCCCGCCCGGACGGCGGGAGGCTTGGAGAGTCGGGAGCCGGCGCAGTTCGAGGAGAGACACCTGCGATTTTTACAGCAGCTCGGAAAGGTGCGCTCGCGACGGCCCGACTCGGCCGTCTCCGAAGGACGTGCCGGGAGTCGCGCCTTTCGCCGAAAATCAGCCGCTGAAATCGTTGACGGATACCGTGACCGTGTTGAAATCCCGCTCAGAAAAACAGGATACGTCCCCCCGGCCTCCCACCCAACAAAAATGGACCCAAACATGACTTTTAACCGCCGTGACTAAGAAGAAAAGAAGCCCCCACCCCAAACCTCCACCAAAATTCCAGGACCAAACGTGCGACATTAACACCGAAATTGCGACCCGAAACACAAAAGCCGAAATAGGACCAAAAAAATCACCACGAAAAGAAAAATCCTGATGAAACACAACCAAAATCACAATGGCAAAACAGCCAAAAATCCCACCAAAACCACAGCCAAAAATCCCTAAGCAGCGGTCGGACCAAACGCGATCCCCATTTTGACCTCCGCAACACGAAAAAAAGGACCCGAAAATCATGATGCTGTCAGCCTATTGAACTCACCCACCCATTTGATTATTTCTCTACTTTTTCTTCTACTTGATCATTTTGCTGCTGTAAATTGGGAATTTCTCCTTTGTGAGACAACACCTCCTTGCAAAAAAAAAAAACAAAAAAAAAGCCCCCCGCCGCCGTCGGCGCGCTTTTCTTCATGTCGGCATTTGCGTTCCAGGGCAACTTTGGCAGCGTGGAGATGTGCCGTTACGACCCGCTGCAGGACAACACGGGCGAGGTGGTGGCCGTCAAGAAGCTGCAGCACGGCACCGCCGAACACGTGCGCGACTTTGAGCGCGAGATCGACATCCTCAAGTCTCTGCAGCACGACAACATCGTCAAGTACAAAGGCGTCTGCTACAGCTTTCGTGAGCCATCCCGACGCCGCCGCCGCCGCCGCCGCGCACACAAAAGCGCCCACCGCCTGACCGCCATCGCGGACGTAGCGGGCCAGCGAAAATCGCACCCAGCCTAGAGACAAAAATCCAGACGGAAAACCGCGTCGGCGTGCCTCGACCGAAAATGCCAGCTGAAATCTTGAGAGCTAATTCAAAACCACAACTACGAATGAGCCCTCCGTGAGCTCCGCGGGACCGCGGTCGTCTCCCAACTCAGAGAGGTTGGGGGTTCGAACCCCGACGATTGCGACCGTGTCGCAGAAAGGCCGACGGCTCGGGATGCCGCTCGGAAACGGGGCGAGGGGCGGGAAGGGCTTGGAGCGCCGTCCGAGCCAGGCCCCCCCGTTTCCCGTCAGCCGCAATCGCCGATCCGAAGCTGACGGCCCAGTTTTGCCTCCCGGCCAGGCCGTCGCAATCTGCGCCTCGTCATGGAATACCTTCCTTTCGGAAGCCTGCGAGACTACCTGATCAAGAACAAGGAGAGGATGGACCGCCACAAGCTGATGCGCTACACCTCGCAGATCTGCAAGGTGCGCCAGGGCTGGGGGTGGGGGGGGGCCGTGGGTCGGGAGCTCCTTTCGAGTGTCGCCCGCCTGCGCGCAGGGCATGGAGTACCTGTCCGGCAAGCGCTACATTCACCGCGACCTGGCCACGCGCAACATCCTGGTGGAGAGCGAGCGGCGCGTGAAGATCGGCGACTTTGGGCTGAGCAAAGTTCTGCCCCAGGACAAGGAGTACTACTTGGTCAAAGAGCCGGGGGAGAGCCCCATCTTTTGGTCGGTAGCCTTTCCAAAGTCCCGGCGCCGTCCCCCCGGCGGGTCCTGACTGACGCCGGCTCTCCTCCTCCTCCTCAGGTACGCCCCCGAGTCGCTGACGGAGAGCAGGTTCTCCGTGGCGTCGGACGTGTGGAGCTTCGGCGTGGTGCTCTACGAGCTCTTCACCCACAGCGAGAAGAATTGCAGCCCGCCGGCC
Organism: Hippocampus comes; assembly: GCF_001891065.2. NCBI lineage: Eukaryota > Metazoa > Chordata > Actinopteri > Syngnathiformes > Syngnathidae > Hippocampus > Hippocampus comes. The sequence goes on along the minus strand of NW_017805487.1, from coordinate 118,600 downwards.
GTAAGCCGCCTCACAGCCTCACGGCTCATTTCAAAAAACAAAACCAACAACAACAACTTGTAAAACGCTATCGAGACATCCTTAGCGGTCAACTTTGGAAACCCCAAATGTATCGCGAGTTTCTTGGTCACCGCACGATCTCGATTGAGACGGAGCCTCCGTTGACGTCTTGGTACTCGAAATTCAACACGTTTCTCGAATGGCAACGTTTCCCACCTGTTTGACGTGCTTTGAACATCCAGCAAGCGCTTTCTTCTCATGACCGAAAACAATTTGGAACCGGGCGTAATCCGAAAAGCATCGCGCACACGTACGCGATCTGACAAGATGAGCAGTCTTTTGTCGTCCTCTTTTTATTTTTGTGTGCGTGTGCTTTTCCCCGATCAGATTTTCATGTCCATGATGGGCAACGACAAGCAGGGCCAACTGATCGTCTACCACCTGATGGAGCTGCTCAGGTCGGGCAGCAGGCTACCGCAGCCCGTCCGCTGTCCCGCCGAGGTAAACTCGCCATTTGCGACAAAGGCAAAACGTCGTCCCGCTGGCGCCTCCAACGGTCTCCCCCGGCTGAAGAATTTGCCAAAGCACCGGTGGCCCTCTTTTGGAACGGGTCGTTCAAATACGAATAAATAGAAAAAGGGAAATGGTTCAACTGTCACCGACGGCGCCAATTGGAGTGTATTTCATATTGACATGAAACCTTTTGGTCGCATGTGCAAAGATTCGCTTCAATCAAGAGGCCATCAAATAAATACAACAAATACCAATATGATTATTTATATACGTTGAGAGACATATTTTGAAATTGCATTCAATAACACAAATATTGAAAATAAATTCCATTACGCGAAATATAAATGGCGTTCTAACAATTAGATATTTTTATAGCGTGAGAGAGATGTAATAAATGTCGTTAAACTAAAAAAAAAACGATATCAAGTAAAAAAAAAGCCATTCACTAAATATATACCTAATTAAATACAGTACATCATGAATAATTAACATCCGATTGAATACATTTAAAAATAGCTGCAAATAAATACAGTCATGAAAAAAAAGCCTGCTCATTAAAAATTCACTCCACTAAATAAAAGCAAATGTCACTGAAGCCTTACACTTGACGTCTGTGATCTTTTGATTTGAAGTGGAAATTCCCTGTGTCGTAGGGAAAAGTGTCCTTTTTGCACTTTCAGAAAATATCGCAACGTTTCAAAAAAACCAACCATTTGAAGTCTTCGTGCCCGAATTGCAGGCGTGAGCATGAACGAATGAATTGGACTTGCTCGTCTGTGCAGATTTACGAGCTCATGGTGGAGTGCTGGGCCAACGACTCGAGCCTGCGTCCGTCTTTCAGCGAGCTGACTCTGCGCATCGATCTGCTCGGGGACGCCGACTGACCGCCCGCCCGGCCGCCCGACGAGGCCGCTCTCGCCCCAAGTGCCTCGGCTCTTCTCTTTTCGACTTGATGCCTACCAGGAAAAAAACCCAAACAAAAAACATCCAACCGCATTCGGCCTGAGGTTGATTTTCAAATGTATTAGAGACTGTCAATGAGGGGGGGCGTCTCCACATCTCATAATGGAGATGCTTCCTTCTGCGTGCGTGTGTGAATACAGTACGTGGTGGATATGAGTGTGCGCGTGTGTTAGCCGCCCATAAGCCGCTAGCAGGGCTAGCTGTCACCATGACGTTTCTCTCCCCGTTTTCTATGGAAGTGTATAGAAACACCGACAGTATATATTTGTGTACATACTTCCACATTTCTTTTTTTTTCAAATTCTGGTGTAGTGGCGCCCCCGTATTGCTTCAAACTAAAGTCTTTTGGTTAAATGAGTGTCTTCAGTTGGTTCCATGGCGTGAGTGGCTGTTTTTCAGCTTATTTTTGTTGAAACGTGGACTTCAGACAAAAGCTAGTTGAACCCCAGGACAAAAGCAAAAAGAAGCTCACCATTTCGTATTTCTATGTTCGTATTTCGATCGTCAGATAACATACGGCGCGCTTGTATGTTCACATGCGTATTGTCCGTTATATCGGTAGACACGAACGCAGGGGTGGGCAATCCCAGTCTTGGGGGGCCGCTATCCTGCATGTTTTCCATCTGTCCCTGTTGCGACGCACCCGATTCAATTGTTCAGGCCTCGACAGAGCTTGCTGATGATCCGATCATTTGAATCAGGTGCGTTGGAGAAGGGACAGGTGGAAAACATGCAGGATAGCGGCCCTCCAGGACTGGGATTGCCCACCCCTCCCTGCACGAACGTATGGCTTCGTGGAAATGCCGACCGAATACTCCCGATGATGTGGAAAAGGGAACGCGCCGAAGGAGAGCGTGCCCCGCGATCGGCTGGCCGCCGGTCGCGGGCGTACCCCGCCTCCTGCCCGGAAGAGGCTCCGGAGTGCTCCCGAGGATCAACGATTCCGATGACGGATCTCCTGCCGACGATCTATAGCAGAAGTCATTTGAACCCTGGGGGAGCACACAATGAATGTCGAAAGCTTCAGTCAAAGAACTCTTTATTCATCCGGTCCCCTCGAAAAAGACCAAGAAGAGAAGCGGCGGCCGCACTCGAGAAAGACCGACTTCATCGCTCGTCGTTCGTCAGACAAGACTCAAGAACCGACAAAGCGTTGCCGCGGACGGCGAACGCGAGCGAGGCGTCAACGGGTTCAAGCAAGCACCGATGTCGTGGTAAGTTGTGTTTCCGACTTGTTGACTACTGAGGTGAAAATGCTCCTTTGGCTAACGTTCGTTTGGCTTGCTAATGGCGCCAAGTGCTTAGCTTCGAGAGGCTAGCGAGCGACGAGCGCTTTTGGAGAGCGGGACGCCGAGCTACCGTACGCCTTAGAATTTGCGCCCGACAAAATGCGTGCCGAGTTGTGTCAAACAAACAAACAAACAAACAAACAACCCCCCCCAAAACACACACACACACACACACACTCTTCCAAAGCTGCGTTCACTCGGCACAATTTCCCCACAGAAGAGGCGCTCAAGTTGGACATTTCGCGTGTCCACATCCACGTGCGTTTTGTCAAGATCTTGAACACGCACGGCCAGTCAACAGAAACGCACATCTGAAATATGGGTCTTGTTTAATTATTTGGTTTTCTTAGCATAAACAACCCCCCCCCCCAAAAAAAAACAAACAACCCTGGGCAGTTAGACAGTAAACCATCGTGTACGTGGCTCAGTCCGCTTAAATTCGGGGAAAATATCTTCTCAGAGGGGGAGGGAGACTACTTGGTCATTCTGAGCTGTAAATATGGAACAAACCCAAAAAAAAAGTCCACTACAGAAAACACAGCAGGGCTGAAATGAAACTTTTCAAATCAACATTGAGATGTTAAAATACAACATTAACAAGGCTACAGGGACACTTACAAAAAAAAAAAAAAAAAAAAAGGGGGGGGGGGGGGGGGGGGGTTGGCTGGTCAAGGCAGCAACAATAGAGGCACGAGGAATTGTCTTTCTTCTTGTGTTTGAGAAATATTGGAAAATTCTGTTCCGGCGCAATGATGATGATTTCATTTTTTGGGGTGGAGGGGAAAGCAAAAGTTGCACCTTTGGTCCACTGAAAGAGTTGCAAACAACCCAGCCTTGTTACTGATATGAATGGAAAAAGAAAAACAAATCATGGAGGCGCTCAGTCTTAACGTCCAACTGAATTTATGGATGAAGACTTTTTCCGCTCCGCAACAAATGTGAACTCTGATCGTTTGCGGGCTTTTTTTTTTTTTTTCCTTTCCCCGAGAATTGCACGGCAGGTGCGGACGTTGGGACCGAGCTCACGGGGAAGAAAAGCCCTAGGAGGAGGCCCGATTCTCCTCGTAGGGGGACTCGTAAGCCTCCATGGGGGGGCAGGTGCACACCAGGTGCTGGTCGCCGTAGATGTCGTCGATCCGCGAGATGGTCGGCCAGAACTTGGTCTCGGGCCGAATGAAAGGCTGCGCGCAGGGGGGCAAAACAAAAAAAGGTTGAAAATCACTTGGCTTCTGTTTTGGGTCTGCGAGCAAATCAAATCTGCATTTCTGCAACAACTTGGAGTGGCACTTTGGCAGCTTACCAGGGGGAAGGCGGCAAACTCTCTGGAGTAAGGTCTGTCCCAAGTGGAGGACAAGACGCAAGCCAGCGAGTGGGGGGACATCTGAGAGAGAGACAAACAAAGCCCGGGCGGCGGCGGCGGCCGAGCGGTTGGCAAAGCGGGCCAGATGGCGTTCCTTAAACGGCGGCCGCGCCGATCACCTTGAGCGGGTTGACGCGAGGGTCCATCCTGCCCTCCTCGATGTCGGCGATCTCCTGCCGGATGCCCAGCAGCGCGTCGCAGAAGCGGTCCATTTCGGCTTTGTCCTCCGACTCGGTCGGCTCGATCATGAGCGTACCCGCCACGGGCCACGACATGGTGGGCGCGTGAAACCCTAGCGGCCGACAAAGAAGAGACGGACGGAGAGAAATGACGACGGAATAAACAATTGGCGGCATCGACATGTAAAGCAAGAGCCAATGCCCGCCACCTTCCGTCCCGCAGCCGGCACGCCATCAAAAAGCGACGCGGACGTGTCAAATGGCGGCCGTGAACTGACCGTAATCTTGGAGCCGCTTGGCCACGTCCACGGCCTCCACGTTGGCCGATTTCTTGAAGGGCCTCACGTCCACGATGAACTCGTGGGCCACAAAGCCTGCACACGCACACGCACACGCGCACGTGCGCCTTCATTTCCCTCCATTTGTGCAAAGAGGGCAAAAGCCCCAAAATGGCGCTTTTCCTGGACATCAATGACCTTCACGCGCTATTTGAGCTGATCATGTTGGAAAAAAGGATTCATTCGAATACCTTGAGTTGATTCAGTATTGTCACAAATATGTCAATCCATCAAATAGAAATGCATGCCTTTTTTGGATTGCGGGGAAAAAATGAGGTATGATGACAAGGATTTATTTTCACATGATCAATTCTAATAGCAAATGTTAATGGGAAAACACTCTGAAAGACTGAAAAGGCGGATGTCGCTCGTCATGAGGACAATCAGTTCGTTGAGTCCGAAAGCTGTCGTAGGGTGAACACTCGCATCGTCACGGTTGGGGACGCGCGCGCGCTTTTGTTTTGGGGAGGACCGACGGAAGCGCTCTTGGCCGACGTCCACTCGGCTCAAAGACCGCTTCGGCGCCACTTGAGGCCAATTGCGGATGGTCGGCCGGAGGCGGGGCTCGGTCCCCGAAGCCCGGCCCCCCGCCGGGCGTTTCCGAAGGAAGTCCGACGCGTCGGAAATCTCGTCGCCGCAAGAGAAACCGTTTGCCAACGCCGCCGAACGATCGACCTCGGCGAACGCGGCGCTTGGCCGGATACCGGGCGAGCGCCGTCGCGTCATCCGAGCCGCAAAGCCAAACGTACCTTTGGCGCCTCTGTAGAGGATCTTGTAGTGGCCCTCCAGCCTTTTGGCCATGTAGTTGGCATTGAGGATGGCCATCTCGGTGGCGTGAACCAGACCCTTGGCGCCCATCATCTGAAAGAAAAAAGAAAACAAACAAAAAAGTCAGCGGCGCGAGATCACACGACGCCTTGCGGTTCGGGGCGGGCGGGAGGCGGCTCCCCACCTTGATGTAGGCCCAGGAGATGGGCAGGATGGCGCTGGAGCCCCACGGCGCGGCGCTGATGGTGCCCAGGGAGCTGCTGCTGTCGACCGAGCGCATGGAGACCACCGGGTGGCTCGGCAGGAAAGGGGCCAGGTGGGCCTTCCTGCTCGGGGCCAAACCGCAGCCCGCTCACGCTAACGCTAATGCTAACGCTCCAGCCAAGCCCGGAACGGAGCCCAGAAAGCCACCTTGAGCGCTGTCAACGAGTGCGCCGTTGAGCCTCGGCGGCCGCGCGAGTCGACGGACGCCCTCTCGCTTGTCGAGCTTCGCCGGGACCGCGTGACATTTCTGCACGCGACGATGCCGTTCGTTTGCCCGGGATGCCAAAGTGGCGCTACTGCTGGGGTGTGCAGAAAATTCACGCGGTCGCGGAACATTGACGATTCTTACGGCGGTTCCACTCATGTGCCGAAATGTCTTTTGGAATATTTGAGCGATATCCGGCTCGGGGTTCGCGTACGAGTGCGGGTCTTTGTCCTCGCCGGTAGGACGGCGACACGCTAACGCGCGAGAGGCGAGACGCTCGGCCTTTTGGTCCGAGTCGGAGGGACGGGGGGGTTCGAGGTGCGCGGGTCGGGCAAAAGTGACCCGATTAAAAAGATCATTGGCGCAAACCAAGCGGTCTGGCTAGGAAGCGCGGATGATGCCAAAAAGCAGACGAGCGGAAGCGACGCTCAAAGGGCTTTCCGGAGATGCCGACGAGTGCGACGGGTACGTACACGCCGATGGGCCCCATGCCGGGGCCTCCGCCTCCGTGCGGTATGCAGAAGGTTTTGTGCAGGTTGAGGTGCGACACGTCGGAGCCGTAGTCTCCGGGACGACACAGGCCCACCTGCCACACACCGGCGGGCGCAACTTTTTGACTCGTGCCATCGGCAGAAGGGAGGAAGCGCGCGCCGCGGCCGCCGCCGCCTCGCCTCGCGACGGACGAGCCGACAAGAACGCGCACAACTCACTTTCCCCCCCCCCCACCTCTACAACGTAAGCTGGGGGACATTTCAAAAAAAACCAAAAGCTCTCTTCCGGTTGTCAAGTTCAAACTACGTGTCGCCGATGGGGTCCACGCGGCCCATTGGTGCGCGGGATCGGTTCCGGCTCGGGTGTGAATGGGGCTTGTTCCTTTCGACGCGTGCCCTGTGACTGACCGGCGACCCGTTCGGGGTGCGCTCTGCCCCGAGTCGTCCGGGATAGGCTCCGACGACGCCCCCATTCGGACGGACGGAAGCGCGTCAATACTCGAGCCGAGTCCTGGAAAACCGTTGTGCCCGTGATTCCAATCTTTGTGGTTTTCCGTCTCATTTTGCAGGATGCCATTCGGAACGCGGGCAGGGAGAGAGACGGCACAGCCGAGTCCTCGTCGGCCCCGCGACGTGCAGCAAGTTGCTGACCGCTCCCAAGCGGCCGGCTCTCTCGTCGGCCAACGATGGAATGAGACGGGCCCCCGCCTGGTTACGTGTCGCCCTTTCACCAAAGGGGCTCCCGAGTGAACGGGCGGCGCCGCCGGCCGACTCGTTCCTTTGAGGCCCCGTTTCCCAAGAAAGGGAAGCGTGAGCTGTCGACCATCGGCCCAGCCGCTCGTTACTCCGGAGGAGGCGCCGAGAGCGAGCGGGCCGGACCGCCGCCCGCAACTTGTAAGTCAATGCCTCACTCGTTCCCGTCCACTGCGTTGCTATAAAATAGCATTTGCTCATGTGCGTGCGTGCGTGCGCGATAGAGAGCTCGCTTCCCGTTTCTATCTTGGCCAAGTTTTCCCAAACAGCGCTCATGTCTTTTAGAAGGCTTTGAAAAATGTTCCGAAGCTACGTTCCCTCGTAAGACCAAGTTGCCTTTCGCTCTCCATCTGTGCGGCACGTCTGGCCGACAGTTTTTGTGCTTGCATTTCAATTGCGGGTGCTCGGGCTTTCTCCTGCGTTCCAAAACCACGCGTATGAAAAATCCATCCAAGAGAAAACCAAACAAATAGAAAGATAGAGAGAGAGATGGGGACGCGTTTTTAAGCGGCCGCGAGTCGCCGGTCGGCCCGGTGACGGGGAGCGGCTCAAAGGGCGGGCGCCTCCGCCGTCTCGGCGCCTACCTGGGCGTTCATGTTGGCGCCGTCCAGGTACACCTGGCCGCCGGCGCGGTGGATGAGCTGGCACACGTCCTGGATTTGCTCCTCAAACACGCCGAAGGTGGACGGGTACGTGATCATCATGGCCGCCAGGTTGGCTTTGTGCTTGTCCACCTGCGGGAAGAGGCGCGGCCCGCCTTGAGGATTTTCATTCGCCGGTTAGATGTTCCGCATTCGTGCCGAAAGCCGAGGCAAATATTGGCTCCGACTTGCCAGCCATGACATCATTGGAAGAAAAGCAAAACATGTTTTGCGAGAAAGCCTCCCATATCAAATGGCTTGTGCGGAGCGCACGCGCTTATTTCGAGCGGAGCCAGATGAGTGGCCGTTCGTGACCCAGAGCAGATGGCCAATTGTTGATGACAAAGAAACAATCGTCATGCTCGAGAAAAAAGCATTTCAATACCCTTTTGTTGTCTGTGGCTCAATGATTGCTTGTGAAATCGAAAAATGAAGAAAACTGATGAACATATTGGAGGAGGGACGGGGGGCGACAAACCCCGCACCCGATTTCCAAAGAAAACTGTTGCGAAAAATGACATTTTGATTGAAAAGTGGGGGTGCGAGAAAGACTGTACGTTTAAAGCTGCGGAATTTTCCCCCCCCCCCCCAAAAAAAAAGAGAGAGAGAGAGAGAGAGAGGGCACGGTACCAGGGCCTTGAGGTGGGCCAGGTCGATGTTGCCGTCTTTGTCCACCTCCACCACCTGCACCTTCATGCCGGCCATCTGAGCGCTGGCCGGGTTGGTGCCGTGCGCCGACTTGGGGATCAAACACACCTACGGCGCAAAGCCCAGAGACAGCCCGTCAAACCGTCGGAATCCACAAACGCCGTCCCAGGTCCCTACTTGAAATCGGGGAGGAAAAAAAAAAAAAACAAAAAAACCAGGCCCGATCCCGATGTTTCGTTTGCGCCGCTCTACAAACTCTCACTCCAACATTCGGATTCCTGGAAATGCCCACGTCAAACAAAATAAATCAACGGCAACATGACAACATGAACGGATGCATAAAATGTCATCAACGTGCGGTACGGACGTCCGCGTCTAAAGTAGGCAAGCCGTTCATTTTCCGAATTCCAATTCCGATCTTTCGGTGTTTTTGCTCGCTGTCACCCTCCTAAAATAATGGCCCGAGTAGTTTGGATTTTCTTTCATTTTTTTAGAAAACACGAAAAACGGAAGCAGTTTCTGATGATATTGGATGATGACTTCATTTCAGGAATGGAATCTGTTAGTGAGCAAGGATGTCGCCGACTTTAGCGGAAGGTGGCCTGAGGAGATTTTGTCCACGATGGTCCCCTCCAAAACCTGCTGCAGAATGCTTTTATGAACAAGTCGTTGTGTTCTTTCATCATGCGACATGACAAAGTTTGGGCTTTGTGACCTGAATGTTGAATGTTGAAGCGTCCCGCTGGTCACTAATTGATCTGCTGCCTTATTAGGGCGACGTTGCACAATCGAGCTGGGGCACTTAGACCTGCGGGTTGGGCAACGTCCGCAAATAACACGCACGCGCGCACGTGCGCGGTCTCTGCAAAATGTAAACGCCAAATATGGAATCTTGCCCATTTGGACTTTGACTCCGTCAAGACCGGCCCCCCCTATCTAAGACACGCGCACACAGACCGTTATTAAGAAGAGGGAAAAAAAAGGTGTTAAAGAGCACAGGCGCTAAAAGTCCAGTCAGCCGTTCTTAATCTCGGGGCACGTCTTATCTGCCACTTGTTCTCAAGCGATGACCAATCGGCGAACGCGTCGGAACGGTGACGTCGCGGTGACTCGTACGAGCGCGTTGCGCGGACAAGAAGCGCCGGCGATAAAGATGACGCCGAAAGCTGACAAACAGAAAGGAACAAAAAACAAAAAACAACCCCACCGCACTCTTCCCTCCTGACGTGCGACGTGCCGGGACCCAAAGCGCCGCCACGTGACGAGGATGAGGTCGCAGTAAGAAAGTCAAAGAGTGGAGCGGGTTGTCGTCGTCGGGACGGTGATTAGGTCGTACACCGAGAGAAAAGAAGCGCTCGTCGTGAAGTCGTGCGGTGAGGAGGCAAAGGTTGTCACCACACCACAAAGTTGCACGAGGCCAAAGAATCCAGTCGTCGCAACGCGGTGCCGGGAACAAGAACGTCAGAATTGGATAGAAAAAAAAAAACCCCCCGCAGACCTTCCAAATCACCAGAATCAAGTCGTGAGCTCCGGGGAAGAAATTGCCATATGTGACGAGGAAAAACGTGCAAGGAGCCCAAAGGGTCAAGGCCAACGTTCACGCGGTCGCGATGAGAAGAAAGTTGCCAGATGCGGAGGAAAAGGGCGGCACCCCAAGGAAAGAGAAGCGGGAAGACGCAGAAGACACATTTGCCGTCATGGTCGGGGGCGCCGAGGGGCAAAGCAACGTCCTTTCGTCGAGTCGTCTCTGTGTCGCGGATCACTCACGCTTCTCGAGCTCTCCCCCTTCGAGTTGAGGTAGGCCTTAATCGCCGCCAGGCCGGCATATTCTCCCTGAGCGCCGCTGCAAGACAAAAAGCGACAAGGCCGTCACCCGTCACGCGCCGGCTCGCAACCGCGGCAAACGCCCCATCAGCTCGCAACCGCCCGGGCGCCAAAGGCAAACAAAGCGACCCGGCCTGCCTCGTTTCCATCCTATTCGACGACGAGGGCGTCAACGGATATCGCGAGCACGGCGCCAGGGCGCGACGCCTCCCCGCGGGCCGGACGGAGAAGGCGGGCGCGGCCGCTCACCTGTTAGGCTGGAAGGAGATCTTGTCGTAGCCCGTCACCTCGCAGAGGTCCTTCTCCAGCTGCCTGAAGAGCTTCTGGTAGCCCTCGGCCTGCTCCAGCGGCACGAACGGGTGGATGTTGGCAAACTCCCTCCAGGTGATCGGCTGCGGCGGACGAAGAGCGCGTTGGAATATGAGCGGGCAAAATCCACGTCGGCTGCGACCCAAGTGACTCACCGTGAGCTCTGAGGAGCTGTTCAGCTTCATGGTGCAAGAGCCCTAAACGCTCCCCATAAGTGGCAGGCGTTATGAGCATGAGGACAGTGGGGTTTTTTTCTCTTAAAGTGGCGCCGCGGCCGAGTTCTCACCAATGGGATCATGCTGTGCACCAGCGAGATGTCTTTGTTCTCCAAGCGCTTCATGTAGCGCACGATGTTTGTCTCCGAGTGGTAACTGAGGGGGAGCCAAAGCGGGACGGTTAGCCGCGCGCTCATGCCGGCGCGCTGTTAGGAAAGGCCGGGCGGAGGGAGCTCGCGTTCCGACCCGAGCTCCTCCGCGGGCCGGATCATTTACGGCCCCGGCGAAGAAACAAGTCAGGAACCAACGCGTGAAACGGCCCAAACAAACTCGCCGCCCCAAAGGTGCCGGAGAAAAGCCAACACTCGGACTGATAAAAGCAAGCACGTCGGCGGCCAACGCCGTGGCGTGCGATCGCCGCGCATGTTATCGAGTCGGAATCGGCGCGAAAGGTGCCATAAAGCGCGCCCGACTCCATGACCGACTGAAAAGGACGGACGGGGCCCCGTTCAAGACCAAGGCGAGCGGCTCTCGGCGAACGACGACGACAAATGTCGTCCAATCGGGCGCGTGACGTCAAGGCTTCGGTTGGCATGGAAGAGGCGCCGTGGCACGACGTCGTATTGCGTTGGTCAAAAGGTTCTCCTTAGCGGCCGGAACAACAACACCGCACCGGCGTATCCTAAGGGCGGCCGGCGCGCAACGCTCGGTCGCGTCGCCATTGACTGCGCACCTGTTGAAGACCTGGTGCGCCAGGTACTTGCTGGTCCTCTTGAAAGGACTTCCCATGATGCCCTTGGTCCGCTCGCCCATCTTTTCAGCAATCAGCTCCTAGCACAGCAAAATCCGGCAGCCCGCGCTCGAACCATCGCCAGGGCGCAAGAGAGCGCCGGCAGAAAAGCGGCGTCGGCGGCAACGTACGGCGGAGGATTCGCAGCCGAAGACCCAGAGCAAGTCGTCCAGGTCCCTTTCGGTCACCGTCTCGTCCAGCGATACGCCCAACTGAGATGAGAAGAAACGGACAGATGGGGGTGGGAGGGGGGGCAGATTTCACGGCCTTTGGCGCGGTCCAATAGCGCAAAGCGACCCGGCCGGGAGAGGACAATCGCGGCCCTCGCGCCCACGAGGTCCGGGTCGTCTGGGCTCATCAGCCGTCTGGGACCCGTGCGCTGATCCAAGCGAGGGTGAGACCCCCCCGGGATCCCAACATCGGCGAAAGGGCCGCCTCTCAATCGGCTCACTCTCCGGGACCGACGGAAGACATTGCGTTATTTCCAAGGAAGGGGGCCGAATGACACGGGTCCGCCCCATTCGGATCATGCGCAACGGACGCAGACGATCCGACGGAGGACTCTCGGGGGGCGAGACGAGAGGAAGGAAACGTCCGAAAGGTCCTCACCGCGCCGTCGGCGTAGACCCTGAGGTTGATGCTCCTCTGCGCGGCTCTCTCCAGGATGTCCTTGGCCGCCACGCCGCAGGTGATCTTGAGCGTGTCGAAGAACACGTCGCCGTGCAGCCGGTGTCCGGCTCTCTTCAGACCTGCGCCGTCACCGCCGCTTAGAAGTGGTCCGGCTTTCGCCCCGGCGGCGGCGCAAAGACCTTTTACCCTCGGCCAGGACCAGCGCGGCGTTGTGCGTCCTCTCGGCGATGTGCCGCAGTCCTTGCGGGCCGTGGTAGAGCGCGAACATGGCGGCCATGTTGGCGAGCAGAGCCTGGCGGCGGGGAGACGAGCCCGTTGGGACGCGGCCGCCGGCCGGCCGGCCGGCGGGGGCGTCGGGGCTCCCGGGTCCTACCTGAGCCGTGCAGATGTTGCTGGTGGCCTTGTCCCGCCGGATGTGCTGCTCCCTGGTCTGCAGCGCCAGCCGGAACACCTCCTTTCCCGCCGCATCCCTCCAAACATCAACACAGGGTACGCCGCTCACGACGGCTTTCCGATCTCCCCTTTTGCGCGCGGACCCGCCCCCGACTTCGCAACCCGCCGCCGAGACGTCCGGGTTCTCGGAACGCGGCTTGCCGATCTCCGGCAAAATCGGCGATGGCGTTCTTTGCGTCCCACCTGGTGACGCCGACCATCCTGCCGGGCATCATCCGGACCAGGTTCTCTTTGACGGAGAAGAAGGCGGCGTGCGGACCCCCGTAGCACAGAGGGACCCCGAACCTCTGGGAGCTCCCCAGCGCGATGTCCACGCCAAACTCGCCGGGGGGGCGCAGCACGCACAGCGCCAGCAGATCCGTCGCGCAGCAGGCCAAGGCCTGCGACGCCACAAGAGATTTCCGTCAGACGAGGAAAAACGACACCGGCGCATCGGTCGGCGCGAGACGAGCTACCGAACGGCGGCGACGAGAGAGAGCGAGGGCGGGCTCTCGAGCCGCTGCGCGTACCCGCGGACAAGGAGGGCGACCGGAGCAGTGGGAGGAAAGCGGCCGCAACATTCACGCTGCACGGCCGCGTGACCTTTACGAGTCGGACACGCCGTACGTCTTATTGGCATTTTTCCCCGGGGGGGCTTACCCCTCCCTTGTGCGCCCGGTCCACGAGGGCCGTGAAGTCCTCCACCCTGCCGTCGGTGTCGGGGTACTGGAACAGAACGCCGCTGACGTCCTTCCCGCCGAAGTCCATCTCGTGCGGCGGCTTCAGCGCCGTCTCGACGCCGATGTAGCTGCAACGGGGCGCCGACATTGAGAGGGCCGTCGTCTCGGGCCGCTCGGCGGGCGTTCCGGCGCGACCCTACTTGGCTCTGGTCTGCACCACTGCGATGGTCTGAGGGTGGCAGCGAGGGTCCACGTAGAAGATTCTTCGCTTGTTCTGCCTGGGGCGAGAAAAGCCGGGACGGTTACGCCGACTCGGGGCTCTCCGCCTCCCGCGTCCCCGCACCTGTGGCAGAGCTGCATGGCCTCGGCGGCGGCCGTGCCCTCGTCCAGCAGCGACGCGTTGGCCATGGGCAGCCCCGTGATGTCGCAGATCATGGTCTGGTAGTTGAGCAGGGATTCCAGGCGACCTTGGGACACCTCGGGCTGGTAGGGCGTGTACTGGGTCACCCTGAGGGGCGCGCATATCAAGAGGGCGCCGGTTGGAACGGGGGAGGATCCTCGGGGAGACGGAACCCCCCCCACCCCCCGATGAGTCGTCATTTTAATCCCAAGCTCAAGCCCGGTGGGCAAAACGCGGAGGTGGGTGGGCGGGCGTGACTCACCAGCCGGCATTCTCCAGGAGGTTGCGCTGGATGGGCGGCGGCACGGAGCAGTTGTAGTAGCCCATGCCGATGTAGGAACGCCACACCTTGTTCCTGGATGCGATCTTGTGCAGCGACTCCAACACTTCGTTCTCGCCTGCAACGTTGCCGGCGCCAACGTACAGACCGGCAACGCAAAGTTAAGGGACACTTCAGGAGTGAGGCGCGAGGGGGGAGTGAAAAAAGCAGCGAGGCCACGTGCACTTGGGGGCTTCAGTTTCCAAAAGCTTTCGTGAAGCCCTCATCCGTTTTGGCTCAAATGGCCCTTTTTCGAGAAGCAACTCTTTGCCGACCCCGTAACGCAGAGCCGCACTTGTTTTTCCAACTCCCCTTCCCAAACTTTCCACCGCGAGAGCCAAAGAAGACCCAAGAGCCCGTTTGACCTCCAAGATGGGACGGCGCCTCGTTCGACCGGAGACTGACGCAAGAGCGCTTCTGGAGAGGACCGCGGGTCAGAAAAGCGAGCCGCCGCCGCCGCGGGGCGACCGGCGACCTGAGATGAACTCTTTCCCCTCTCGCGAGGTTCAGCCCCTCGCTTTGTCAGGAGTCACCGCGTGGCCGCCTCCGCCCCACGGCAAAATATTCCAACCGGCGGCACTCGGCGCTGCGGAACAAACGGGATTAAAAAGCGGCAGAAGCCGTTTCCGACGTAAGCGACAGAGACTTGGCAAACCAGGACGGATTTTGTTTGCAAACATCCCGAGAAGAGCCGGATCCCTCCGGCGCGCTCCCGCCCCCTCCCTCGCCCCATTTAGCAAGAGCCGCGCCAAAGCAACGGCTGGGATTCCTCCGGTCGCCCGGCAACGCCGGGGAACGGGACAATGGCGCGCCGGCGGGGAAAGGGAAAGCGCCCCGGAAAAAAAGCCCATCCGCGCGGCGGCCTCAACGTCAAGTGTGCTCCAAATAGCGTAGACGCGCGCGGTGGTGCCGTGACGCTTCGACGGGGACTTAAGCCGCCTCTTCACGCCGTCGTGGGGAGGGGGGGGGGGAACAAAAGGGGGCGCTTCGTGCAAATTCCTGCAAAGTTTTGCTCCATTGAGAAGCCGCCGTTCATGGGTGACGGCGACCGAGTCCGACTGCGAACGGCAAAACGCACCCGATGATTACAATCGCTGTGGGATGGGGGGAGCATACCCCCCCCCACCCCCAAAAAAGGGGACCGCGTCGAAAAAACAAGTCGTCAGTGCGAGTTTCTACGAAAAATGGGGCCGCGTGCGGGTTACAAAAGAAAATCTGCAAAGAAGCGGGGTCGTCCCAATTTCTGCCACCCAAGTCCGAGTCCCGATGCGGGCTTTGTCACCGAATCGTTGACTCCAACATAAAACCAAGCCAGCGCGGTTCTTTTTGCGCGCAACCGCGCGACCTTACGCGAAAGCCACGTTTCCCCGCCGATAGCGGATCGGCTGAAAATCACGCCGGCGATGGGGACATCCCCCAAAATGACGTGAAGTCGCCACTGTCAAAGCGCCACAATGACGTCACCGCCCCACGGACCTCCCGATCGGTACTGATGGAATAACGTGACAACAAGTGACAAAAGATCCTCCCCGGCGGAAACGCCGCTTATTCAATGTCGTGATGTGCGCGGCTCACGACATTGGTCTCCTTTCGCTCGCCACAACGCGTTTGCTCCCATCAAGCGATCAGAGGGCGGGAAGACGCTGACGTCGTCATGGGCCCCGTGAGACCCAATTGCAAATTTGATGCGATGAGAGCCGTCGCCGCCGCAAACGTCGTTCAGGCGGCCCGGGCCCGCGCCGTCCATTGCGAAGCCTGCGGGCAGACCACCTGAAGCGCAAAGGCCGCGCGATCAAGTGAAGAGAAGGGAAGGGCCTGTGTGGGACTCAAAGAAGAGAATTTCATGGAACTCGGCGCTGGGAAATGTCAGCGGGGCGGGGTGTCGCCGGTGGGGGCCCGATTCAGAGCCACGCCTTGTTATTCCCTTTTCTTCAAAAGCCGAAGCGGCAGAAAAGGGCCGGCATCGAGCCTCCCCGGGCCCGACCAATAGAACGCTGCCCCCC